>NC_091455.1:121135747-121456580 GCF_027789765.1 Dendropsophus ebraccatus | reverse complement strand
CGATCTGGGCGGCGGAGGTGCCAATTGAGCCGGCGCAGGTGGCTGCGGATGAGCGTGGGGCCGGGCTGTGAGCGGGGGGCCGGGCTGTGGGCGGCCGGACTATCGCGCGACGACTGTTTTACACGGAACGATCGGTGATTTTTTTGCGAACGACGAACAACGATTTAGGAACATGTTCAAAGATCAAAATGAACGATTACTTGCTCGTCGTTCAATCGTTCGCCGCGTTTACACATACGATTATCGTTCGAATTCGATCGTTATCGTGAAAATTCGCCTGATAATCATTCCGTGTAAACGTAGCATTAGTCACTGAGCAGAACAAGAGAGACAGGGGGAGGATGGCACAGGGGTTGGCAGGTGAGGTGTGGGGGAGAGAAAAATGGTCTAAGGGGGCAAAGAGAGGCAGGGGAGAGGATGGCACAGGGGTGGGCAGGTGAGAAGGACGCTAGCAGCATAGAGGATGCAGAGGAGGATGGCACAGGGGTAGGCAGGTGAGGTGGGGGGCAGAGGAACGGTCTTAGCGGGCAAAGAAAGGCAGGGGAGAGGATGGCACAGGGGTGGGCAGGTGAGAAGGGGATGGAGGAACGGTCTGAGTTGGCAAAGGGAGGCAGGGGGACCGCTAGCAGCACAGAGGGTGCTGTTAGCAGCAAAAAAAACTGTGCCCACTTGTTGCTGATCAGTCATTAGTCACTGATCAGAACAAGAGAGACGGGGGAGGTTAGCATAGGGGTGAGCAGGACAGGTGGAGCAAAGAGAGGCAGGGGGACCTGTGCCCACTTGTTACTGATCAGTGATTAGTCAGTGAGTAGTGAAAAGGGGGAGGGTGGCACAGGGGTGGGCAGGTGAGGGGGGCAGAGGAACAGTCAGATGGGGGACAAGAGAGGCAGGGGGACCACTAGCAGCACAGAGGGTGCTGCGAGCAGGATCTCCCTACACACTATGCCACTGAGGCGGCAGCACGGGGCACAGGGAAAAATATAAAAAATATTTAAATATATAGTAGTACTGCTGCAGCAGAGTCAGAATTTTCAGGGGATCAGCCAGGCAGCAGCACACAGGGCACTGCTGGCTGATCACCCTGCACTATGCCACCAATGAGGCTGGCACAAATGGGGGGGGTCACAAGGGTGACTATGGCACAGGGGGGAGGCAGATGGCACAGGGGGAGACTGGATGGCACAGGGGGAGAGTGGATGGCACAGGGGGAGAGGCAGATGGTACAGGGGGAGGCAGATGGCACAGGGGGAGGCAGATGGAACAGGAGGGGGAAGCAGATGGAACAGGGGGGAGACAGATGGCACAAGGGAAGGGTATATGGCACAGGGGGAAGCACAGATGGCCCAAGGGGGAGGGTGGATGGCACAGAGGAGGTGGGGGATGGCAGAAGGGGAGGTCTGATGACAAGGGGGGGGGGGGCGAGGAAGGTCTAACAGGCAGGGGGACTGCTAACAGCACAGAGGGTACTACTAACAGGATCTTCCTGCCAGGTAACTACAGAAGTGGCACAAGGGGGCACCAGGGGGACACGGGCAGCAGCTCACTCACGTGGATCCCCCTCTGCTTGAGTTTTACTCACAGAAAGGACCTTATCAGGGAGGGATCACTCCCAAAATCCCCCTGAAAGGCTGTGATTGGCTGTTCAGATTTGAACAACCTATCACAGCGATCCGGGAGGGGAGGGGGGAGCGATTTCTCCAGGTCCTTGTTGATACATATGTGTGCTGTGAGAAGCAGCAGCCATTTTGACCATATATGGGCATATGTAACCCCTGTACACCCAGGGTCACCTGGGGACAGGTATCCAAGGCGTACAGGTACGTCCATGGTCGTCTAGGGGTTGAGGGGTACTCCAGCAACAATTTTTTTCTTTCAAATCAACTGGTGTTAGAAAGTTATCCGAAAGAAACCAGTGATCCAGCCTCTGCTGCCACCTCTGTCCTTGACAGGAACTGTTCAAAGCAGGAGAGGTTTTCTATGGGGATTTGCTACTGCTCTAGACAGTTCCATACACAGTTGCTACCTCTCTCTGTCACAGAAAATCTAACGCAGTAGCAGAGAGCACTGTGTGAGACTGGAAAGGCTACATCACTTTTTGCAGGGCACACAGCAGCCAGTGTTCCTAAGTAATAAAATTTAATTGGTCACTGTTGTTTCAAACAACTTCCCTCCATTTGATTCCTATGTGATTCCTAAACAATTCATTTAATAAAAATAACTCATCACAGAAAAACAACTGTACAGTCTCAATCTCCCCTGAAATCTGCTGTCCACTGTAATCTGTCAAGTAAGATTTAGATCAGACGAGAACACAGGAGGTGGGAGTACAGTTTAGCATGTGATATATGCAGGAGAGAGAGCCTGAGAGCGTTTGGGTTGTGTACCAGCAAACTAAAGCCCCCATTACCTGTGTGTGTGTGGGGGGGGGGCTGCCCGGGTGATCCATAGATCGTCTGGGCAGCCTATAGCTGACAGAGGTGGTCTGCTGCCACGGATCCTATTACTTGGAGCAACGGCAGCATATCGCTGCTATTGGGATTGTTGTTGTTTCAACATGTTGAAAGGAAATGATCAGCCGATATCGTTCATCTCGGCTGATCGCTGTCTTCTATAACACTAAGCGATTAGCGGCTGCAACGATCGTTATCTGTAAATAGGGCCAATAATCGCTTTGTGTAATAGGGCCTTAAGCCTGTCTGCCTACTGGAGATTATCTAAACTGTACCTGAAAGGTAAATTAAGTCTTCCCATTTATTTCTCAGGGGAGACGTGTTTTGTATAAAAAACAGTGTGCCTAGTGCTGTATAGCCACAATTTTGCAATCTCTAGTTACTTTACTTGTCAGCAGCAAAACAGTTCAGCACTCAGTGTAACCCTTTAGAGTACTATTACAGGGAACGATTCGGCCGATTATCACTCCATGTAATAAATACATCAGCCGATGACAACGATCATCGGCTGATCGTTGATATAGGTTAGAACCTATATTTGTTGGGCGCCGACCGCGCACCGCTATGTGTAATAACGGTGCGCGACTGACGATATACAGTACCTATCCACGCTCCAGGGCTGCTCCTGCGGTCCCCTTCTACCTGTGTCCCGCACACTCTAGCTTTAGAGCAGCGGTCGGTTGACAGGTCGCTCAGCCAATCATAGGCTGCGGCAATCCCGCCCTGTAATTGGCTGAGCGGCCTGTCAGCTGGCAGGCCGCTCTGAAGCTAGAGCGTGCGGGACCCGGGGAGAAGCGGACCGCAGGAGCAGCCCTGGAGCATGGATAGGTAAATTATATAGTTTAAGCATGGGCTGCAAGGACATCGGTAACAATGTACTTGCAGCCCTTGTTAAACCAATATCGGGCAGTGTAATATGCCCAGTAAACGAGTGCCGATCTAGCAGATCGGCGCACGTTTACAGGTATTATCGGGCATTCATCGGCCTGTGTGATACCACCCTTACTCTAATATCTGTAAAATCAGTGCATCAGTAAATAGTATAGTAGCGTAATGTGTGGATCACTCTCTAGCAAACCGCAGCCTGCTTAGTGCACTTTCACCAGTACTATGTTATAGCTGTGCTGTGATGGCCAGAGAAGTAAGGGAAAGGAAGACCATTTTTACTGCCAAACAGCCCAGCTCTGGTCCCTGACAAACAGGGCAGCTCTGGTTTCTAGAAGAAAGCAGACATATTTTTGTAAGCCTGGATAGCAGTGAGTTCACTATAATCATACTTTGCAAGTATTTAAAAAAAAAAAATTGGAAATTACAGGTAAGCTTAGAAAACTGGTATTGCTGGTATTATACTGGCTTAGAAAATAAAGTTCTCATACTATTTATACCACATACTATGTATAGTAACTTAATCGATAAGTTAAAAGAACCCCAAACCGGCTCTTGGAATTTGCTTGTTCTAAAATGGGCTGGTCACTAAAGAGTTAAAGGAGATTTCAGGGTTACTATGGTTGATGGCTTATCCTCGAGGTCATCAATCACTGATTGGCGGCATTGACAACAAGCAACCTCCCCCCTCCCCTTCCCCCAGCCAATCAACTGTTCGGCACCAAGCAACATGGTGCCATGATACTGAAAATCAGCCCCTGCCACTTCAATTTTATTTTTTCAAATTTCATACTTGTCTGTATTTTTTTTTTTTTGAGGGGGGGGGGGGGGATTTATCAAGACCAATGTCTCACATGCCTGTCTTAAAAAGTCTCTTGCCAGTGCTCTGCTTGATACATGTGCTTGTCCCTCTTGATAAACCCAGCAGCGCTAACGGGAAGAAATTTAATATTAGAATGGTGCAAAAAAAAAGTCTTTTGATGCACAAACGCCTAGCTGTGAAGAAATGCAATATCTAAAACTCACAATATTGTGGCAGAAGCCATGTCCTCCCATAAGTTGTAACAGCATTGTGGCTCATTTGCTTAGTAAATCTCCCCAATGCTTTAATTATTCCAGTTATTAAAATATTTTTAATGAAGCAAATCTGGTTAAAAAGGGATCCAGATTTACAGAATCAGTATATCTAATGATATCATTTCTAAAGATATTCTAATATAACAGAGCATTATTTATATATTTAAAATAAACAAGAAGATCACAATGGTTGCTGATCTTCAGGATACATGTAAAAATAAACTATGTATTTAGCTCAATTTTCAACCTATTGATGTAATTCATCACTTGTTTTTAACGAATGGTCATTTTAATGTCTACAAAGGGTCAGCAATACTTTCAATAGTATCTGTACTCTGACGTAACCTTTAACCAGAGCACCATACATTTTTTCTGATCACTCAGTTTGGTTTTGAACATGAAACACTGCAGCATAATAAGCAAACACAAATGCATATACATTATATGGCTATGTTCATTTTATAAAGGACGTTATCACCGCGGATGTCAAAATAATGATCATGACAATTATTTACGTCTTTTGCAAACAGCGGACGTTTTTTATTAGTTGTTTACACACCGTTTTTCTTTTGTCACTGTTCTTTCTCTGTTTTTACTATTATATTCAATGGACTTTTCAATTAAGCCACAACCAAAGGCCAATTAGTAACAAAAACTAGAATAATGTACCAACAGCCATCATTGCAAGGGAAGGCCAGACAGCAAAATGACGTCCTTTATTTTAGACTCAAAATTACAGATGTCATTTTAAATGGAGATGAAAAAAACATTGTGTAAACATAGCCTTTGTAGCAAATCAGCATTTTAATCTCTCTTAATTAGTGTTGAGGAGAGATAAGTGAATATAATTTTACGAACCGAGATGCGTTCCAAACTTTGAAAAAAGTTTGGTCCGTTACCAAAAATTATTTTTGCAAGGTTCGTTATGGGTTTGTGAAGGGGATGGCTACGCAATTTATTACACATAAAATGCAAAAAAAAGAGCATATGCTTACCTTTCTGCGCTGTCTTGGTGTCCTCCTACGTGTCTCCAGTGACCTAGACAGCTTCTTTTGTGTATATTTACTCATCACAGTTTACTTTCCAATGTTGCTGTTGGAAAAAAAAGTAACATTTAAACAGAAACATGCTGTGATAAGTGAATATTAAGTGAAGGCTATGTGGAAAACATGCATATAGTCATTGGCTGTATCCATGTTTTCCAGACAACCTTAGAGCTTTATCCAACTTCAGCAGCCCCCGCTAATCAAATGCCTGAAACTCCACCGGTTGGATGCTGGCTATTAAGTGCTACTCTGTTACAGCTCCTACTCTGCTACCTGTCTGTGAATTTACCTTTGGCTTTGACCTTTCTGCTTGTTTACTTGACCCTTCCTTTGCTTGACAATTTTGTACCTTTGCTGCCCACCATTGCCGACCCGGACTGTTGAACCCGAATTATTGTGTTTTTTTGTCTGTCCTTGTTTTGTGTTTTCACCTGTTACAGAGCAGGGTGCTGCTCGATGGAAAACACGCTATTCCTTTTTTTCTGATTACAAGCAAACCCTTTATAGCATAAGGTAACTTGTCTCAACTGTGCAGATGAAGTTTTGTACCCTAGAATTTAAACAAAGAAAGTAATAATGCCTTACATTCTAATATGGTTTTAGTGTTAGTCTAATATATATATATATATATATATATATATATATTTATATTAGGTGAATCTAGGGAGTTTTACAGTTACAGTCAGTGACATCTGATTAATGGTAGACAGCGACTGACTGTGGTAATGACAGCTCCTTTTTATTTCTGTTATGTTTTGTAGGTAATGCCGAATGGTACAAGATATATTCACCTACATTTTGATATTGTATATCTGTTTTGCCTTCAGATTACTACCCTATTACAATGACAGCAACAAAAATAACATCTCACATCTTTCCTCTTCAAGCTTTCCTTCTTAAGGTCAACCTGACTTCGCAGTCCACCCTTTGTCTTTAATATAGTTGTTTTCAACATTCATTATATCACTTCCCAAAGCAAATAACACCCGCCTCTTTGATTGGAAAAAAAGACTCTGTGAGTCCTACTGCTCATCTTGGAGAAATTCAAAGCTGCTGAAAGATAGGTTATAGTGAATAAAAAGAGCGCCTGCAGCACTAGCAGAGGGGGGAAAAAGCATTTCTGAAGAATGCAAGGAAGATAAATAGAAGCGATACTTTGTTTCATTGTCAGTAGCACTCTGGGGTTATTTTGAAGCACTTATTTATGCACTGTAAGCAGAACAATACTGGAGAAGAAATGATTAAATACCAGCTCTCCGAGCTATAGACACCTCATTGTGGCAGGCCCTGGCTCACCACTGGGTGGTTTTGATAAAGGCAATATGAGTTGATAACTGATACAGTTTGCAAGGGAGTCATCTGGGGCTGGTGACAGCTACTGTGCTTTAATAAAATCATTAGAATGTAAATGTTTTTATTGCAAAATAAAGAGCCTCCAGCAAAGTTGACACTATCAGTTTTTCCTCCACTGAATGAAAGTGGCGATTAGCATTCAAATGATATAATGATAGGCTGGTTATCTTTATTAAAATTTTTCAAATCGAGTCTTCATTTTGCATGATTGAGTTTTAAACAAATGTAATATCCACTAGGCCAGCCAGTCTGTTGGAACACTCTTTAAATAATTACAGGGGGCTTTTCTATTTCTTTCTTCTTTTTTTTTTTTTTTTTTACATGTGTTTCATAAAAAGCGGATTGAATTTGCTATTTTAATGTGACAATATCTAGTTAGTTTTGCATAAGAGTGGAGATGTTATAGTATAATTATTGAAAGTGTACAACTTTTTAACATATGTTTCATAAAAGTGAATTAAATTTTCTGAAATCTGACAATACAAGAAGCATACTGCACTAGGATAGAATCAGAACGTTCATTATTGTTTCACAATACAATTGTCACAATATCTAATAAGTATTGTGGGCAATAGAGTTAATATGAATGTCAAGGTAAATTCCCATTATGTGTGATGATGAGGATGACAATCTGGATGCTAATGAGTCCTAATATTATATTTTAATATTCCATTTACTAATACTATAAATAAAACTCAAATAATATGTGCGATTAGCATATTTCTGCCACTATCCAATAATATTTAGTGGTTATACTTGTATATATACCCATAGTATAGTACTAGTATATATACCCAAGGAACAGCAGATTGTGCAAAATGACCAGAACCTCAATAAACATTTTCATATATTTATATGAATTTAAAATAAACAAATCTGTGAACAGAATAAATGAAAACAAATAATAATAAAGTTCCTGCAGATGTTACCTGTGTTATGAAATGGTAAAATTCAATAAAACCTGTACAAAGGTATCAAATGATTGGAGTTCCACATTATTATAAACAACAACAAAAATAATAATAATTGTTATTATTACTATTGTGATTATTATTATTAACTATATTAATAACAATAATAATAATAATAATAATAATAATAATAATAATAATAATAATAATAATAATTATTATTATTATTATTATTATTATTATTATTATTATTATTATTATTATTATTATTATTCTAGTAGTAGTATCATTTTCATCATCATAGAGAAAAAGTACATTCCTAAAAAATTTGCTGCATGATTTCTGCTGCAAGGATTTAATTCACCAGCTGCATATTAAGGTTTTTGTTCTATCACATCATGATTTTACATAAATTGTATGAACTTGTTTTTTTCTCAATCACATGCATTGTAGGTACAGTATCTACAACTATCCAAGAAAACCAAGGCCTAAAGATGGCATAATAGTTTACGTTCTATATTCTTTTCTATCCATTAGTAATACTAAATCATATGCATCAGCTTTTAAGTGTTATCAAGTTATAATCCTTACTGTATATTATTAATCTATATGTACTGCTTTTGCAATACCATTTTCTAAGTTTATGTGTACTTGTAAGTAACAGAACATTTCACTTCAGTACATATATCAATACAACTTTTTGTATCATTTGCGTTGTTACTTCTGAAAGATGTGTGACTTATTTTTGGAAATAAAGCAAGAACACAATAACAAGGTTATCGATTCAAAGTTTAGCTTGATGTAACATTCAATTGTTCTTATGCCTTTGATAAACTGGCAAAGTGCTGAACCCATTGTTTTTCAAAATTGGGCAAGGCTTTGTATCTTCAGATCAATATTTCTGCTATTCATCTGATGAAATTTGCTAGCTTTTAGGTTTCTATTTTAGGTTTAACCCTTCATCTATAGACACAATGGGGTGTATTTACCAATGTTTTAGGTCAATTTTCTGAGTAAATCTAATAAATTATATGAGCTCTAGCCAAAATGCCATATTTATTATGTTCTCCTCTGCTTTATTTCATGTGAAAAATGGGCTAAGGCTTTAGTGTTCTGCAATTGTGTAAATTATTTAATAATCCATATTAGAGAATTATTATCATTTGTTTATTAAAATTCTAATTTGGCTTTTTAACCCCATACTACATTCATCAACAGCTCATCTGCTACACAGGAGAGAGACTTGTGATCTGCCACTGGAGAAGAACGGAGCGCAAACGACTCCCAACATTGGACACAACTGGCACACCACCGGAATCTGAGACCCATTATATACTCACACTTCAGGGGACAATTGGGGACCTAGATCAGTGTTAGGCTGGGTTCACACACTGTATACTTCAGGCAGTATTTGGTCCTCAAGTCAGGTCCTCATAGCAACCAAAACCAGGAGTGGATTGAAAACACAGAAAGGCTCTGTTCACACAATGTTGAAATTGAGTGGATGGCCGTCATATAACGGTAAATAACTGCCATTATTTCAATATAACAGCCGTTGTTTTAAAATAACAGCAAAAATTTGCCATTAAATGACGGCCATCCACTCAATTACAACATTATGTGAACATAGCCTTTCTGTGTTTTCAATCCACTCCTGGTTTTGGTTGCTATACAGCCTCACAAATACAGCCTCAAATATACATAGTGTGAACCCAGCTTTAAACTGCTAAACTGCATCTAGATGTTCCTAGCCCCATCCTTGTGGGATAGTGAGTACCGCCATCGGAACCTGTGTCCAGAATTTAATACTATTTGCATAATATTAACATATGTGTTGTTTACTAACTGCCATTTAATACTTACCACCTGAATACTCCTGATGATGTCTTGATCACAGTTGACTGAAACGCGTTGAGTACGGGTGTGTGTGGCAGCACTTTGCATTTGATTTTAGCCGTTTGAGGCTGTGGAAACCTACAGAGGACATAACTTACCTGAGCCTCTGGAGGCTCTAGTGACCGACAGGATTTACTTTCTTTGGACCGATACAGGTCGTAGACTACTTTGAACTGACACAGGTCCTTGTGACTATGGTGACAGGACGTTACACAAGCCATTGTGACTTAAGTTGTCATTACAGAGACGAACTGTACAAATAGATACTGGTTGTTATTAGCAAGGAAACCAACAACAGTCATTGTCTCATTGTATATAATTGTATATAGTTCTTTTGGAGACCAATCTTTCTCGCTGTATGCTAGTGATTGTAGCAAACAGCAGCCAATAAATATTCCTATTAGGCATGGCCCTACTTGTATTTGCCTTCTTTCTGTTGTAAACTTGTGTACTGCTTATACTATCTGTCAACATGCATAAATCCTTATACATTTTGCTTAAAGCACACCTGTAACAAAGTCTGCTGACCCAATCAACAGTGAATTCCATTCTGGGGCCATTGATATAATTACACTGTGACAGTAATACACATGAGCCCCATTCTGATCCAATAGGGGCACATGCATTATCATCACGTTGCACTTGTATCCATGGATACCCAAGCTTCAGTAATACAGAGGTCTTACTAGTGAAAACTTCAGTCTGAATGGTTGACACTTCCAGCCATTTACACGTTTCACAGATCTGGATTGTCTGCTGAAATGTCTAATGAGTATGACTTAAGGTTACAGTGGTTCAATAAAAACTATAAAATGTTAAAATTATAGTAACTTGAGGCCATTTTAGGACACATATTTAGATGTATGATATTTTATATTTCATTCACATATCTCTTCAAGGGAAAAAATATGCAAAAATTAGAATTAAATAATGTAATGGGTTTACCAGGCACCCTCCACTTTGCCTGGCAGGGGGCATCTGGTTAAATGCTCAAGTCTCCTATTGATTTTAATTGTTTTTTCTACTCAAGCCAAATGCTCAAGCATTGAAAAATGCTTAACTCGAGTAACGAGCATTTAAGCATTTTAGTGCTTTCTTAAGACTAGTATTAATGCATATTATTATTTGCATCTTATGTAATTAGTCATAAGATGCTACAATTGTCACATTAAACAGTGAAGCTGGTTAAAGTTATAATGACTGGCTGAGCCATTGTTACCCACGTTGGAAGTTCCCACAAGTTCCCACAACAATGGTAATCACCGTCACAGGATAGAGAAATGCATTCTCTGTGGGAGATAGACAAGTACAGTGTTTTTTTGTGGCTGCAATAGAGAACGAATGGAGTAGCTGTTCTCATACACATCTAGCCCCCCACTCACCTGAATGGAGACATCTGGTCCACATTCTCTATATCTTGGACAGGCTTCCAGCAACCAGACCCCCTACAATCAGATAATTATCATCTTTCCTGAGAATGGGTAATAACTTTGCAAGTTGGGACAATTCTTTAAACCCTATGCCCAGCCACTTTATTTCTTACATGACCTGGTCATTATTGAAAAACTAATAACCCTTGAACTTACAGATTAAGGCCACATTCACATGGCGTAAGAGACCGGCTGTTCCGTGACCCGGCCGAGTCACAGAGTGGCCGGTCTCTAAAAAGAGCATCCCGGCCGGTACTGTAGTACTGGCAGGACGATCTTTGGCGCCGCAGAGAATTCCCCACTGCACACAATGAAGCAGCGAGAGATCATGGCCGGAGCATATACTATGTGTACTGATTGGCCTTTGGGTATGTCTTTAATTGAAATGTCCATTGAACTTAATAGTAAAGATGATGAAAAGTCAGTAGAAAAAGAAAAACTGTGAGAATAACTAAAAAACTAATGTCTGCAAATAATTGTCATGATCATTATTTTGACATCAACGCAGTGTCCATTATTTAATACATTGTCTGCACTGGCCATCTGTTGTTCCATAGGCTTTAATGCATTCCATTGACATAAATTAAAATAGTCAATAACCAACATTATTTTAAAAACAAAAGCAGGTGCCTTTTTTTTTTACTTAGTGTGAACATAGCCTATGACCGTATTTTGCATAAAATTGTTAATTTGTAAAAATAGCTGGCATTTATAAGATCTCACATTTCCCAGTTTTTCTGTAAGCATTTTGCCTACTTCAATACATTTCTTGAAACTACCTGATATGGACACGGAATCCGGCACAAGAATTGGCATGAACTATGTTATAGACCTGTATTTTGCTCAAGGGGACTCTAGGGACCAGCCAATCCTTGCAAGAAAAATAGCTATGGTTAAAAAGACCTACAGAGATTAATATCTGCTGTGATGCAGATTTAGTTTGTTAGGTGAAAAGATAAATGTATAAAATGCTGTGTCAAAACCCATGGTGCAGCCCACATGGTAATTCAGGGTCAGTAATTGAACTTCACTCTAATTATCCTGGGGAGATAATATTAACTTATAGTAGAGTGTGAAAGAGAGAGTCCATAATTCATCACTCGATGGGGCTACTTGCATTGTGTTATTGAAATATGATGGCTCCATTTTCATCCTGTCATAATGACAACCGATGTGCTTATTTTCTTTTTTTACGCCTCCAGGAGATGATGAAATGGTAGGAAAACATTTATTTTCCTGGTGAAAAAGTGGCAGTTTATCACTTTCACTCCAGCTCTGTGAATGAACTTATATTGAAGTTGTTCCCAGATCCAACCAAATACTACCGTCCCCTGCATCTGGGGCTTATGATAAAGAAATCACAGGAGTACGTGCTAACTTAATCAGATATGTTCTAGTTGCAATATATATATATATATATATATATATATATATATATATATATATATAAAATCTTGCACTCCACCCATCCCCCATGGGTAATTTAAAGGAGAAGTCCGTCCGCAAAATTTTTTTTTCAAACGGCAGGGCACGGGGGGAACATGAAAAACAATACTGACTCACGTTTCCCTGTCTCTTTCAAGCATTTGATTGCAGATCCGGGCTCCCTGCTGGGCTCTAAGATATCCGGCTGACTGACATCCCGACCTGGCTGATGGAGTTTATGTTTGCTTCTGTATTTAAGCCATGGCAGTATGCACCTGCTTAGTTGTTTTCTATATAGTTCTAAAGGATTAATCTATCTATGATCTATCTCTTACATATCTATCTAACTAAATAAGAAATAACCTGCAGCACTCCAGCATATGTGTAGAAAGTGGTGTTGGTTTATTTCAGACAAATCATCAGACACAGCAAACAGGTACAGCACAGCAAGCAAGATGCAACATTTCAATGGTTACACACCTTCATTTTCAAGCAAGACGGTATGAGGCTGTGTCTGAAGATTTTTATGTAATAAATCTATAGTCCATCTACTAACAGGGCCGGCCTTAGGGGTGTGCGACATCACTCCAGCAATCAAAAGGGGGTGCTGGGGCTGGCTGCTGCATGACCCTGATAACTATAAGCATGTCTGACATGCTTATAAATAAATTGGGTGCCCTGATTGACAGCGTGACAAGCCATAGGCTTATCGCACTGCCAATGACTCTTGTGACCACAGGCAGCATTTTGCCTGCAGTTGCAAGGGTCTGCTCAGTACCTCCATAGGCAGCTACATTATTTATACCAGACACAGGCACGTCTGCTATGTCACCAGTCTGGAGACAAGAAAGAGGAGGACCCCACCACCAGAAACTATTCTCTGATTAGCTTCTGTGCTTTGGAGGTCAGGAAGAAGAGAGGATCTGCTGGGAATTGAGAGGTAAGTATGTTTTTTATTTTTTGTTTTTCTTATGGGGACACTGCATGGGGGGATTGTTTCTCTATTTGGGTGCATGGAGGTTGTTTGATTCAGTTTATGGGGATGCTGCACATGGAGGCGCAATATATGGGAATGTAGTAGATGAGAAAGAAGTCCACGCCTGTTGCAGTGGATCAAGTAGCATTTATTTCAGCATAAGATCATATGGAGATCATATTGGGATGCTGCACATGGGGGGACTATACTGTATATGGAGATGCGGTACATGAGGGGCTATATATGGGTGACACTGCATTGGGGGGTTATATTATATGGGTTTTGTGCACATGGGGGGATCTATATGGGGATGCTTCACATGGGGGCTCTATATGGGGATTCTGCATGGGGGACTATATATGGATATGCTGCACATGGGGGCTATATACAGGGATGCTGTAGATGGGGGGGCTATATATGAGTGACACTGCATTGGGGGGTTATGATATATGGGGATGCTGCACATGGGGGCTCTTTATGGGGATGCTTCACATGGGGGGCTCTATATGGGGATGCTGCTTGGGGGGACTATATATGGAGATTCTGCACATGGGGGCTATATACAGGGATGCTGTAGATGGGGGGCTATATATGGGGATGCTGCACATGGGGAACTATATATGAAGATGCTGCACATGGGGGCTATATATGGGGATGCTGTAGATGGGGGGCTATATATGGGGATGCTGCACATGGGGCTATACTGTATATGGGGCTGTTACAAATGGGGGATATATTATATGTGCACTGCACAGAGGAGTTTATACTATATAGGAGAGCGTACCTATCTATTATGTGGGGGCACAGGAGAGCCTTAAAACAAAATGGGGGAACAGAAGGGCCAACTACTATATAAGGACCTAAATACTATATTTTCTGGAGAGAGGATTCATGGCAAAAAGAAAAATTCTAAATGGCCCAGGCTGGATGGAGAGAAAAAAAAAATGACTCAGAGAAGACTGTGAGTCACTGGATGTCACTGCACTCTGTTACAGGGTCTGTAGTGGAAGTGGTCATGGTGTGGCGGTATTATGTAGTGGTATCATTGCTAATGTTCAGCTGTATTATGGAGGCAATATGTAATCACTGTATTGTGGTAATCAGGGAAGGCCCTGTCTATCCATATGAAGAAAATATCAGCAGCACTTTCAGGTAATGTGAAAAAGATGAAGACTATTTCCAGCTAAAATAATAATTTCCCATCTTTTTTCACATTACCTGAGAGTGCTACTGGTATTTTCTATATACATTGTGGACCTGGGTTTAATGATTGAACCAGCTGGCACCGCAAGTTTCTTTTTTTTAGTTGTGCAGCTCTCATCTGATAAGTATCTATCTATCTATCTATCTATCTATCTATCTATCTATCTATAGTCAAATAAATAGCGGCACTCCAGGCTTGAGGTGAAAATTCAAACGTGAAAAATTTATTCCATCAGTGAACAACACACGGAAAAAGGTAGCGACGTTTCAGTCCTTCAATTTGGACTTTTTTCAAGCTCAGTGAATACACACAAACAGGTGATTTTTATATCATACGTGATTAACTCATTGGTGACGTGTACAGAGCATGCGCTCATGTCAAAGACGTGATGTCTTATAAAGGGAAATGTGATAAGGGAACCAAATGGTTCCAAAACAATTCAGTGCCAGTACAAAATAATATAAAACAAAGCAATATATAAATATATCAATACGGAACGAAGAATGATTCACTCACAACCAGAGCATGACCTTGACGCTTGGTGATTGGTGGTGGTTGACCCGCACGCTACTGTGGAACGCGCTGTGGAGCGCACGGCCATCTTGCTGGATGCTAATCTGAGGTGTAGCGTCCTGGTTGCCATGGAAGCTTGTTACGCTGCAGCATGGCCCGCAATGTGAATAGATACATCATGTACAGCAGGGATAAACAGCATTAACTCTTTCACTACCGTCCGTTGTTGCTGTGAGGCCAACCAATTAGCACAGATTACCAGTATTGCAGTCTTCAGGACAGATGTTCTTGAGTCCAGATGGCAAGATCTGGAGCCTGAATAACCTTTGGTCACTGTGGGGGCTCAACAGCTGGCGGCAGGGCCGCTTTAACCAGAGGGCACATGGTGCACGTGCACCGGGCCCACTGGTTAAAGGGGCCCCCCGAGCAGGCCGGCCATTGCTATGTGCGACCAATGCGGTCGCACAGGGCTCCGGCCACCAGCCTGTCAGGGGGGAGCGCCATGGATGGGTAATCTACTTACCCCTCCATGGCGCCCCCTGCAGGGCCCCGCCGTCCGCCACTGCCCCCGCCCACTGCTGCTGCTGCGGCGCTTCAGCAGCAGTGGTACTGACAGAGAGAGAGCCATTGGCTCCCTCCCTGTCAGTCACTCTTGTGGCCGCACTTCCTGCGGTCACAAGAGGCCGCACTCTCCCTCTAGCGACCGACGTCACTGGAGCGTCGGCGCGAGGGTAAGGGGAGTGCAGCCTCTTGGGACCGCTGCAGTGCGGCCACAAGAGGGAAGAGAAGAGGAACGTGTGGACCTAGGTGAGTAAAAGTGTTTGTTTTTTTCAATGTTATATGGGAGGGGGAGCTATATACTATTGGGGAGCACAGGGGGCTATATACTATTGGGGAGAACAGGGGGCTATATACTATGAGGGAGCACAGGGGAGCTTTATACTATGGGGGAGCACAGGGAGCTATATACTATGGGGAAGCACAGGGGAGTTATATACTATGGGGGAGCACAGCTGGCTATAAACTATGGGGGAGCACAGGGGGCTATATACTATTGGGGAGCACAGGGGAGCACATATACTATTGGGGAGTACAGGGGGCTATAAACTATGGGGGAGCACAGGGGGTTATATACTATGGGGAGCACAGGGGAGCTATATACTATTGGGGAGCACAGGGGAGCTATATACTATTGGGGAGCACAGGGGTCTATATACTATTGGGGAGCACAGGGGTCTATATACTATGGGGGAGAGCACAGGGGGGCTATATATTATGGAGAGCACAGGGGGGGCTATATACTATTGGGGAGAGCACAGGGGGGCTATATACTATTGGGCGGGGGAGCATAGGGGGGCTATATACTATTGGGGGAGAGCACAGGGGGGCTATATACTATTGTGGGAGAGTATAGGGGTCTATATACTATTGGAGAGCACAGGGGGGCTATATACTATTGGGGGAGAGCACAGGGGGGCTATATACTATTGTGGGAGAGCACAGGGGGGCTATATACTACTGGGGAGAGTGCACAGGGGGGCTATATACTAATGGGGGAGCGCACAGGAGGGCTGTATATAACTGGAGGAGCACATGAGGGTCTATATACTACAGGGACACCTTAAAACCATGGAGGCACAGAGGGGTGTTACTATGTAGGCATACAGAGGGGTGTAACTACTGTATAGGGGTACAGGGGACCTAACTACTGTATGTGTTGGAGCCTAAAATATTTGTCTGGCAGATTCTGGAGAGAAGATTCACAGCCAGGAGAAGACTTCAAGGTGGCCCAGGCTGGATGGAGAGAAAAAGAAAAGGTGACAGACTCTGATCAGAGAAGACGCCCCCGGTGAGTCACTGGATGTAACTGAACTCTGTTATAGGGTTGTAGTGTTAGGGGTCATGATGTGGCGGTATTATGTAATGGTATCATTGGTAATATTTTTCTGTTTTGTTTAGTTCAGTTTTTATGTAATATGTAATCACTGTATGGTGGAAATAGTGTTATAAGGTAACTACTGTATGTATTGGGGCTCTTGATACAGTGTGGGTGCAAATTCAGTACATTATACAATGTGCCGAAAGGGAAGGGGGGGCCCACTCTTGAGGGCTGTGCACTGGGCCCACCAATGTATTAAAACGGCCCTGGCTGGCGGCGTCATAATATGATCTTATATATATCCCGCTGATGTAGGAAGGGAAGGCGGCGCTCAACACCTCTAGCATAGTGAAGAATAGGATGCAATGTGTCAAGGTCATGGTCAGTGAGGAATCCTTAATTCGATCCCATGGATAAGCTTGATAGAAGAGTAATCTGTAAGTAAATCAAAGATAAACATATAACTAAATGGTACATATATATTAAAGATGGTGTATTCATGATATTCAAAAACCAAAGCAAAAGAACCTAGTGGAGGTAACAATGATAATAATAAGAGTTATCTATGATGGCAATGTCTGGGTAAAATTTTGAAATCTACATTGAGCCCGCTTGTCTTTAATGAATTTAATCGGAAAATCCATTCCAGTTCTCTGTGTTTGAGCATGGAGACTCTGTCACCACCTCGGTATGGGGGTGGGATTTGGTCTATGAACATGATTTTTAAATCACTCTCTCTGTGGTCTGTGTCAAAAAAATGTTTGGGGACCGGAAGATCTTGTTTCCCCTTACGGATCGTGTACCTGTGTTGTGTCATTCTGGTCTTAACATCATATGTGGTTTCCCCTACATATATGAGATTACAGGGGCACCATAGTACGTACACAACAAATTCAGAATTGCAATTGAGAAACCTTTTGATTTTGAAACATTGACCTGTTTGTGGGTGTATGAACTGGTGTCCTTTTTGTACATATTTGCAGTTAATGCAGTTACCGCAAGGGAAGCATCCAGTTACTCGAGGACCCAAAAAGGTAAGTGTTGATGATTTAGGTGTCATTGTCTCAGTTTTGACAATCATGTCTCTGATATTTTTAACTCGTCGATAAGACATAAGTGGTCTACTTTTAAAACTTTCAACCTCCTGGTGATTATGTTGGATAATATGCCAATGTTTGTTGATGATTTTGGCTATTTCTGGGCTTAATGAATTAAATGTAGTGACAAAAGGGACACGTTCTGTCTTATTAGTCCTGTTTTTTGGGATCAATAATTCAGACCTATCCAATTGGGCTACGGAATCTACATGCTGTTGTATCAGTGTTTTCGGATAACCCCTCGCACAGAAATTTTTGGCTAAATACGTGATAGCAGTTTGTAATTTATCCCCCTCAGAGACGATTCTTTTAGCTCTAAGGAATTGGCTCTTGGGCAAAAATCTCTTCATCTGAGGAGGATGAGTCGATTCAAAACGAAGTAACGTGTTTCTGTCAGTTTTTTTGACATATAAATCAGTTGCCAATCGGTTGTTCCTTCTGTACACCAATGTGTCCAGAAAAGGGACTTCCGATGTAGATTGTGTCATGGTAAATTTGATGTTGTTATCCATGTGATTGAGGAACTCCCAAAATTCAAGGAGTTGTTCATGTGTCCCCCGCCAAACAATGAACACGTCATCTATAAATCTCCACCATCCCAGCAAGTGTCGGGCATGGTGGGATTTACCCAGATATTGCCATCATAGATAACTCTTATTATTATCATTGTTACCTCCACTAGGATCTTTTGCTTTGGTTTTTGAATATCATGAATACACCATCTTTAATATATATGTACCATTTACTTATATGCTTATCTTTGATTTACTTACAGATTACTCTTCTATCAAGCTTATCCATTGGATCGAATTAAGGATTCCTCACTGACCATGACCTTGACACATTGCATCCTATTCTTCACTATGCTAGAGGTGTTGAGCGCCGTCTTCCCTTCCTACATCAGCGGGATATATATAAGATCATATTATGACGCCGCCAGATGTTGAGCCCCCACAGTGACCGAAGGTTATTCAGGCTCCAGATCTTGTCATCTGGACTCAAGAACATCTGTCCTGAAGACTCCAATACCGGTAATCTGTGCTAATTGGTTGGCCTCACAGCAACAACGGACGGTAGTGAAAGAGTTAATGCTGTTTATCCCTGCTGTACATGATGTATCTATTCACATTGCGGGCCATGCTGCAGCGTAACAAGCTTCCATGGCAACCAGGACGCTACACCTCAGATTAGCATCCAGCAAGATGGCCGTGCGCTCCACAGCGCACTCCACAGTGCGTTCCACAGTAGCGTGCGGTTCAACCACCACCAATCACCAAGCGTCAAGGTCATGCTCTGGTTGTGAGTGAATCATTCTTCGTTCCATATTGATATATTTATATATTGCTTTGTTTTATATTATTTTGTACTGGCACTGAATTGTTTTGGAACCATTTGGTTCCCCTATCACATTTCCCTTTATAAGACATCACGTCTTTGACATGAGTGCATGCTCTGTACACGTCACCAATGAGTTAATCACGTATGATATAAAAATCACCTGTTTGTGTGTATTCACTGAGCTTGAAAAAAGTCCAAATTGAAGGACTGAAACGTCGCTACCTTTTTCCGTTTGTTGTTCACTGATGAAATAAATTTTTCACGTTTGAATTTTCACCTCAAGCCTGGAGTGCCGCTATTTATTTGACTATATGTACATATAGACCCGGGGATCAAGGTTTGGCAGCTGGCACCCAGCACGCATCTATTCCTGAGTGCCGCATCCTTTCAAATTACTTTTATCTATCTATCTATCTATCCAGTTCCAACAGCAATCCAAGGGGTAATAAAGAAACAATTAAGTGAAAGGGGTGCTCCAGCATGGGGGCACTTTCTGGGGGGGACTGTGGAGGAGGTGGCTGAAATAAAAGACGTCCACTCACCTCCCCGGCTCCAGCGGCGGGTACTGGGGACCGGAGCGCCATGATGAGTGACCTGCCGCTGGAACCGGGGAGGTGAGTGGACCTCTTTTATTTCAGCCACCTCCTCCCAGGTCCCCCCAAAAAAGTGCCCCCACACTGGATAACCCCTTTAATTACAACATTCAAATAAACGTGATGCAGCACAGCAAACAGTGACGTTTCAGCCATCTCACACAGTCATTTTAGAGTGGCTATTTTTTCGAGCTTGAAAATTACCACGTGAGGTGGTTGAAACGTGCGGCATCAAATGTTTATTTGAATGTTGGAATAAACTTCACTTTTTTTTATTTTTATTACCCCTGGGATTGCTGTTGAAATCATTGTAACTATTCAGTGTTCTCTTCCAGCTGGCACCTACACTCTAATTAAGCTCCAGTTTGAGCTGCCTACAATCTTGTTGTCCGTCTGTCTATCTATCTATCTATCTATCTATCAATCAGAAATGAGATATAGATTATTGGTGTATCCATAATTTCCTTGACTCCCTGGGGCTTCATCCAACCTTAGCCACCAGCATTGAAATGCTGAATGATCATACTCGAGTTGCACTGCTGCACATACCAAGTGTTTGATGTGTACGGTGCCGCTGCAGTGAGATAGGTCCCACACACATCAGGGTCCCGGTAGCTGGGGGTAAAGGAGTCAGCTGCATCTCATTAACCCCTTAAACATAGCGATCGCGGCGTTTAAGGTACTCAGTCACACAACAAGCATCTGTCACTAAGTGACCAGGACCCCCGGGGGTCCCGATCGCATGTACCGACGGGCGGGGGTAAGCCTCTTACCCCTGTCCTGTCGGTTCGGCGATCTATGCATAGAGTCTGCTCTCAGGCAGGCTCTATGCATAGATTGCTGATAACACTGATCAATGCTATGCTATGGCATAGCACAGATCAGTAAATAAAATCTAATGATTGCATGGTTTACTGTAAGAAAAAAGTGTAAAAAAAAGTATTAAAAAATCCCTTATACTCCCCCCAATAAAAGTTTAATATACCCCCTTGGCCATTATAAAAATAAAATATTTTTAAAAAATAAAATATAAATATTATATATCGTTGCGTGCGAAATTGTCCTATCTATTAAGATATTACATTAATGTTCCCGCACGTTGAACGGCATAAACAACAACAAAAAAAAAGTAAAACCCCACCAGGATTGCTGATTTTTTAAAAATTATATATCGGCAAAAAAAAGCGATTAAAATTTTTCTGTTACATCAATGTCATATTAACCCCTTAAAGACAGAGCGATTTTTGAGTTTTCATTTTTTCCTCCTTGTGCTTAAAAGGCCATAGCAGTTACATTTTTCCACCTAGAAACCCACATGAGCCCTTATTTTTTGCGCCACTAATTGTACTTTGCAATGACAAGCTGAATTTTTTCATAAAAGACACTGTGAAACCAGAAAAAAAACAAATGTGTGGTGAAATTGAAAAAAAAAAACACATTTTGTTTATTTGGGGGGTATTTGTTTTTACGCCATTCGCCCTGGGGTAAAAATGACATGTTATATATGTTCCTTAAGTCGTTACAATTAAAACTATATATAAAGTGTATAACTTTTCTTGTATCTGTTGGCCTGTAAAAAATTCAAACCATTGTTAACAAATATATGTTCCTTAAAATTGCTCCATTCCCATGCTTATAGCGCTTTTATCCTTTGGTCTATGGGGCTGTGTGAGGTGTCATTTTTTGCGCCATGATGTTTACTTTCTATCGGTACCTTGATTGTGCATATACGACTTTTTGATCGCTTTTTATTACTATTTTTCTGGATTTGATGCGACCAAAAATGCGCAATTTCGCATTTTGGGATTTCTTTGCGCTTACGCCGTTTACCGTGCAAGGTCATGAATGTGATTAATTAATAGATTGGTCGAATACGCACGCGGCAATACCAAACATGTTTATTTTTTTTATTTTTATTTATAACCTGGGAAAAGGGGGGTGATTCAGACTTTTATTAGGGGAGGGGGCTTTTTATTGACAACAACACTTTACTTTATTTTTTTACACATATACTAGAAGCCCCCCTGGGGGACTTCTAGTATATACACTCTGATTTCTCATTGAGATCTTTGCTGTATAAATATACAGCAAAGATCAACAAGATCGGCACTCGTTTGCTTTCGGCTGCTGCAGCCGAAAACAAACGAGTGCCGAGCCGGGGACGGCGCCATCTTGGAGAGGTCCCCGGCCGGCATCAGGTACAGAGATTGCTCCTCCGGGACAACGTCCCGGAGGAGCGGTCTCACCCACTAGACACCAGGGAAGTGCTGCAGCCGGTAATTGGAGGCAGCTGTCAACTTTAACAGCTGCCTCCGATTACCTGATTCGCAGGCACTGCATTCGCACCGTGCCCGCTAATAGCTGCGGTCCCGGGCTACATGTGGCACCTGGGATCACGGCGGTTCAGAGCGGGGTCGCCGCGCGGCCCCTGTCTGAAGCCCCTTGTCGTTATGGGGTTAATAAAAATAGAGATCATGGTGCAAAAAATGACACCCCAAGCAGCCCTGTAAGTGGACAAAGGCGGGGAGGAACATTGCATTAATTTGACCCGGACTTTTGTGTATCAAAGGGCTCGGTCTTGAAGAGGTTAATATCTATTCATCCATCTCAAATTCTGTTTGTGTATCTGAGAACCGAAATTTTGCATCACATTTTGGTGTATACTGTTGGATTTCATCAGAATTTTTGAGGTGTTGCAGGTTCAGAATTTTATCTGTCTGCCTATTTATTCCAGGAATGTCATTACTTGTATATATAATAATATAAAATTTAAAATGAGTATGCAAAAGAGGAGTCCGTGGAGCCTCATTGAAGAGTCTCAAAACACAGGACTAGCCAGATATCCCTCCGGGAAGGACCCAGCCAAGTGGCAGCTCCTGTTAGGAAACCACCAAATCCACCATATTAAGTGGCCCTATAAGTCAGTGTAATGACAAGGGATAAACCAAGGCTAGGTAACCATCCACAGACAGCTGTTTCGGGGTGTTGCCCCTCATCAGTGTGGAGCAGGATTCTGGCTAGGTGGGAGCAATGCCTAGTAGAGCCATAAGAGAAACAGATTGCTGAACTCAGGGAGAACAGCCAAATGACAACACTGCCGGCTGCTAATGAAAGCGCTCAATGCAGTGAAGTCCTAGGTGCATTGCCCCCTGGGAAACATGAGTATGCAAAAGAGGAGTCGGTGGAGCCTCATTGAAGAGTCTCAAAACACAGGACTAGCCAGATATCCCTCCGGGAAGGACCCAGCCAAGTGGCAGCTCCTGTTAGGAAACCACCAAATCCACCATATTAAGTGGCCCTATAAGTCAGTGTAATGACAAGGGATAAACCAAGGCTAGGTAACCATCCACAGACAGCTGTTTCGGGGTGTTGCCCCTCATCAGTGTGGAGCAGGATTCTGGCTAGGTGGGAGCAATGCCTAGTAGAGCCATAAGAGAAACAGATTGCTGAACTCAGGGAGAACAGCCAAATGACAACACTGCCGGCTGCTAATGAAAGCGCTCAATGCAGTGAAGTCCTAGGTGCATTGCCCCCTGGGAAACATGAGTATGCAAAAGAGGAGTCCGTGGAGCCTCATTGAAGACACGGATTGCGTAGCATACACGTGATCCCAATGTCGGTCACGTGTAGAGAGAGAATTTCATTCATAAAAAGCTGCTGTAGTACAGACTGGAGGAGAATAGTAAGAATGTAGGCAAATTGACTGTACCGGCTCAGGGGAAGTTAAGGCATCACCGACTTGGATCCTCGCCTTCACTATTGCTGTATATCGCACAACCATAGCACCCCACGAGTACCACAGTCTACGCACCGTACAGGAACCCCTTCAGTGCCAGATGGCCCCTCCAGGCCGTATTCACACAGAGTAACTGATATAAATTCTCCTGGTCATGGTCCATACTCGCAGAAAACATATTACCGTGTCAATGAATGGGGTGAGTTCAGTTGTCCGTACGATCTACAAAAAATAAATAGAAGAGTAAATATAAATTAATATATAAACAATAGGTATAAATACTAGAATTCACATATTTTTTCTCCGACATGGGGGAATCCTCAGGAGCAGAAAACAGGGCAAACCATCATCTGTACATACCCCTACTGACCTTATATTCGACATTTAGGCCACTAGGGGCCAGTGTTTTTAATTCATAAATCCATTGAAGTTCCTTGCGTTTAAGTAATGTAAGTCTGTCCCCCCACGCTTCGGGGGCAGAATCCTATCTATAAGCATGAACTTGAGGTCTCTCTCGGTATGCCCAGATTCAGTAAAATGTTTGGATACAGGAAGGTCTAATCTCTTTTTTCTAATTGTATATCGGTGGTGGTTAATCCGTGTCTTGAAGTCATGTGTGGTTTCACCCACGTATAGCCTATTGCACGGACACCACAAAGTATAGATTACCCAATCTGACTCGCATGTAAGAAAATGTTTGATTTCATATTTTTTGTTAGACAATGGGTGGATGCATCTCACACATGGGTAAGAGCCTTTCTTAGGTGGTGCCAAGTATCGTTGTGTTGTGGCAGTAGGACCAGTGATGTCAGCTTTGACCAATGTATCCCTGAGATTGGATCCACGTCTGTAAGAAAGCAGTGGGGGAACCTGGAATTCAGCAATATTAGGATGTGTGTTCTTAATTACATTCCAATGTTTATTAATAATATTACCGATCTTGGAGGAAAAGTGTGTAAAGGTGGAGATAAAGGGGATACGTTCTACTCCTGTGTCTCTGTTGACCCTTTGTAAGAGTGTTTTTCTCTCCATCAATTTAGTTTTATTACAACACTCCTGTAGTAACCCTGTGGGGTAACCCCTCTCCCTGAATTCATCCACCATAGTGTTCAAAGTGTTGTCCAAGTGCTCATCACACTGTACAATCCTGCGTGCCCTCATCATCTGGCTAGTAGGCAATGCCCTAACCATTTTAGATGGATGGCAGCTGGAAAAATGCAACGTATTGTTACAGTCTGTGGGTTTTTTGTAAAGACTGGTAACTAGCTTATTGTCCCGTACTTCAACATTCACATCCAGGTAATGGATGCGAGTCCGCTCTACATTAGCTGTAAACTTAATCGTGGAGTCTGTGGTATTCAAATAAGAAATGAAAGTGTTAAGCTGTTCCACACTCCCTGTCCATATCATGAAGGCATTGTCTATGTACCTCCACCAGACAAGTGCGTGTCTGAATAGTGGAGATACATAGACGTGCCTTTCTTCCAAGTAAGTCATTACAATATTGGCATAAGTGGGCGCGACATTCGCGCCCATTGTCACGCCCTTCTTCTGCAAGTAGATGTTACCATTGAAAGAAAAATAATTATTCGACAATACCAGTTCAAGTAATCTCATAATGAAATCAGTTTCTTTGGCGGACAACTGTATTAGCGGTAATGAGTCATGCACAGCCCGTAGCCCCATATTTTGCTCAATCGATGTATATAGGCTCACTATATCCAGTGTAACTAGAAATGCATTCTCTGGGATGCTAAGTTCCTGTATTTGGTTGAGAAACTGTGTTGTGTCCTGTAAATAAGATTTAGCACCTACTGCAAGAGGCCTAAGTACTCTATCTAAAAAAATTGATATGTTACTCAGAATTGATCCCCTGCCAGATACAATCGGGCGACCTGGGGGCTGAATCAGTGATTTATGTATCTTCGGCAAAAAATAGAGCATAGGCATCCTGGGGTGTTTAATGGTCATGAATTCAACCAGTTTGTCATCAATGATTTTATGTGTGATAGCCTCCTCAAGTACCGTGTGGATCATACGTGCAATATTATATTTGGGGTCACTGGCCAATAATCTATATACACCCCCATCACCAAGTTGTCTTTCAGCCTCAGTAAGATAGAGTGCCTTGTCCATAACCACGACCGCACCCCCCTTATCGGCGAGTTTGATAACCAGGTCGTGGTCATGGACAAGGGACTGAACAGCCTGTATATCGGCGGTTGTCATATTGGGTCGAATAACATCACATTCATCATATTCGGCTTTAAGAACCTCCAAGTCTCTCCTTACAAGCTGAAAAAAAGTGTCTACGGATGACGTAACAGCAGGAGGATTGAATTCACTTTCCAATCTCAAACCCAATGCATTTAGATTAAATGAGGTACTAGGTGGTGACATAGGTATACGGGGGGCAGAATGGAACCAGGTTTTGAGATTGAGTCTGCGTATGAACCGGATCAAGTCCAGGTCAATCTCAAACCAATCTGGCTTAACACTGGGACAAAAGTTCAGTCCTTTACTCAAGACACGTAATTGAACATCAGATAAAGAAGTAGATGAAATATTTACCACGTTGGTACTTGTCTGTTGCGTGTCCCCATCTTTGGATTGGTTGACTTGTTGCTGGAAATTCTCACAGTTTTGCCTTTTTTGGCTCCTCTTCCTTTTGCGTCCTCCCCTCCTGGATTTCCGCTTTCCACAGTTGTTTGATCTAAAAAAACTTCATCATTTTTGTCCTTGCTGTCACCTGGTGTCTTGGTTGAGTCTCTCCTTCTGTTTTTCCTATGTGCATAGTCCGATTTTTTTTGTCCCCGTTTTTTCTATTAAATTCAATGGACTTTACAATTAAGACACACCCAAAGGCCAATTAGTAACCCCAAACTAGAATAATGTACCAACAGCTGTCATTGCACTAAGGAGAGGCTAGGCTGCTAAATGACATCTGTTATTTTATACTCAAAATAACGGACATCATTTAAAACAGAGCTAAAAAAAACGTTGTGTGAACATAGCCTAAGACATCTGTGATGATATTTTGTGTATAGAATCTATCTATCTATCTATCTATCTATCTATCTATCTATCTATAGGTTGCATGTACATTATAGAATCCTTAGTCTCTGTAAATTATTAATTTGAGTCTCTGTTCCTCCTCATTAGCATGGGAAGCTCATATTAATTACTAATTCAGCATGTGTACTGCCATTCTATATAGTGGCATGGTGATCTTGAGTACTGACAGAAAAGATGGTATTCTTTCCAGTCTGTGGAGCAGCAGTGTGTTTCTATGGGGATTTGCTGCGGTTTCAGACAGTTTCTGACATGGACAGAGGTGTCAGCAAAGAGCACTGTGTCAGACTAGAGAGAATATACCACTTCCTGCAGGACATACTACAGCTGATAAGTATTGGAAGACTTTTTAATAGCAGAAAATTACAAACCTATGGCACTTTCTTGCACTAGTTGATTTGAAGGGAAAAAAGTGAACTACTCCTTTAATTCCAGCTGTGGTTTTACAACAGCTGTTGTTTGCATTCATATATACCTAGTGGGAACAAAGCCTAAAACTAAATGTTTTAGGCTAGGTTTAAATATAGTAACATAAAAGCAAATCATGGCTGTAAAACAAGAGTAAATACATCCATTTATTTTAAATCTAATAATGTGCTTCATTTATGTCCGTAGAAAAACCTAGCCTTACAAAGACATGTTAATAATTGTAAATGATTAATAACCCATTTGTGCTGCAGCTAGTTGTGGCCTTAACCCCTTAAGTACATGTATGCCCTCAGCGTTTGGGCTTTCCCAACGCACGGCTCTGTTACCCCGCTCCCAGCATGATATTGATACATCATGTCTGGCAGGGAAACATTGCATTATGGCCTGTTCACACTTAGCAAATTTGGCGGAATTCCGCAGCAGAGAATCCCTCCTGCCTGTGTCAAACAGTTGGAGGGCTCGTCTGCCTCCGCTTCCTCTGCTCAAAGAATTGAAATGTCAATTCTTTGAGCGGAGAGCCATGGAGAGTGGAGGTACACATGCCCTCCCATAGACACACTGTTTGACAGTGAGGCAGGCAGGATTCTCCGCTGCAGACCTCTCCACCTCAGAAATCCGCCAAATTTGCTCCATGTGAAGAGACCCAGACAGATTTTTGAAGCAAAAGCCAGGAATGGATTTGAAAAAAAAAAAAAAGAAATCTCAGTCTTACCTTTATGACCTGTCCTCTGTTTATAGTCTGTTCCTGGCTTTCAAAGATCTGTCAGATAAATCTCTCTGTGTAAACACACCATAAGCCCTTGTTTTTGTTTTGCTAATTGATTCACCTGACATGCTCTTGTTTTCACTACTTGGTTCCTTCTGGTCACTTCAGAGTTAACTTTGTTTTGCTTTGCTGATTCTGTGACTTGCAGGTCTCCCTGCCAGTCAGTATGTTTTGTTATCAGGTGTCTGTGGTTGGAGATCAGGAGAATGGTCTGATCACGTTCTGGACCAGACTCCTGACCTCCTATATACATCTGCATCGTCTTAACCCTTTGCTGGGTATTTAGTCTAGATACCCCCTCAGCAAGCTAGTTCTCCCTGTGTGTTTTCTGTAGATATCATTTGGCTTTTATGACCTCTGCTTCATTGCTTTGACCATTCTGGTTTTCCGCCAGCGCTGACCTTTTGGCTTGTGACCTGACCATTCTCTGGATTTCATTTTTGTACTTCTGCTTCCCACTTTTTGTGACCTTGGCCAGTTTGACTATCCCTACTTGTTTGTCTGTGTTGACACTTATCTAAGTTAGGGACTGCCACCGCGGTTTTCCACAGCCATCTAGGGCTGATAGTGATGAGAAGGCAGGGACAGTGGGTGGGGACTGTCTGTGTCTTCCCCATGTCTTCCTTGACCGAGTGATACCACTATTCCTTACAGGGTCTCTATGATTAGAGCAATACCAAATTTGTTGACAAATTTGATAAATATGACTTTTTGATCTATTTTATGATTTTTTTTTTAAGGCAATTTTTTAAAATTTATTTATTTTTTTACAGCATGCACCACAAAGGATGTGGCGATAGCAATTGTGTAGAATTTTTTTTTCTTTTTTTTTATGTTTTAAATAACATTTTACATAACTTGGATATGAGAAATGGTTTGATATTTTCAGCCAAAACTAGGAGTGGGACCAACAGTATAAAACTACTATGGAAAGATTTGCACATTTTGGTTATGTTCTCACAACTGAAATGGACTATCATTTAATATCAATAGGTGGCCATCTATTGATAATTAAGGCCCCAAACAATGTTCATGATCATTATTACTCATCATGAATGGATGCCCGTTATTTGGCTCTAAGATCCCATAGTGGAAACATAGGGAGAGATTTATCAAACTGGTGTAAAGTAGAATTGTCTTAGTTGCCCCTAACAACCGATCAGATTGAACCTTTCATTCCTCACAGATTATTTGAAAAATGAGGTGTGGAATCTGATTCTACGTTTCACCAGTTTGAAAATTCTCCTCTATAGCCTTTCTCTGTTTTTGACCCACTCCTTATTTATGTAGAGGTGAGCTGCCTCTACATGAATTCTATGCGCACCAGAGCCTGTCCGTGCACACAAAGTGAAAACTACGCTATCCCATAGCTGGTGGAGGTTTCACTGAAAATTTTCCATCGGAAAAATGTTAAATGCACATGTGCTGCCGAACCCTCCGTTACGCACCCTTCCCGTCCCTTTGGTGCAAGCAGCGTAGAGAGCCCACCTGCGAATAAACTATTAGCAAATTAAATATTTGCGAAAAAATCTATGTGCATATGGAGGGCTTCTGCGCCAGAAAATGCCCTGTGTGCCACACGATAAATGTCCCCCTATGGGTGCACATATCCCCAAAGTGTTCAAATCTTTCATAGAACAATGTAAAATAAAAATATATTTGGTATGTAGATTTAAACAATAACTTGCCAGAGATGCAGGTAAAAGAAAAATGTATAAGCAGCTCACAGTCATATTAAAATGGAGCTAATCTTGTGGTAAGCATTTTTTCCTTTCAGACCCTATTGTAGTCTTAATCGTAAATAACAGTTGGAAAGTTTACAATGAGTACAAACCAATATGTCAACTGCAAACAGTGTATTAAGTTAATTAAGTCAGAGAGCCCTACCAGGGGCGAGATTCATCATCTGACTTTCTGGCTGGCTTTTACAAATAACTAGACTTTTGTTGCTTACTATCCATCTTGGGCATTTTAGACATCTTAAAAGCCTTATTGAGTTTCGAAATAAAACTATGCAGGAGGTGTAAGTAAGCTGCATCTTCTTCCAGTTTAAGGGCCCATGTGATCGTTTTTCTACTGAAAAAATGGTTGAATTTACATTTCCTGACTCCAAGCTACAAAGCAGAATGTCAAGCAATCCATTTGCTCTTTACTAAAACTTGTCATAATGTCCAATTGCTTGATTTATGGACAGTTCTCCTGTCACCTCCTCCGCCTGATTTCTTTCATTTACTGCTGGAGTGCCAAGGCAGGTCATGACATGTACACTAGGTCAGAATAATAATGTTCCTTAAATCACATTGTCTGACAGTAACTTATTTGTCTAATTTAAATAATTAACATGATATGTGGAAACTGCAGGCTATAACCTCAGTGCATTAAGAAGTAGTTGGGAATATTGGTCTGAATAATAAGCACTGGATTTTACTCTAGAGTACACTTATCTATCTTATGGACAGTGCTTATTTTATTTACAGGCTGAGATAAGACTGCATATTATTTCAGCTTGCCATGCAAAATAAAACTGACATCTATTACACACATTGAGCATTTTTCTATAATGCTGTTTTTTACTTTGTATAATACTATAACCAGTTAATAGGTCAGTGTAAATTGGTACTTTCAACCCTGAAAACCACCCTCTCCAACAAAACAAATAATAACACACACCAAAAAATCATGATTAGAGATGAAGGAATAGAGAAATATTCAATAATTCGAAATTTGATTCTAAAAGCTCCCGATATTGGTATATTCAAACGAATATCGAATCCCATTATAGTCTATTGGAGAAAAATACTTGGGACCTAGAAATCAATATTCAACCCTTAGAAGGTCACCAAGTGCACAATGAAACCTCAGCAAATGATGCCAACCCCTCTGGAATGCATGTGGCACAGCAGGGGAAGCATGCCTGGGTGCATCTAACACTTGTGATGAGCGAACATCCCAATTTTCGGTTTGGATCCGAAAAAAAAAACAATCGTGATCAGTTCGAGTACTTTTCGGTCTAGCTGTATGCACTTGCATACGTTTCAGGTGCAGTGTAAAATATGTAATAATGAAAACTAATGATAACTATAAATCAGTAGTAGCAAGATAACAGGTATTATCCCACAACCACAGTATACAGGCGTATACTGGATATATAATTGTTTTTACAATAATAAAATGAAAGAGCCGTTCAACTCCTTTACAGGATGCAGACTGCGCAAATCAGTAGTAGCAAGATAACAGGTATAATCCCGCAATCACAGTATACATCCGTATACTGGATATATAATTGTTTTTTTGCAATAATAAAATGAAAGAGCCGTTCAACTCTTTTACAGGACGCAGGCGGCAAAAATCAGTAGTAGCAAGTTAACAGGTATTATCTCGCAATCACAGTACTCATCAGTAGATGTCTGAACACACTGCCTGTCTCACAACAGCTTCTAAATATATGGCTTTTATACTTTTAGCCCTAACAAGGGCTTTTGGGGGTCCCTTCCTACCTAACTGGAGTACAGTCTGTCCCTCTCTAGCTCCAACCAGCAAGTGACACGAATCTAAAATCCCCTTTCGTATACTCAGGAGGTGACATAGTTTAGCCAGCCAATTACAGTTTTTTTTTTCAAGTCCTGCCTATTCCTAGTGCCTGTCCCTGCCCTCCTGCAAATCGAATTTTTACTGCGTTATCATTTGATATTCGAATAGCGTGAATAGTGTACTTTTCGATCTAATACTCTTCGCTCATCCTTAATTATTATTAACGTCCATCATTATCAAAAGACAGACGCTTTCCATGTAAAAAAAAATGTACTAGGAACATAGCCTAAAAAGCACATGGAGTTTGCTGTGTGGTTTTGATACCAATTCTGATGTGTTTTTTCATGTAGTGTTTTTTCAAGCTTCTATTGGTTTTAATGTGAGCATCCAAGTGGAACTGATCTAAAAAGTGACATATTAGACAGCATACCCTTTCTTTCTGGGAAGAGGATATTTTGCCATAGATCTCCACTTCTCAATATGTTAAAGAAAATTACAATTTTGAAAAATAGGATATAAAGTTGCAAAAAAAAAGTAACTCTTTGAAACTATCTGGATGACTCTTTGAAACTATCTGGATGTTGTCTGCATTAAGTACTTATTAAAGCTATTTTCACACAACACCTTTTTTTGCTGTTTCACAGTTGTATTTATGGATTACTGTCAGTTTGGCTCCAAAATGCAGCTGTTTTATATATTTTTATATCTTTATCTTATATTTTTGGATCAGATTGCACTGTTGTTATATCAAGCACCCCACGGTTTCACATCAGTGGTCTAGCAAGTCAAACCCACCTTATCTCCATCAAGTCCAGTAGTGGCAGAATGTGAATAAGAGGTAATGTATTTTGAAAGAGTTTTAAAGTTAGACTTTGGGACCAGTTTTAGAACCGTCTGAAATAAGTAGAGTAGGTGGAGGGTAATAAAAGACATTGCCACAAATCAAGATAGGATCAGGATGTCCACTTCAAATAACTGCAAATTGTTTTGACTGCATTTTAGTGTTTATTTTTTTTCCCCTTGGCAATTGTGCATTAGCAAAGTATTTTTTTCTTTAGCATTCTATCTCAGCCATTTCTTTTCTTTTTTTTTAATTACCGTATTTTCCAGTGTATAAGGCGACTGGGCGTATAAGACGACCCCTGACTTTTAAGCAGACTGTCAGGGGTTCACCTTATACGCCAGCCCTGTTGCGGTCAGGCAGGGGTTACCTGCAGCTAAAGTAAAAAAAAACTAAACATTTAACTCACCTAGGGCCCGTTCCCAGCCTCTGCAGTGTGACGTACACTACCTGCGCCGGAGACGGAGATCGCCAAACCTCTCCCGGGCAGCCAAGCATCTCATCAGAGAGGCTTGGAGATGCTCAGCTGCTGGGAGAGCTTCGGGAGAATTTGAGAGGCTTCAGGAACTTCTGACGACTCTCTCATTCTCGCGGCAGCTGAGCATCTCCGAACGAAGGTTCGTCTATCTCCGTCTGCGGCGCAGGTAGTGTAAGCCACACTGCCTGCGCCGGGAATGGTACGGGAATAACCAACCAAAATATAATTTATACGCTATGAAGACCCCAAAATATACTAAAACTTAACTTTTATTAGATACTTATAAAACAGAAGGTGTGATTAAACAAAAAGTGATTTAAAATAGCCCGGGGTGTAGGAAGAGGTATTATACAAATAATATTAAATATATATGTCCATATAAACTCAGGATAATTCCAGTATTTTAATAACACCTTCCAACAGATTATTGTAATGGGGGTGGTCTACTGGAGCGAGAAGTCCCCGATCAAGTTAAATGCTCAGCATCGATCGGACACAAATGACCCCGCGCTAAACACACCACTCTTGGAGACCAGCCACATACAAAATAAATTTGTCGTATCCCAAAACAATCTAGATTGAAAGTAAATTAGAAGTGTTGTTACTGACAGCTAGCAGAGCGGATGAATATACAATTAGTGGCGGTGTAAATATATAGCAAAGTGATATGGATATATAGTATTGTACTCACAAATGCGAGTTACAATGTAGCCAAAACATCCAATCACAAAAAGAAACCACCGCCATGCTGTCACTAATACTAATACAGAGTTACAATTAGACCAACAAACGTATATGTCTTTTGTTAGTACAATATAAGTCAGTGGTTAGCCCGGCATAGCCGGCAGAGCTGGGCTGCCACTAACAAATTCACATGGTACGGTAAATATATATATGGTAAATATATATATATCTTACATCCCACCACCACCATCCCACATCCCATATCTTACATCCCACCACCCACCCGACGTTTCACCTCTAAACTGCGGCTTTATCAAGGGAGACTATAATGGGAATGGTACGGGAGGCGCGTGGAGGCCGGGAACGGCGTATAAGACGACCCTCGACTTCTAAGAAGATTTTTCGGGGTTCAAAAATTGTCATATACGCCGGAAAATATGAAATGTGATTTTTTTTGCCATGTTAGTCAATCTTTTCCATTGAAGGATTTTTTGGGGAAATTTATTAGAAAAAAAAAAAAAAATATATATATATATATATATATATATATATATATATATATATATACTAGGGATGAGCGAACCGAACCATTACGAACCAGATTCGTTACGAACTTTGCAAAAAGTTCGGTTCGGTACCGAACTTTCAAAAAGTTTGTGATGAAGTTCGTTAAAATCGCAACGACGTCGCAAAACTGTACTTTAATCAGAGAATAGAACAGGCTACAAGGGATTATTGCTCCTATAATGCTTTGTATCCTGTTATTATGTGAATATCAAGGTGTGTGACGTCACTCCAGGAACAGGAAGTACCTGAGCGTCCATGCTCTTTCTCATTGTGTGTCTAGACTGCAGAGAGAGAGGAGGTGTACGTTAGGCAGAGAGGGAAAACACATAGATTACATATCAAAACAACTGGATAAGTACAGGGAGAGATAGAGAAGAAGTATATATTGTTTGTCAGAGAAGCCGGAGAGAGGAAGATTAAAAAAAAAAATTGCAAGATACAGGGAAAGCTTGATAAGCTCATACATAGTAAAAGAGGCTGAGAGTTAGGTAGAGAGAGGGAGAGATAGCCATCTAATTCAAAAATTGTGATATCTAGAGAGAGATAGGGAGATAGAAAAAAGAAATAGGGAGAGAAAAATGAGAAGAGTCACTCAGGAGTCAGGACACATAGCATTGAACCAGCTACTGTTCCGTGACAGAGAGGAGACGCTAGACGTTTGTTTGTGATCAGCTGTTGTAGGTGACGCTAAGTCAGCGCCTCACAAAAGCTGTCCGTTTGTGCTCTGCTGGTTGCTGTTAACCCCGGCTAGCTGCCCGCAACCAAAAAAGTTTAAAAAAAACGTAAAAAAATAAAATAAAAAATGGTTTGTTTGTTATCAGCTGTTCTAGGTGACGCTAAGTTAGCACCCCACAAAAGCTGTCCGTTTGTGCTCTGCTGGTTGCCGTCAAACCCCTCTAGCCACCCGCAACCAAAAAAGTTAAAAAAAAACCTTAAAAAAAAAAAGAAAAGTTTGTTTGTTTGTTTTTTTGTGATCAGCTGTTCTATTTGAGGCGAAGTCAGCGCCCCACAAAAGCTGTCCGTTTGTGCTCTGCTGTTTGCCATCAAACCCCTCTTGCCACCCGCAACAAAAAAAGTAAAAAATAAAACCTTAAAAAAAATACAAAAAAGTTTGTTTGTTTCTTTGTGATCATCTGTTCTATTTGAGGCAAAGTCAGCGCCCCACAAAAGCTGTTAGTTTGTACTCTGCTGGTTGCCGTCAAACCCCTCCAGCCACCCGCAACCAAAAAAGTTAAAAATAAAAAAAAAAATGTTTTTTTTTGGGATAACCTGTAAATTTCTGCTTTGCTGGATGCCTCCAACCCACAAAGCAATAGTCACTGAAAATTTGTGCCTTCTGCCCAATAGATTATTTCTTTTTCAAAATTTACACCAACCAAAGAACTATGTCCAAGCGTCCTACTTCCAGCACTTCCCAGGCAAGGACTGCAAAGGCAGGCAGTGAGGGTAGGAGAAGTGGCAGCACCAGGCCCGGCGGCAGCCGGGGCAACAGGCGTGGCAGCAGGGTGCAGCTACCCCAGACACCCAGTGGTTCTGTAAGAACCACACAGCCAGCGGTTCTAGATTGGCTTACCCAATCCTCCACCGCCCAAAGCTTCCAAACGAGGTCGGCTGGATCATCCGACACCACCCTTACATGGGAGGGTCAGCGACAGTCCTCTGCCCCGTCCCCTGTTATTACTATGCCACCTTCTGCCAGGGAACTGTTGGCACATCTTGATTTGCCTTTGGATTCTCTACCACTTTTTAGTGATGATGATGATGATGAGGAGGTAGTCCACCAAAGGCAGCAGGTGGAACGTGCAGAGACTGCAGAGGAGGTGGTGGCTGTAAGCCAGGGAGGGGCATCCAGTGCCACACCTGAGATCCTGTCCCAGCCACTGGAAGACAGTAGCAGTGGTGGTGATGATGATGTCGCAGATTGGACGTGGCGCCCCCAAGCACCATTATCCTCAGTGTCATCAGGGGAGAAAAGTGAGGTGCTACCGAAGCAGCAACATCCCACTGCTGCTAGGAATCGAGGCACAAGAGGGAGGGGTAGAAGACAACCTACCAGGCAGAGTCACTTACCTCCAAGCCTTGATCCTGAGAGGGGAATTGATCAACTGCTGCCTCCTCCAGCTGCTCAAGTAGTCTTTTTTTAATTATACTGGGCTGGAATAGATCACCTGCTGCCTCCTCGTCCTCAATTAGCCTCTCCTCTATAATCCTGGCCTGGAATAGATAAACTGCTGCTGCCTCCTCCTCAAGTAGCCTCTCCTCGATAATACTGGCCTGGAAGCAACCAACCGCTGCCTCCTCCTGCTGCGCAAGTAGTCTGTTTTTAATTATACTGGCCTGTAATCGATCAACTGCAGCCTCATCCTCCTCAAGTAGCCTCTCCTCGATTAAACTGGCCTGTAATCAATCAACTGTTGCCTCATTCTCCTCAAGTAGCCTCTCCTCAATAATACTGGCCTGTAATGGATAAACTGCTGCCTCATCCTCCTCAAGTAGCCTCTCCTCGATTATACTGGCCTGGAATTAATCAACTGCTACCTCCTCCTGCTCTTCTAGTAGTCTCTTTTTAATTATACTGGCCTGTAATCGATCACCTGCTGCCTCATCCTCCTCAATTAGCCTCTCCTCGATAATACTGGCCTGGAATCAATCAACTGCTACCTCCTCCTGCTCTTCTAGTAGTCTCTTTTTAATTATACTGGCCTGTAATTGATCAACTGCTGCCTCATCCTCCTCAAGTAGCCTCTCATCGATAATACTGGCCTGGAATCAATCAACTGCTGCCTCCTCCTCCTATAGCCTCTCCTCAATAATACTGGCCTGGAATCGATCAACTGCTGCCTGCTCCTCATCAAGTAGCCTCTCCTTGATAATCCTGGCCTGGAATCGATCAACTGCTGCCTCCTGCTCCTGAAGTAGTCTGGTTTTAATAATACTGGCCTGGAATCGATCAACTGCTGCCTCCTCCTCATATAGCCTCTCCTCGATAATACTGGCCTGGAATCAATCAACTGCTGCCTCCTCCTCCTTAATTAGCCTCTCCTCCATAATACTGGCCTGGAATCAATCAACTGCTGCCTCATCTTCCTCAAGTAGCCTCTCCTCCATAATACTGGCCTGGAATCGATCAACTGCTGCCTCATCCTCCTCAAGTAGCCTCTCCTCAATAATACTGGCCTGGAATCGATCAACTGCTGCCTCATCCTCCTCAAGTAGCCTCTCCTCGATAAGACTGGCCTGGACTCAATCAACTGCTGCCTCCTTCTCCTCAATTAGCCTCTCCTCCATAATACTGGCCTGGAATCAATCAACTGCTGCCTCATCTTCCTCAAGTAGCCTCTCCTCCAAAATACTGGCCTGGAATCGATCAACTGCTGCCTCCTCCTCAAGTAGCCTCTCCTCAATAATACTGGACTGGAATCAATCAACTGCTGCCTCCTCCTGCAGCTCAACTTGTCTCTTCTCAACAATACTGGACTGAGAGGCAAGCAATCTACTGCTGCCTCCTCCTGGTTCTCGACTTGTCTCTTCTCAACAATACTGGCCTGGGTGCAATCAGGTGCTGCAGCATCCTCCTTGTAAACTTTTTTTTCCAATATTTTTTTTCACTATTTTGGCACTTTGATTCACTATATTTTATTAATTTTATTCCTATTATTATTATTATTATTTTTTTTTTTTTTTCTCATTATTTTTGGAAAAAATGTTTTCCACTTTTTTTCATTGTAATATAAACTGCAACAAAACGAAACTATACCCTATCACACTCCCACTATTGTAGCTGCAATTATTTAGCCGTTAGAGCAAGGTTCGTTTTCGGTTCGGACCGATCAGAAATTCACGAAAGTTCGCCGGATCGAACCGAACCGAACTTTTCAAAAGTTCGCTCATTCCTAATATATACCATACCCTTACCACGCTGCAATTTTTAAACTGCCAACGGGCCTTAAAATGCGCTGTCTGTGCCCAGAGTATGCTGCATTTTAAATAAAAATACAAAAAAAAAAAAGAAGGCAAAAAAATAAACTAAACACATTGGCTTAGATGTACTGATGTGTCTGCATCAGAATTTAGTCAAAAATTTGATGCATGGGACTTTTCTCCACATTTATTATACGTTTACATACTTTAAAGACACTTTTCTGCAAAATTTAGTTTTCAGATGCATCAAGTTTTTACTGCATTAATAAATATGGCACATTTGAAGTTTGCCCCTGGATACATTTAGTAAATCTGTGTCAATGTATGTAGTGCACAAAAAAAATGCTTTGGTGCAAAAAAAAAAACCTTGCTTGTGCACAGTGCTGCTCCACATCTTTCGCTTAAAAAACACCAATATTGTACCTGCATGGAGCATAAAGAGCGTCTAGTGGCAGCCCAAGGGGGCTTCTAGTATAAGTGTAAAAGTAAAAAAAAAAGTGTCATTATTAGTAAAAAAGACCCCTCCCCAAATAAAAGTGTGAATCCCCCCCTTTTCCCATGTTATAAAAAAATAAAAATAAATAAACATGTTTGCTATCGCCGCGTGTGTAATCGCCCGAACTATTAATTAATCACATTCCTGATCTCGTACAGTAAGCGGCATAAGCGCAATAAAAACCCAAAGTGCAAAATTGCGCATTTTTGGTAGCATCAAATCTAGAAAAATTGTAATAAAAAGCGATCAAAAAGTCAGATATGCGCAATCAAGGTACCGATAGAAAGAACAGATCATGGCGCAAAAAATTACACCTCACACAGCCCCATAGACCAAAGGATAAAAGCGTTATAAGCCTGGGAATGGAGCAATATATTTGTTTACAATGGTTTGAATTTTTTACAAGCCATCACATAATATAAAAGTTATACATGTAACATATTGTTGTAATCGTAACGACTTGAGGAAAATATATAACATGTAATTTTTACCCCAGGCCGAATGGCGTAAAAAAATACCCTCCAAATAAAAGAAATGCGTTTTTTTTTTTTTTTTTCACCACACATTGAATTTTTTCTGGCTTTGCAGTGTACGTTATCAAAAAATTCAGCATGTCATTGCAAAGTACAATTAGTGGCGCAAAAAATAAGGGCTCATGTGGGTTTCTAGGTGAAAAAATGCAAGTGCTATGGCCTTTTAAGCACAAGGAGAAAAAAAACAAAACGCAAAAAGTGAAATTGGCCCGGTCCTCTAAGGGTTAATGACGGAGCCAATTTTAGTTTTTGCACCTTCATTTTTTTCTCCTCGTGTTTAAAAGGCCATAGTACTTGTATTTTTTCCCCTACAGACCAACATGAGCCCTTAATTTTACTTTGCAATGGCAGACTTAATTTTTGCAGCAAATATTTTATATGCAGCAAAACCAGAAAAAAAATAATATACGTGGTGAAATTGAAAAAAAAATGCAATTCTTTTTATTTCGGGTGCTTAGTTTTTACGCTGTTTGTCCTATGATAAAATTGACATGTTATAAATGTTCCTCAAGTCGGTCCGATTAAAACAATATGTAACTTGCATAACTGTTATATTATTTGAGGGATTTTTTAAAAAATAAAACCTTTTACAGAAAATAAACGTTCCTTTATATTGCTCTATAACCATGCTTATAACACTTTTATCCTTTGGTCTATGCGGCTATAAGAGGTATCATTTTTTGCACCATGATCTGTATGCCATGATTGGTACCTTGATTGTATACACGTGACTTTTTGATTGCTGTTTATTTAAATTTTTCTGGATTTGATGTGACCAAATTTTGCACTTTGGTGGGTTTTTGCACCTACGCAGTTTACCGTGCGAGACCAGGAATTCAATAATTTAATAATTTGGCAATACCAAATATGTTTATTTATTTATTTATATATTTATTTTTTATTATAAAATGGGAAGGGGGGAGTGATTCAGACTTTTTTTTATTAATAAAAAACCCTTTTTTTTTTACTTATACAGTAATCAGAAGTTCCCCTGGGGGACTTCTATTTTAACTACACTGATCTCTCATAGAGATCAGTGTAGTATGCTTTATAAAGCACAGACCAATGAGATCAGTGTTCTATTGGTCTGGTTTGCTGCAGACCAGATCAATAGAATATCGACACTGAGGCCTGGTAAGTTGAAGGGATCCCTCCTCCCCGATCGCATCCCCCACTAGACACCAGGGAAAGGGAGTGCACTACTAGTCATTGCTATTGCCCACATAAACCCCTTTAAAAAATGCACTCTGTCTCCCCACACAATATAATTCTCTACACACAGTATAATGCCCTCAAAGTGCCCCCATACAGTATCAAGTGCCTCAATACATAATTAGTTATCTTATAACAATATTACCACCATACATTACCACCACACGTTACCAATGTTGCCACCACATAATAAATAAAACTGCCACACCATGACCAATATCACTACCACTACAGACCGTATAATAGAGTGCAGTTACATTCAGTGACTCCCAGGTGGGGGTGGGGGGGAGTCTTTTATGATCAGAGTCATTCACTTTTCTGTTTTCTCTCCATCCAGCCCAGGCCATGTTTAAGTCTTCCCTTCGCTACTAATTCTCTCTCCAGATTCTGCCAGATAAACAGGCTCCTTATAGTAGATTGTCCCCTGTGTAAGTCTTGTTTCTTAAGATTTAGTTTGCTCATCTGTAAGCAAACACATCAAAAAGGTTTTTTGTCACTACTTGATGTCAATTCTGCAGTAGCCTTGTGTGAATTACGCTTACTGAGTGGTTTACATTTGGATCCAAGATGGTACAGTGTGGGAATTAAAAATCAACAGAAGATAATCTGAAGTTATGCTTCGTATGCCATTGATCGGTAAAATACTTTTTGACAACAAAATCTGCTGTGTGTAAATCAACTCTTAATGTGCAGTTGCACACTTTTCAGTACAGTTAATATGCTCGAGTCCAGTCATGTGGCATTTTAATACCAATGGCTAAAGAAGTTTGATACAGCCCTAGGGAATCTGAGAAAACATGGATACAGCTTATGGCCAGGTTCAGACTATGTAACTGTGCGGCTGTATTTGCGGCTGTAATTGTGCAGCGGTATTTTTGGTGGTTCATGCGTACGCTGGAAAGTATAGGATATACGGCTGCACAGTGCACACTATGTAAGAATCTACGGCCCGATCGTAAACGGACCCGTAAAAAATGAACAAGACCATTGTTTGCGGCTGGACATGCGGCCGAGGATTGACAGGCGGTCCGTACGGAGTACTTCAAAAATAGCCGGCAATGATGCCGAATGCCGATGCCTCTAATAGTTAATATATTAAATTAATAAAACACATTTTCTTTGTAATTAAGTCCCTTTCGTTGGTCAATAATTTAATTCTAACGAATCCATCATTTTGCAATTAAATATACTGTTAAAATAAATAGATATATAAATAAATGTATATTTATATATATATATTTATTTTTTGACAGTATATTTAATTGCACAATGATAGATTCGTTAGAATTAAATTATTGAACAACGAAACTGAATTTATTTAATCGAAAATGTGTTTTATTAATTAAATATTAATTAGTACAGGAAGCTCCATAAGCCGTTAATTCATATGCCGGCAATAGAGCTTTCTGTACTAATCATCACTTTACTTTAATGAAAACATCAAATGTTTCTTCTAATTATGTTATCACAATAGCATTATTAGAAGAAACATTTAGAATTATATGTGCGCTCAGCTGATTGGCTGATCGGCTCAGCGCACATATAATGAGCCGGTCCGCAGTACAGTCACTTCATTGTGCTGCGGACCAGCGAAGAGGACACATCGGGGTGAGTATAGAGCTCTCCCCACCCCCTCCCCAGCACTGCACCCCTCCCAGCAAGGAAGGGGGGGTCAGTTAACCCCTTCCTTGCTGGGATGGGTGCAGTCTGACATCAGTCTGGCCCCCAAGGGGTTAAGGGGGATGCAATACATCCTCCCTTAACCCCTTGGGGGCCAGACTGTAAGCAGCGATCTGTAAAGATGCTGCATACTGTAAGGAGCACAACACCGCTCACAATGATGGGTGTTGTGCTCCTGTTTGTGTGTTTTTTGTGTGTTTCTCCCTTTTTGTTTTTCAGATATCGGTATCCTGTGGATTACGTCGGATTCCGTGGACTACGTCGATGACCAGCGTTTTTTTAATGTTTTTTTTTTAATAAAATGGTCAATGAGGGGTGTGGGGGTGTTTTTATTTGAATAAAAAAATTTTTTTAACTTGTGTCTTGTCTTTATTTCTTTACTTTATAGACTTAGTAGTGGAAGCCGTCTAATAGATGTTACCAGGCTGCTGTCGTTTGGTTTTTAACCCGGCTTGTCATAAAAATAGGGGGGACCCTATGCGGTTTTTTTTTTAAATAAATAAATAATTAAAAAAAACGCATAGGGTCCCCCCTATTTTTATAACCAGCCGGGTTAAAAACCAAACGACAGCAGCCTGGTAACACCAGGGTCGGAAGAGCCATTGGTTTAGGCCCTCCCCAGCCTAAATCTTACCAGCCTGCTGCCGCCCGGTCCGGGAGCGCCAATTTTGACGCTCCGGGACCACTGGCACCCGGCTCTTCCCAGTACCCCTGGTGGCATTGGGTACTGGGGTTATAATAGGGGGTTAGTGTTAGCCATTTTATACCGGCTAACACTAGGCCCCAACTTAGTAATGGATTCCGTCTATTAGACGGCTTCCACTACTAAGTCTATAAAGTAAAGAAATAAAGACAAGACACAAGTTAAAAAATTTTTTTATTCAAATAAAAACACCCCCACACCCCTCATTGACCATTTTATAAAAAAAAAAAAAACATTTAAAAAAACGCTGGTCATCGACGTAGTCCACGTAATCCGACGTAATCCACAGGATACCGATATCTGAAAAACAAAAAGGGAGAAACACACAAAAAACACACAAACAGGAGCACAACACCCATCATTATGAGCGGTGTTGTGCACCTTACAGTATGCAGCATCTTTACAGATCGCTGCTTACAGTCTGGCCCCCAAGGGGTTAAGGGAGGATGTATTGCATCCCCCTTAACCCCTTGGGGCCAGACTGATGTCAGACTGCACCCATCCCAGCAAGGAAGGGGTTAACTGACCCCCCCTTCCTTGCTGGGAGGGGTGCAGTGCTGGGGAGGGGGTGGGGAGAGCTCTATACTCACCCCGATGTGTCCTCTTCGCTGGTCCGCAGTACAATGAAGTGACTGTACTGCGGACTGGCTCATTATATGTGCGCTGAGCCGATCAGCCAATCAGCTGAGCGCACATATAATTCTAAATGTTTCTTCTAATAATGCTATTGTGATAACATAATTAGAAGAAACATTTGATGTTTTCATTAAAGTAAAGTGATGATTAGTACAGAAAGCTCTATTGCCGGCATATGAATTAACGGCTTATGGAGCTTCCTGTACTAATTAATATTTAATTAATAAAACACATTTTCGATTAAATAAATTCAGTTTCGTTGTTCAATAATTTAATTCTAACGAATCCATCATTGTGCAATTAAATATACTGTCAAAAAATAAATATATATATAAATATACATTTATTTATATATATATTTATTTTAACAGTATATTTAATTGCAAAATGATGGATTAGTTTAAATTTAATTATTGAACAACGAAAGGCACTTTATTACAACGAAAATGTGTTTTATTATTTTAATAGATTAACCATGAGAGACATCGCCATTAGTGCAGAGGATCGCAAACCCCGGTAATAGCAATTCATGTAAACTGTGTTCCCTGCTTTCCCAGATGCATCCAGAGGTGTTTGCATCACTTTCTTAAGATTTTATTTGTTATTTTTAGTTGAACCAGATTTCAAAGTAAATGACCGTATGTTTTGAGCTGCATGTCTATTTTTTCCCACGGCCGTAATTTTGTCCGCACATTTACAGCCGCATAAAAAATACAGCCGCCCAGCTACATAGTGTCAACCTAGCCTATGGTTGTATCCATGTTTTCCCAGTTTCCTTAGGGTTGCATCCAACTTCTATAGCCACCAGTATTCAAATGCTGAATGATCAGACTCAAACATGCTTCAGTTGTGTTTATCTGTTGTAGTGACAAGCAAACTAGAGGGACATATGCCTCTTATGCTAACTTTACATGACTTTCACAAAACATGTTTCACGTATTTTTCAGACAAGCTGTGATATTCTCTCATACTCTGTTCAATCCCCACCCATAATCAAAACTTCTTTATTATCGGTTTTTTTTTACATAAATTGGGCATTTCTCTGGAGCACATCCTAACTCACACCATGAAGTTGCTGAAAATCCTCACTTCCTGGTCCACTCTGTCTCAGCTCCTCAGTCCTCCCACTTCCTTCTGAGACAGAGGTCATATGATCTCTGTCTCTTCTGTGGCCATGCAAGCTTTAACACCTTATCTGTAATCCCGCCCACCACTGACATCACACAGTGATCACCTGGCCAAGAGCGGAGAAACAATAGCCTTCCCTGAGCAGTATAGGAAGAAGGAAACACAGTTTTTTTTAATCTCTCTCTTTCTCTAATCTATTTAGATTAGACTGGGATCATTTGTAAAAGTTTGGGGCTAGCAGCATTGTAGACAAGTGGGAAAGGTATCAAACAATCTGTGGGGGATCGATGAGCAGGGCCGGCCTTAGGGGTGTGCAAGCTGTGCAGCCGCACAGGATGCTGTGCCCTCCCAGCAGGAAGAGGGCGCCACCTGGCAGATCCTGCCATTATTTTAATAATTAGAAACTAATTAGAAACTATTTTCAATGCATAGACAATACTTGCAGCTCCTGTTCACACATGGAGGGAACAAGTGCCAGTCCTCCAATACTGTCAATAATGTGTAATCCTGTGGATGGTTATTTCACTTTATTTATGTACTGATATGTACTTTTTATTCATTGCTTTATTTCATTTTTTATGCTCCCTGCACTTTAGTACTGGTTGTTGTCCAGGTATGTAGCACTTTTTTGCCCCATGTCCCTAATCTTTGTATGTTTTCTTTGTGGGGATTGGTTTATTTGGCATTTGTTATATTATAAATTAAAAATAGTATGATTTTATTCTGATTTGGTTGTGGTCATGATTACATACTTGCAGTTTGTAGGTTATAATGTGTGTATATGTGACTTTATGTATGTGTATATGTGCCTGAATATATGAGTGCTTGTGTGTATGTATGTGTGTCTCTATAGTGTATATGCACTAAAAGAAAATTCTGCACAGGGCCCCAACCACCCTAAGGCTAGCCTTGTCGGTGAGTGCACTTATATGCTTTTTGTGCATTTGTTTTATGGGATCGCTGGAGTTCCTTTAACAAACTATTACATAGTTATTTGTAATGCAAATGGTTAGGAAATAGTTAAACACTGGAGATGTGTAAATTACAGTTTACTATCAACTCAGGAAGCATTATATATATACCGAAATGAAATGCCTGGAAAATATTGAAGTTTACTTGAAGATGTATTGCGTGTGAAGCTTATTGCTTTATTAGATTTATGCACAGCTTAAGGAGACAAACAAAAGCTGGCACTGAATATGATGAATAGGAGAATGTCTGAGAGTAACCTGAAGCCATGCAAAGTTGATGGAGACCTAAAAATGCTAGAGACACTGTCAGAAGGACACTTGACAATTAGCTTAAGAAAGTATCCCTTGTGGTTTTCAAAAGTTCTTTTTGATGGTTACTGATTTACTTTCTCTCAGAATGCCAATTCATCTAAAGATTTATAAGCTTCCAGGTGAACCAAGAATTTTTGCTGCTTTAAAATATGGAAGGAATGGATTTATATAGAAGGAATATATTTATACAACACTTAATAATAACTGCCATTAATGTACAGTCATCTGGAGAATAATTTAACTCACAAATACCTATACTCAGTACGCATCTATGGAAAAGCCCAATACCCAGTAATATAAAACACTGAGATTTTATTTTGCTAGATTACTAAAAAAAAAGTCAATAAAAATAAATACAGCAAAATCATACCAATGAAAAATTTCTAATATAAACAAATAAAATGTGTTATAATAGGTTATAGGCAATATACTCTTGTTGCTGGTTATAGTCAACAAACCCCAAGCACACATGTACAGTATGTACATACATATGTTCCTATTTCTGGACTATATCAAGCAAAGGCGTCCGTCTTGTTATATAGATGGATTAATTATAAAATAATTACCATGATCATTATTAGCGACCGTCTATTAAATGTGACAGACACTTTTGCTTGATGTTTTCCTGAAGTGGGAACATAGCCTAAAATGGTACTGTCATTTACATAAACTTTTGACCTGTTGTCCAGACCTAATATGAAAGCTAAAACAAATAGAGAAACAGATCGCTCATCTCAGGGAGATCAGCCAAACGTTAACCCTGCCGGCTGCTAGTGAAGGTGCTCAATGCAGTGAAATCCTAGGTGCATTGTCCCTAACATTTAAGAGTCTCGAAACACAGGACTAGCCAGATATCCATCCGGGAAAGAACCAGCCAAGGGGTGGCTCTTGTAAGGAAACCACCAAAAGCACCATATCAAGTGACCCTATAAGTTAATGTAATGACAAGGGAAAAACCAAGGCCAAGTATCCAACCACATACACCTATTTTGGGGTGTAACCCCTTTTCAGTGTGGAGCAGAATTCTGGCTAGGTTGGAGCAATGCCTAGTAGAGCCATGAGAGAAAAAGATCGCTGATCTCAGGGAGACCAGCCAAACGATAACAATGCCAGCTACAAGTGAAAGCGCTCAATCTAGTGAAATCCTAGGTGCATTGCCCCCTGGGAAACATGAATATGCAAAAGAAGAGCCCGTGGAGCCTCATCAAAGAGTCTCGAAACACAGGACTAGCCAAATGTCCCTCCGGGAAAGACCCAGCCAAGGGGTGACTCCTGTAAGGAAACCACCAAAACCACCTTATTAAGTGGCCCTATAAGTCAATGTAATGACAAGGGAAAAACCAAGGCCACGTATCCATCTACATACAGCTATTTCGGGGTGTTACCCCTCATCAGTGTGGAGCAGGATTCTGGCTAGGTGGGAGCAATGCCTAGTAGAGCCATAAGAGAAACAGATTGCTGATCTCAGGGAGACCAGCCAAACGATAACAATGCCAGCTGCTAGTGAAAGCGCTCAATGCAGTGAAATCCTAGATGCATTGTCCCCTGGGAAACATGAATATGCAAAAGCTAGAACAAATAGGGCTAATGTAGCTCACACACTTGGGAATGCAATAACATTTTGAAGGATTTCCTACTACCATGGATGCTGTTGTACTTTTTCATTACACACAGGGCTGCTTCTGCCATAAAGCAGAGTGAGGCTTCCGCCTCAGGCGGCAGCTCCTGTAATCCTGCAGGGGGCGGCAGAATCTTCCTTGCCACTGTCATTTTAGGCTGGGTTTACATATATAAGTTGGCATCAGTTGCCTAAAAACTGACCACAACTGATGTCACAACTGATGCCAAAAATGCATCAGTTGTAATCAGTTTTTCTATCCTTCTTTTCATTAAAAACCATCAGTTTCCATCAGTTGTCATCAGTTCCCATCAGTTGTCACAAGTTGCGCTCATCAGTTAACATTGTTTTTTCCCAGTATGTTTTCCTGTCATTTTCAATGGGATTTGCGGGGGAGTGCACGGGGGCTATATACTAATTGCGGGAGCTCACAGGGGGGCTATATACTACAAGGGGAGAGTGCACAGGAGGGCTATATGGGAGGGGGAGAGCGCACAGGGGGGCTATATGGGAGGGGGAGAGCGCACATGGGGGGCTATATACTATTGGGGGAGAGCGCACAGCAGGGCTGTATACTAATTGGGGGAGAGCACACAGGGAAGCTAATATTACTGGGGGGGCAACAGGGGGGCTATATACTACTGGAGGAGAAACAGGGGGGGCAATATACTTCTGGGGGACTATAGGGGAGGGGGAGAGCACACAGGGGGAGAGATGTGTTTATTTTGTGCTACTATTTGCCTGACGGCATGCGTCCTGCCCGGTGAGGCATCCGGCGCTCTATTCGATTGAATTGGTGCGGCGCCGCATCACCGGAGCAGAGGTCCGCCAGGACGCTGCAAGATGCGTCCTAACGAACTGACGGTCCGGCGATGCGGCGGCCACTAGTTCACCGCCGCACATTTTGAACGATCCCATTGAAAACAATGGGATCAGTTCAAAGATGCGTTTCCCTCCGGCGCTTTTCTCCTGCGCCGGAGGGAAACGCCGCTGCACCGCCGGACATATGTAAACCCGGCCTTAGTGAAGTTTAACTTCACTAAAATGACAGTAGCCCCGATCTCCTAACAGTGCTCATTCCCTATCCGGCCCCCTGCCGCCCTCCCCAGGAACTGCTGGGCTACATCTCTGTGATGTGTGACGTCTCCCAGCAGTCTTCCTGAGGATTGGGTACATACCTGGACGGATGGCCACAGCGGCTCTGCACTTGGCCCCTCCTCTTCCCCACTTCTATTAAGTATTATAACTAGGGCAAGGGGGGAGGCTGGTGGCTGAAGGTGCTGATTTTCTGGTGGTTAGGGCTGGGGGGGTGGGTTGACTTCGGGAGGGAGGGGAATCAGGTCAGGGAGTCAGTCAGGTGTAAGCAAAAGTTGTGCTTCGTGTGGGTGAGGGAGCTCAGTCAGAGCCTGTACAGACAGGGCAGTGTACAGATAGGAGTGTGTGCACACTGGAAAGAGAACATCATCCGTCTTTGTGACAGCTCCTCATTCCGGCTGATGTGCAGACTGATAACAGCACTAGAAGCTCATCCAGCACCAGAGCAGCCCTGTATCCTGTCAGTCTGTGCTCCTCCTCCCCTGCCTGTGCTGGACTCCATCCCCTCCTCCACTACTATGCTCAGTGTATATCCCAGTCTGGGGAATAGTGGTGGGAGTGTTATACATGGCAGCACATGTGGATATATATGTACACTGGGGCATAGTGGTGGAGGTGGTATATAGCAGCAAATGTGGATATATATGTACTCTGGGGCCCCCAGTGTACATAAATATCCACATGTGCTACTATATACCACCCCCTCCACTAATATACTACAGTGTACATACAGCATGCATTCACATGTGCTGCCATATGTACCCTATACACTATACTGCCATATACCACACTATACTGTTAAATAGTGTGGAGCAGCAGGCTGCCATGTTGTGCAGACTAGTTAGTAATGAAGCACACAACTTGTCTGGATCCAGCCCTCAGCCTCTCTGCGCTGGAACTTGTACAACAATTTCAGCTTAAATATTATGCCTGGTTCTTTATAAATTAAGAGTCTTATGAGGTATTGCAGCAGCTGAGGTGTAGGATGAGGTTCTGCAGCAGCTGAGATGTAGGATGAGGTTCTGCAGCAGCTGAGGTGTAGTGTGAGGTTCTGTAGCAGCTGAGGTGTATGATGAAGTTCTGCAGCAGCTGAGGTTTATGATGAGGTTCTGCAGCAGCTGAGGTGTGTTATGATGTTCTGCAGCAGCTGAGGTGTATTATGATGTTCTGCAGCAGCTGAGGTGCATTATGAGGTTCTGCAGCAGTTGAGGTGTGTTATGAGGTTCTACATAACATCATAATACACATTGAAAAAATAATAAGTTTACTGATAGCTGCGGTATTCACATGGGGATAGTTTATTGGGGGGGGGGACTTTAATTTTCACCTCAGGCAGCACAAAAGCTTTAATAGGCCCTGATTACACATGCTTAGAAGCCTTCATTTGGGACTGTTGGTTTACTGGCATGCTTCCACCCTTCACTTTGCCATGTAGATCTTGTTCTATGGTTCTCTTGGACCTTGTATGATTTAGGTACTGTATGTTATTATGCCATGTCAAAAGTTCAGATCACACTAGGTCATAGCCTTGTTTAGCTGGGAAAAGCAGTGCATGTCACTCCACAGCCATCCGTCCAATCTGACTACAAAAGTTGGGCTCTATTACAGTCTATGAAATTTTAATCCTGTAACTCAGTGTTCCCCAACTTCAGTCCTCAAGGTCCTCAAGTCATGTTTCAAAGATTTCCTTAGCATTTTAAAGGTGATATAATTATACTCAGTGCATCAGGTATTGCCACAAGTGTTTTTTATATGGGATAGCCTTAAAACATTACCTGCTGGTTGGCCTTAAGGATCAGGGTTGAGGAACAATTTTGTAACCTATTGGATTGGGTGCCCGGCTAGGAAGTGAAGTATGCTGCCTGCTTGTTTCTCTTGGTTATAACTCATGACTACAACTTTTGACAACTTTTGTCAAAAGTTCATTTAAATGGCAGTCAAAATTTGGTAAACATTTGGTAATCTTCTGAATTTATAGCACATTTTGCTGGCTGCTACTTATGGGCTCGTCAGCTATGCCTTATGACTGAACTTGTGTCAGTCATGCTATTAAACAGCATTGAAATAATATAGATGGCAGATGTTTATTCAGTATAAATGCTCTATAGTTGAAGTCAAGCTGCATTAACTTTCCTTTCCACATTTATTTTTCATATCACTACCATCTATAAAAATGGTAGTTCATAAAGCCATAATTAAATGTATGCAATTAAATTAAGACAATTTATATATCTATATAAATAATATACATATAATTCATATATTAAATCTAAACACATGATGAATATTAGTTCATAAATAAAGACATGTGTTAAAAATAAAAGCAACTAATGAAAGTCTGTAGTCTAAATGCATCCATTACTTGGGCCACAGACTAGCATTTATCAAGGAAGAGTACACATGGAAGCTGTAGAGAGCTTGCACGCATTACATTGCTCTGGCAGCTCAGAAGCAATTTTGTTTTAAGCAATTGCCTAATAGTTTTCATATACCACTAGTTTCTTACGCTGATGAAAGAATCCTTTTTTTTTTTTTTTAAATAGAGGTTATCTAAGTTGCAGACATATAATTCTGTAGATATTTCCGACTATTTAATGGACAGTTTCTAAGCCAAACTTAAATATTACATATATTTTTTTTACTTCTGTTACCAACAGCTCCAACTAGAGCCAGATATTTGTCAGGTTGTCAGTTCTGACAAATGGCAGTCTAGCCAGTGTCTTTAGTCCCCAGAGTGTCAGTATAATAATAGGAACTGTACTCACTTACCACTGATTCCCCAACAATGGTTAGAAGGGTAACTGCTGTGGGTTTCCTTTTTAACCTGTTTGGGATTGTGCAAATTTTTTTTTTTTGCACTTTTGTTTTTTTTCCTCCTCGCGTTTAAAAGGCCGTAGCATTTCCTTTTTTTTACCTACAGGCCCACACAAACCCTTATTTTTTGCGCCACTAATTGTACTTTGCAATGTCAGACTTAGGCTATGTTCACACAACGTTTTTTCAGCTCCATTTAAAACGACGTCCGTTATTTTAAGTCTAAAATAACGGACGTCATTTAGCTGTCTGGCCTCCCCTTAGTGCAATGACTGGTCTTTGCACATTATTTTAGTTTGTAATTACTAATTGGCCTTTGGATGTGGCTTAATTGAAAAGTTATTGAATTTAAAAGTAAAAACGAAGAGAGAACATAGAAACATAGAATATTGTCAGCAGAAAAAGACCACTGGGTCCATCTAGTCTGCCCTCTTAGTATTTTCTTTCTTATCATCTTAGGATAGATATATGTTTATCCCAGGCGTGTTTAAATTCTGTTATTGTAGATTTACCAACCACCTCTGCTGGAAGTTTGTTCCCGGTATCTACTACTCTTTCAGTAAAATAATATTTTTTCATGTTGCTTCTGATCTTTCCCCCAATTAATCTCTCACTGTGTCCTCTTGAAAGAAAAACTGTGTGTGAACAACTAATTATAAACATCTGCTGTTTGCAAAAGACGTCTGAAAATAATGATCATGTTCACTATTATGACGTCCGCGGTAAAAACGTCCATTATTCAATGCATTGTGTGCATTAGACGTCCGTCTTCCCATTGACTTCAATGCATTGCCATTGCAGTAAGTAGAGATGAGCGAACCTCGAGCATGCTAGAGTCCATCTGAAACCGATTGTTCGGCATTTGATTAGCGGTGGCTGCTGAAGTTGGATAAAGCTCTAAGGTTGTCTGGAAAACATGGATACAGCCAATGACTATATCCATGTTTTCCACATAGCCTTAGGGCTTTATCCAACTTCAGCAGCCACTGCTGATCAAATGCTGAACGATCGGGTTCGGATGGACTCGAGCATGCTCGAGGTTCGCTCATTAGTCAGTTAAGTCGGACGTTTCTTTAAATATCAGAATTGGCCACCTTTACTCTATTTTTGATGTTGTGTGAACAAAGCCTTATGCTGTGGATCCGGAAAAAAATATTTGTGCAGTGAAATTTAAAGTAAAACGCATTTCTATTAATTGGGGGGTTTGTCCTATGATAAAACTGACTTGTTATGCATGTTCCTCAAGTCAGTACGATTACAATGATATGTAATTTGTGTAACCTTTATTTTATTTGATGGCTTTTGAAAAATTAAAACCTTTTTAAAAGTCTAAATGCTCCTTAAAATCGCTCTATTACCATGCTTATAACGCTTTTATCCTTTGGTCTGTGGGGCTGTTTGAGGTGTCATTTTTTGCGCCATGATCTGTACTTTCTATTGTTAACACACAAAAACACAGAAAAATACAACAGCTCACCGTCACAGCAAGATACAGACCCACCATAGACATGAAAACAATTAAAAGCAGCCCCCCCCCAACTGCCCAAAAAATTCCCACAAAAATAATGAGTCTCTTGGTTACTATTTGCAAACAGCGTAAACTGCCTCACCACGATAAGGTGGACTCATATCGAGGCAGACCCTACACTGTATGTACACTATGGCCTCTCCATGGCGTATAATACGCCTATGCTCTGGGCATGCAAGATCCGTCTAATACCTGCAAAATAATTGCATCACCTGGGTGAGACAGGTGGAGTGCACGACCAAATAGAGGCAGCCACTCCCCCAACTGGAACACAGAAAAAAAAAAGGAAAAAATTGGTCAGCTCTCCTAGAACACTGTTCCCACTAGGCAGGAGCATGTTGCCATGGCTGAAATTGCAAACACACAAAAACACAGAAAAATGCAACAGCTCACCGCAACAGCAAGATACAGACCCACCATAGACATGAAAACAATTAAAAGCAGCCCCCCAACTGCCCAAAAAATTCCCACAAAAATAATGAGTCTCTTGGTTACTATGAGCTGTTGCATTTTTCTGTGTTTTTGTGTGTTTGCAATTTCAGCCATGGCAGCTGGCCAATTTTTTCCTTTTTTTTTTCCTTTTTATTGTTACCTTGCGTCAGGATGGTATTTTTACGGAGCGTTATGCGTCCCTCTGCTCGTGCTGTGCGGCCGAGAAGGCGCTGATATTCTCTTATTCTGTTCTGTGTTTTGTTTCGCTGTGTCTGAACACTGGTTTATTTGCTCTCTTTGGGAGACACACCCTACTTCACCTGCTGAGTTTTGTCTGGCCATGTCAGGGTTAATCTGTGTTCTGGTTCTGCTGTGACTGACAGGTCATCCTGCCAGTGGATCTGTTTTGTTCTCAGGTGTCTGTGCTTGGAGATCAGGGGGATGGTCCAATTACATTCTAGACCAGAATTCTGGCCTCCTATATAACTAACCCAGTCTGTGCACTCATTGCTGGTTATTGACTTAGTCTCTGCCCGCTTGTATCTTCTGTGCATTTGCTATCCCTGATTTTTGCCTTATTCCTTGACCTCCCTTGCTTGCCCCCTGCCCTTGACCATATTGTCTGGACTTTGACTATGTTTATTGGATTGTGATTTTGTACTTTGCTGCCCGATTGTTGTGACCCGGACTGTTGACTATTCTTCATTATGTTTGTCTGTCTGTCTGTCTTGTATTTGTGTTCCACCTAGTCAGTGCAGGGACCGTCGGCAAGTTGCTCGCCGCCATCTGAGGGCGGATTGTGGCAAGTAGGTAGAGGACAGTGGGCGGGGCTGAGCTTAGGGCTCACTGTCTTGTCTTGTCCTGCTGTCCGATTCCCGACACCTTGATTGCGTATAGGCGACTTTTTGATCGCTTTTTATTACAATTTTTCTGGATTTGATGTGACCAATTTAGCACTTTGGCAGATTTTTGCGCCTACATTATTCACCGTGCAAGATCAGGAATGTGATAATTTAATAGTTTGGGCGATTCCAAATATGTTTATTATTATTATTATTATTATTATTATTTTTTTTATAATGGGAAAAGGGGGGTGATTTAAATTTTTATAAGGGGAGGGTTTTTTTTAATTAATGGAAAAACTTTATGATTTTTTTTTCACAGTAATTAGAAGTCTCCTGGGGGAATTCTCTATACATAGCATTGATCTCCCATTGAGATCAATGCTGTGTATATAATAGAACACTGATCCATTAGATTGGTGCTCTGTTAGTCTGATCTGCTGCAGACCAGATCAGCAGAATACTAAGCTGGGATGAGCGTCCTTCCGACGCTGAGGCCCAGTTAAACGGATCGCCCCTCCTCGATCGCATCGACAGATGTGGGTTTTGGTGTGACCATTGAGGGAATCTTTAGATGGGCATGAACCTAATTTAATAAAGGCAGTGAATATCAGGCAATGGGTGTGATTATACAGTAAGGGTATGTTCACACTGAGTAAATGTGCCAGAATTCCTACCTCAGTGTGCCATAGCCTGTCTATGAGAGGGCTTGAGTGCATCTGCCGCTCTTGGCGCAAAGAGTTGACATTGTCTAAGTGAGTCTTGTAATTGCATGCTGTCTGTCTGAGGGCTTAGTACTAGGAAGTTGTAGGACAGCATTGCTTACTTCATACAGGCAGGAATGATCCCAGCTGATGCACATGCTCATAGATGTGTCTGCATGTTCTATTTGAAAGCAACTTTGTGGCTAGGCTGGAATCGCTGCAAAACAGGGAATATTGAGATTAAACTACATATGCATATCTACTGCAATAAGCACCACTGGTGTTTATTTCTATAGGCAACACAAATAAGAAACCATTGAAGAGGTATTTACTGTGTATATTTTGCTGTTTGCAATACAATTAAACATTATGTTTGTCATTAGACAACACCAATAATGCTGTAAGATTGCAATAAAAATATTCTCCATGTTTGCTGTAACTAGAGATGAACAGATTTTTCAGAAGTTCGGTTCGGCAGGTTCCACAAACTTTATGGCAAAGTTTGGGATAATCCGCACAGAACTTTAAATGAACTGCACTAAAACAGCTAATGATTGCAGCTATAATAGTCAGATTATAGAGGATCTTTTGTAAAAACTGTATAAAAAAAATATACAGTACGTTTACTTTGTGGCAAAAGCAAGCTATTGATCACCTTTGTGAACTGACACACAAGGGGACAGGACATGAGCAATTTCAAAGCTATACAGCTCGCACTACTACCCTCACAGTATCCTCTATCTGTCCCTGATACCAAATCAACCTTCTATATAAGGGGTGTCAAAGTCAAATACACAGTGGGCCAAAATTAAAAGATTGGACAAAGTCACGTGCCAACCTTGATAATTATTGAAGCGAAATTCGGCGGTCCTGGCACTGTCAAGAGTAGCTTGCAGTGTTCCTGGCACTGTCAGTGGTGTGCGTCTCCCAGTGCTGTGCACTATGATAATGTACATGATAAATTGCTATGATATGATTAAACCCAAACCCATGTAATAGCTAACCCCCCAATATTGACCCCTGTTGTAGCCAACCCAACCAAAATTGCCCTACATATTAGCCAGCCCTCCCAATACTGCCTTTATTGTAGCCAGCCCCCCAAGTGTCCCATATTGTAGCCAGCCCTCCCCAATAATATCATATAGTAGCCAGCCCTCCCAGTAGTATCATAGTAACCAGCCCTCCCCAATAGTCTCTTTTATAGTAGCCAGACCCACCAATAGTCTCTTATATAGTAGCCAGCCCTCCCAGTAGTCTCATAGTAACCAGCCCTCCCCTGTAGTCTCATATAGTAGCCAGCCCTCCCCTGTAGTCTCATATAGTAGCCAGCCCTCCCAGTAGTATCATAGTAACCAGCCCTCCCCAATAGTCTCTTTTATAGTAGCCAGCCCCACCAATAGTCTTTTATATAGTAGCCAGCCCTCCCAGTAGTCTCATAGTAACCAGCCCTCCCCTGTAGTCTCATATAGTAGCCAGCCCTCCCCTTGTAGTCTCATATAGTAGCCAGCCCTCCCCCATAGTCTCATAGTAACCATCTCTCCCTTGTAGTCTCATATAGTAGCCTGCCCTCCCCCATAGTCTCATATAGTAGCCAGCCCTCCCTGTAGTCTCATAGTAACCAGCCCTCCCCAATAGTCTCTTTTATAGTAGCCAGCCCACCCTGTGGTCTCATATAGTAGCCAGCCCTTCCAGTAGTCTCATAGTAACCAGCTCTCCCCTGTAGTCTCTTTTATAGTAGCCAGCCCCCCCTGTGGTCTCATATAGTAGCCAGCCCTTCCAGTAGTCTCATAGTAGCCAGCCTTCCCCTGTAGTCTCATATAGTAGCCAGCCATCCCCTGTAGTCTCATATAGTAGCCAGCCCTCCCCCATAGTCTCATAGTAACCAGCCCTCCCCTGTAGTCTCATATAGTAGCTAGCCTTTCCCTGTAGTCTCATATAGTAGCCAGCCCTCCCCAGTAGTCCCATATAGTAGCCAGTCCTCCCCATATTCTCTTATAAAGTAGCCAGCCCCCCCATAGTCTCTTATATAGTAGCCAGCCCTCCCTCATAGTCTCTTATATAGTAGCCAGCCCTCCACAAAAGTCTCTTTTATAGTAGCCAGTCCACCCTGTAGTCTCATATAGGAGCCAGCCTTCCCAACAGTGCCCAAATAGTAGCCAGCTCCCCAAGTGTTCCATATAGTAGCCAGCCCTCCCCATAGTCTCTTTTATAGTAGCCAGCCTACCCTGTATTCTTATATAGTAGCCAGCCCTCCCCCATAGTCTCTTTTATAGTAGCAAACCTACCCTGTAGTCTCATATAGTAGCCAGCCCTCCCCCATAGTCTCTTATATAGTAGCCAGCCCTCCCCAGTAATCTCATATAGTAGCCAGCCCTCCCCCATAGTCTCAAATAGTAGCCAGCCCTCCCCCATAGTCTCTTATATAGTAGCCAACCCTCCCCAGTAGTCTCATATAGTAGCTAGGCCTCCCCATAGTCTCATATAGTAGCCAGCCCTCTCCCATAGTCTCTCTTATAGAAGCCATGGTGGGCCAGATGTAATTCAAACTCTGAATTGCCTGGCGGGCCAAAAATAATGGCACCGTGTTTGACATAACTGTTCTATATTATAGACATGGCCGCACATCCAGATTGCTTATGACTGACCATCTGCTTCTCAGCACCATTTACTACTAACATCAGGAGTTAGTTACATTTTGATCAAAAGGCATAAGCCCATACACCACATCAAGGTTACTGATAAATTTTGGGTCCCTAACTTAAAAATGGTGCAGCCCCAAGCGGCCACCACCACCACGACAACAGCTGCACCATGGCAGGGAGCAGCCGAGTTGCCAGCAGCCCCAGTGCTGCCAGACAAAGCCCCCCTGGGTTGTGGGCCACATCACTCATAGACACAGTGCCGCCACAGCAATGGCCGCCATGATGGAGACTGGCTCCATAAAAAAAAGAAGAAGCAGATGGAACATAAAAAACCTCATGCCTTGTACTTTTAACTAGTGACACAGAGTAAGCTGACTGTGACCCTATGTATATTAGGGAATTAAAATCACCTGGATGGGGGAGGAGGGGACAGAACCTACAATATAATTTATATAATTTATGGTCAGACATAAGTATCTATATTTTCTCTCCATTGAGTATATCAACTGTTTAGAATACTCTTTAACCCTTCCTCTCCCTTTCTTTACCTATCTCTCGCTAGCTTCTATAAATATATGTGTTTAGTTCACTGTACAGGAGCTGACTGTCCAGGCCAGCGCCCCAATATATATAGTGAAGGAGAAAGTGTGATGGTACAAGGGGGTGACTTGCAGCTAATGGGTCAGCTGCAAGGATTTATGATTAATCTCTTGCACTCTGGCTTTTTTCTGTATTGTAAAATAATGTGCAGGCACCAGCTTCAACCAGGTTTTAACAAACTTTTTCTAATGTTTGTAACAAATCTAGCTTCAGTAGGTTCTGTTTGTGCACTTCTGGACAGACCATCAGAACCCACCCTACCCCTGGATACAGCCCCCATACTTATCCCACTCTGCCAGACCCGCTCCTTATGCCAGTCCTGCAGCGGAAATCCGGCCAACCGCTCATCTACACAGTCATCTTTAGCGTTGATTTTCTATGGGCATTGGACTCATCTCGGCTTCCTCTGCTTTCTACACACTGAAAGTACAGCTTTATATATAAAAAGTACGATTTGTCCACATAACCTAACAGCTATTTGACAGTGTCAACAGTTTGGAAAGTGAATTAGAGCTGACAGAATCTCTTTAATCCCTTAACGATGGATGACGTAAATGGATGCCGTGCCTGTCCAACACTTAACGATGGATGGCATACATTTACGCCATTGTCTTTAGGGGCTCTATGGAGTGAGCTCAGCTTAAAGAACAGCAATTCATTTTGGTAAATCCTTATAGTGCCGTAGTGTTGTACAAAATGGGCAGGACGAAGTTCAAAGACTAGTTATCACATGACTGTGAAGAAGCCAATCACTGTTGAGGGTGTGTAGAGATTCATCCAATTGAGAAACAGAGAGTCTGTCCCATCAGTAAATGCTGTTAGTGAGGCAAAGTGTGCAAGGGAAGAAACAAGTAGACAAAATGCTGTTGGGATTGGAGTAAATACCTGAATAAAGAATCTGCTTTTTAGACACATAACAATGCTAATGCATATACAATATGAAAAGGATAGTGAATGGACAATGAATACATACATATTAGACGAATATTATTGGTAGAGGAAGAGGAACACATACAGTATATAATGATATATGGCAAAAAGATGTGACATCTTTATATATAATAGGCGACAGGTCACCACCAAACCTTAACTTACAAATAACTTGGATACAGAAGTGTACATATGTGGGCCATGAATATGAATTAGTGCAACCAAGTAAAGAGGATATATTCAGCAGAATAATAGAACATTCTCAATGTATTCATTGAGCTCCTGTGGATTTAAAGTCTTGCCTTCGTAAATCTAATAATCTTCTCTCTTGCAAAGAGTCTGAAACCTCTGCCCACCACTGGGTATTTGTTCAATGAGTGTTATCCTGAAGGGTGCAAAGCAGGAGTTGGTGCACTCAATAGCATGGCGTGACACACTTCGCAAAAGGAAGCCTTTCTCTACATTAGCCCTATGTTTACCTCTAGGATCAGTGATATTAAGATCCTAGCAAAAAAATTCATGTCCAAAAAATATCCTGCATCTTTAATCAAGACCGCACGCAACAAAGCATCAAAACTGAGTCAAAAACATCCAACCTGGCCCAGTCACAAAATTTCTACCTTAACTAAACGGATGTCATAAATGTGGTACCAAGGTCTACAAATGCAGTCTGGGGAACAGTTCAGCATCAAAATCTTCTTGAACTATAGCTTTTCATTTATTTATCTCTTACAGAGTTCATGTGCAGTTCAATATGTGGCCGTACCACTTAGGCCTAAATTAAAATTTGCCCGCTATTTAGGCAATTTTGGGCTTAACCCCTTCAAGACTAAGCCTATTTGGGCCTTAATGACCAGGCTCATTTTTCAAAATCTGACCTGTCTCACTTTATGCACTCATAGCTCAGTGATGCTTTAACGTATGCTAGCGATTCTGAGACTGTTTTTTCGTCACATATGGCACTTTATATTAGTGGCAAAATTTGGTCACTACTTTGTGTGTTTTTTGTGAAAAACATCAAAATATCATGAATAATTTTAAAAAAATAGCATTTTATGAACTTTGAAATTCTCTGCTTCTAAAAAAAGAAAGTTGTATTACATAAATTAGTTACTAAGTCACATTACCAATATGTCCTCTTTATTCTGGCTTCATTTCATAAACATATTTTACTTTTTTAGGGTGTTTCGGGGCTTAGAAATGTATCAGCAAATTACCACATTTTCGTGAAAGTTTCCAAAACTGATTTTTTTAAGGACCAGTTCTTTTTTTAAGTTGATTTAGGAGGCTTGTATACTGGAAACCCTATAAGTGGCCCCATTTTGGAAACTACACACCTTAAAGAATTAATCTAGGGGTATAATGAGCATTTTAACCCTACAGGGGCTGGAGCAAAGTATTCACAATTAGGCCGTAAAAAAATGGAAAATTAAAATTTTCCAATAATATGTACGTTTAGATTAAAGTTTCTCATTTTAAAAAGGAACATGAGAGAAAAAGCACCCCAAAATTTGTAACGCAGGTTCTCATGAGTACAACGGTACCCCATATGTGGGCGTCAACCACTGTATGGGCACACAGCGGGGCTCAGAAGGAAGGGAGCGCCAATTAGCCTTTTCAATGCAGATTTTGCTAAAGAAGTTTCTGAGCGCCAGGTGCGTTTGCAGAGCCCCTGTAGTGCCAGCGGAGTAAAATCTCCCCATAAGTCACCCCATTTTGGAAAGTGCACCCCTCAGAGAATTTATCTTGGGGTGTAATGACCATTTTGACCCCATAGGTATTAGAGGAAAGTATTCAAAAGTAGACAGTAAAAATGAAAAACTCGAATTTTTCCAATAATATGTTCGTTTAGTTTGAAATTTCTCAATTTCACGAGAAACAAGAGAAAAAAATTACCCCAAAATGTATAACGCAGGTTCTCCTAAGTAGAAAGGTACCTCATATGTGGGTGTAAACCACTGTATGGGCACACAGGAGGGCTCAGAAGGGAAGGAGCGCCAATTAGCTTTTTCAATGCAGATTTTGCTGCAGAAGTTTCTGAGCGCCAGGTGCGTTTGCAGAATCCCTGTAGTGCCAGTGGAGTAAAATCTCCCCATAAGTCACCTCATTTTGGAAAGTGCACCCCTCAAAGAATTCATTTTGGGGTGTGGTGACCATTTTGACCCCACAGCTATTAGAGGAAAGTATTCAAAAGTAGACAGTAAAAATAAAAAACACGAATGTCAAAATTTCACAAGGAACAGGAGAAAAAATGTACCCCGAAATCTGTAACGCAGGTTTTCCTGAGTAGAACAGTACCCCATATGTGGGCATAAACCACTGTATGGGCACACAGGAGGGCTCAGAAGGGAAGGAGCGCCAATTTGCTGGAGCAAAACCGCAGCTAGTAACAGTTATTAGAATAGCGCAGTTACTAAAATACAATAAAGAAAATGAGATTACAGGTAACGTGGGGTGGTTCCGGACAGTCTGGGGTGGTTCCGGGTAATCTGTAGGTGGTTAAGGGCAACCTGGGGTGGTTACGGGTAATCTGGGGTGGATACGGACAACCTGGGGTGGTTACGGGTAATCTGGGGTGGATACGGACAACCTGGGGTGGTTACGGTGAACATGGGGTGGTCACAGGGAACCTGGGGTGGTTACGGGCAACGTGGCGTGCATACGGACAACCTGCTGTGGTTACAGACAACCTGGGGTGGTTACAGGCAACCTGGGGTGGTTACAGGCAACCTGGGGTGGTTACAGGCAACCTGGGGTGGTTACAGGCAACCTGACGTGGATACGGACAACCTGGGGTGGTTACAGGCAACCTGACAAGGATACGGACAACCGGCTGTTGTTACAGACAACCTGGGGTGGTCACAGGCAACCTGACGTGGATACGGACAACCGGCTGTGGTCACAGACAACCTGGGGTGGTCACAGGCAACCTGACGTGGATACGGACAACCTTGGGTGGTTACAGGCAACCTGGGGTGGTTACAGGCAACCTGACAAGGATACAGACAACCGGCTGTGGTTAGAGACAACCTGGGGTGGTTACAGGCAACCTGACGTGGATACGGACAACCTGCTGTGGTTACAGACAACCTGGGGTGGTTACAGGCAACCTGGGGTGGTTACAGGCAACGTGGCGTGGATAAGGACAACCTGCTGTGGTTACAGGCAACCTGGGGTGGTTACAGGCAACCTGACAAGGATACGGACAACCGGCTGTGGTTACAGACAACCTGCTGTGGTTACAGGCAATCTAGGGTGGTTACAGGCAACCTGCTGTGGTTACGGTAAACATGAGGTGGTTACGGGCAACGTGGGGTGGTTACAGACAATCTGGGGTGGTTACGGGCAATCTGGGGTGGTTACGGATAAACTGAAGTGCTCATAGGTAATCTGAGGTGGGTACCTGTAATCTGGCGTGGTTACGGGCAATCTGGAGGGGGTCATTGGCAATTTGGGGTGGTCAGTGGCAAGGTGCGGTGGTCAGAGGCAAGGTGCGGTGGTCAGAGGCGACCTGCGGTGGTTGCGTGCAATCTGGGGGGGTTACATGTAATCTGGCATGATTACGGCAACCTGCGGTGGTTAGGGCAACCTGGGGGGGTTACAGACAATCTAGATTTGTTACGGATAAACTGAAGTGCTTATAGGTAATCTGGGGTGGGTACATGTAATTTGGGGTGATTACGGACAATCTAGAGGGGGTCACGGGCAACGTGCGGTGGTTACGGGCAACGTGCGGTGGTTACGGGCAACGTGCGGTGTTTATGGGCAACGTGCAGTGGTTATGTGTAATCTAGGGGGTTACGTGCAATCTGACGTGATTACGGACAACCTGGGGGGGTTACTGGCAACCTGCGGTAGTTACGGGTAATCTGGGGGGGGTTAGGGGTAATTTAGGAGTAAACTGCAATTATTACTATAATAAAAAGTGTGTGTTTTATTATTTTGTATGTTTGTTACTTTTTGTACTTTACACATTCATTTTCACGGTATTACTATGATTACTGTGATATTTTCTATCACAGTAATCATAGTTCAGTGACAGAGACCAAATTGGTCTCTGTCACTTTAAATTTTCAGAGTTTGCTGGTTATGTAGCGCATGCGCACTTCATAACCAGCCAGGACGTCGAGGAGGAAGGAGCTCCAGGATCAGGTAACGTATAAGGGGTAGGGGAGGTGACTGGGGGATGGGGGGTGACTGGGGGGGTGGGGGGCGACTTGGGGGACGGACCCTGACACTTTTTATCCCCTGTCACCAATCATTGATGGTGACAGGGGATAAAAAGTGCATCCCTGCACTGTGAACAGGCGATCGGCGGTATATAGTATATACCGCCGATCGCCTGTTCCGGGACCCCACAGGGGGGTCCCCGATCACTGCCCCATGCTCTCCGCTACCTCCGGTGGCGGAGAGCATAGGGTTTTAATTCATTTTTACATTTCCATCGCTGTGAACAGATATACTCTGTTCACATCGATGGCGGCGGCCATCTTGGATCCGATGGCCGCCAGGGGAAGGGGGGTTAGTGACTGGCTACTAGGAGGGGGGGGGGCTGATCTGGGGTCTGATTCACTTATTTCATCTCCCCCCACCGTGGATTCACGGTGGGGGGAGATGAAAAGCACTGCAGCGCCGGCCCATTAGTGACCGCCGTATCGGCGGTCACTAAGGGGTTAACTGCCGGGATCCGGGCACGGCGCGGATCTCGGCAGTTGCGGCGGGTGCCTGGCTATCACTGACAGCCGGGCCCCGCCGGGGATGACAGGAGTGCAGCTCCTGCGCCCCTGTCATCCCGTGGACGTACCGGCACGTCCATCTGCAGGAACTGTATGCAGATTTGGACGTGCCGGTACGTCCATATGCGGCAAGGGGTTAAAGTGACTCTGTACCCACAATCTGCCCCCCCCCCCAAACCTCTTCGGATGGCTGCTTTTAATCCAAGATCTGTCCTGTGGTCCATTTGGCAGGCAATGCAGTTATAGCACTTTTAAACTGGCAGCCCCGTGCCCTACGGGAGTGGCCTAGATTGTGTATGCATTAGGCTGGCACAACCTCTCTGTCCTTCCTCCCCGCCCTACTCATCTTTAGGAATGCTCCAGGCAGATTGCCTACTATTCTTCAGCTGTGTCAGTCCGGCACATGGGCTGGATCGTTAAGACACCTGTGCAAATGTTCAGCATGGAGAAAATGTTCCAGAGGGTGGGGAGGAGGGACGGAGGGGTGGTGAAAAGTTAGGGCACAGATATTCTAAGCCACGCCTGTAGGGCACGGGTCTGTAAGTTTAAAAGTAGTTTTTTAGGACAATAACTGCATCACCTGACAAATGGACTGCAGGCCAGATCTTGGATTAAAAGCAGCTATCCAAAGGTACAAGTGGTTTGCGGTTCAGATTGTGGTTACAGAGTCACTTTAATAACTAAAGGGTTAAGTAAAGTATAGTGGTACCTTTGGTTAAGAGTAACTTGGTTTAAGAGAGTTTTGCAAGAAGAGCTTACACTTTTTCAAAATTGTAACTTGGTTTAAAAGCTCCCTATACTGGGTGGGAGGGAAAGTCGGGGAGGGGCAAGGTCTGCATAGCATGATCTACAGCACTGTACTCTGACCCAGGAAGTTTTCTTCAACTTCTAAATCATAGCAGATCCACTTCAGGCTGGGGCTTACATCAAGGAACAGGACTGTGGAGGTAATCTCTTCATAGCTGTAACCCCTCTTTATCCCGGACAGAGAGTTCTGCTATACTGTGCCCACATATGATCTGCTCATTCCTCCCTACAGTCTTTGTCAGCCCTTGTGTATTCCATCCTCTCCATTCCTACTATAATGTGCCTTACACTCAGCTATACGCACTGCTGCTATAATGTGCCTGCACTCACACTCAGCTATACACACTACTATATTGTGCCTGCACTTACAATCAGCCATTCACACTGCTGTATAGAAAAGTTCCTGTGATTCTCACTTCCTGATTGGTCCATGCTGAACACATATCCCTTCCCCATTGTGGTCATGTGACCACACAGACCTCTGACAGCAGCCCTGCTTCTCTATTCTAGCCTGTTGTACTACACTACTGCATTATGGGAATCTGCCGCTCCATCCTGTATCTGCAAACTGCTGCTGTTTTTTCATTCTTATGCTCTTACTATACAATATACATGCTGATTTCTATACTGTACAGTAACTTATAATATGACATATGCAGCTTTCTAAATTTTTTATTTTATTTTTTTCATTTGTTTCACCTGTTATTCTGAATATAAAGTCATTATTTTTGGGGTGTGGAACCATTTGTCTGCATTTCAGTAATTTCTTATAGAAAAATTTGCTTTGGTTTTAGTGATTTGGATTACATCATCCCGGAATAAATTATGCTCCTAATCCAAGGCACCACTGTACATATTTTCTTATACACTGAGCTCGAACCTGTTTTCTTTGCTATACCTTTTGATACATACCACTGTACTTTCTATAGTAAGAGACACAATTTTTTCAAGCAGCGTATTATAAAGTATACACTTGTGAAGGGCTGTCACATGTTGTCATGTTGCACTTCTCATACTTTTTCATAGCCCAAAAGTGCACAAACATTTCCCATTCACCACACAGGAATTGGGCCTGTGTCCTTGCAAATAGCAGGGCTGAATTTCAGTGCCTTGCTCCAACATTAAGAATATCCTGTTTTTTCTGTGTATAGCTCCTATAAAGAGCTGTGTGTATCATTCTGCAGTCATATGTTACTTTACACTTTCTGCCCTCTATTTATTATAAACTAACTTTTTGTGTTTAACCGGACATAACTCAAAATTTTGCCCTAAATTCCTAGTTTGCTTACATATATTAATAGTCAATGAATATTCTCCAGCATACTTAAGTTATGTTTCTATATTTACTATCAGTATTGGATTGCACTAACTGTTGTTGCTGTTGTTGTTATTATTATTATTATTATTATTATTATTATTATTTTGTTGTTGCATAGTGTAAACAGACTGTTTAGCATGTAGTTGTAATGCAGCCTACAAGCCACTTTAATAACTTTCACTTCTTGACAAGCCATATTCATTAATCTTACATTTCAGCTACCCATGAATTATAAGCCTTTCCATCTTAGTGAATCGACCACTTGACAGGGTCATGCTAACAATTCAAAATGTGTTCTTTGCTGGTATTTGAAAGCAAAGGTACTGACCTCTCAATCCTTAATTCTAAAGACAAAGGAGATCCAATCATGATTTATCAATGCAGGTGCAAAACACGGGTACAAACAATGTTGCCTCCAGCTCTGACTTAATTGCTGGTGATGTAATTGAAACTTCACGACAGTAAAGCCTTAAGGCTCATGGTAAACAAATACAAGAATGAAATAATTGGATCAATGGCCTAATATAACAGTATAACATAAAAGGATGGCTAGGTAAAGCCCCCATGAGCTAAATATGACAGCAGAAACTCCACAGCAATATTTTTTCTAATTACTAGGGAGTTAGAACTTTATTACATTTATGTTGACATGACTGTAAGGCCTGTCTTTTTATAGGACAATATTTTAAGTGCCTGTTTGAGGTATAATTACATTTGTTATTAATTTATATTATGGGGAATTATGCAAAAAATAGTTATTCTGCCTTTTTTATGTTAACCAGTAACAAGAACAAATATTACATTTATTGTGCAGGTGGTTACTGTCTTTATTGTTCAGGCAAAAGAGCGAGTCTTTAATTTTCTACCTAAAAATAGCACAACCTGGGAGTCTCTGTAAGGTCTGCAATAGAGTTGAGAAGGTTTTTTTTTTTTTCTTTTGCAGTGTTTGATTAGCAGTGCCTGCTAAAGTTGGTTGCAGCCCTAGGTAGTTCTGTAAAACATGGGTACAGCCATAGGCCATGTTTGCCAGAACTCCTTAGTGGTGCGTTCACACCTACAGGATCTGCAGCTGATTTTCTGCAGCAGATTTCATTTAAATAACTGAACACAGCATCAAATCTGCTGCAGATCTGCTGCAGATCCTGTAGGTGTGAACGCACCCTAGGGCTGCTTTTAATTTCAGCTGCCACTGCTAATCAAATGCTGCATGCTTGTGTTCGGCTCAAAGCTTTCTTAACTGTAGTCTGCAACTGTGATAGCACCCCATCAGCCTCTCAGAATTGCATTAGGGGGCACCAATGTGGTAAAAGTGGGAACCACCTACATTTGTTTAACTACCTACAGGATCATGGAGTATAAAGTTTATCAGCTGGAGTTTTGGTACAGTTTCCATGATCTGCTTATGGTTTGATGCAGTGGAGAGAAAAAAAAAGTACCTGGCTAGGTATCCTCAGTGGAGAGAAGTAAAGTACCTGGGTAGGTATCCTGGCGCTGCCAAAAATTCCTTCACAATGAGTGGAGCATAAAACATAAAATGGCTGATTTATTGGATCAGTAAAAATGTACATAAAATAAGCAATTAAGCGTTTCAGGAGTTGCAATCTGATGAAGAGAGAAGGAGGAAAAAAAAGGCAAGAGGCAGCGCCTCGTGTGATACCGTTAGGAATAGTGTCGTGGGCGAAGACTAGTGATTGGAGGCTCACCTTTTCGCCCCTTGGGCTTGATGCATATCACCCCTTGTGTGGGGTACTTGGTGGTTTTGGATGGTGTTGCTGTATTCCTTGCCGGAGCTGCGAGCTAGTCCTAGGATAGGTTCACCGGGATGCTCCCAAAAAGAAAATGGGGCCCGTGGGACGAATGCAAGTAGACGAGAAAAATTACCAAAAGTCCTTTTGGGGACCAGCGCTGCTCCGGAGAATACACAGGCACGATGCAGATGTAAGAAAAGTGGAGTTTATTGTAAAAGCACAGGTATTACGCGTTTCAGAAGCAACAGCTTCCTTCATCAGAAAATGTGCATACAGGTAAGAGACAAACAATGAGGTTTTTAAAGGGTACATGGTTACAAAAAACTGTCAGAAAAAGGCGCCAGGACTGCCCACACAAGTTGCTGGGCGGCGCTATCAGAGACATGTAAACACTCAAATGATTTGGAGTCAGGATCGGTGTTGGTTTAGCAGCATCTATCGATCAATGGGATATATAGAATCACGTACCACGTTGTAAAAGCACAGGTATTACACCTGTGCTTTTACAATAAACTCCACTTTTCTTACATCTGCATCGTGCCTGTGTATTCTCCGGAGCAGCGCTGGTCCCCAAAAGGACTTTTGGTAATTTTTCTCGTCTACTTGCAATCTGATGAAGGGAGATGCAACTCCCGAAACACATAATCGCTTTTTTATGTACATTTTTACTGATTTTATCCAATAAATTAGCCATTTTATGTTTTATACTCACTCATTGTGAAGGAATTTTTGGCAGCGCCAGGATACCTACCCAGGAACTTTTTTCTTCTCTCCACTGCATGAAACCAAGGGTCCCAACACTGGGAGAGTCCTGGATCCTTCGTCCGGCAGCCATCATCCGACGCTACAAACTACCCCAAAGTGGGGTGATACGCACAAAGCCCAAGGGGTTAAAAGGTGAGAGTCCATCTATACTTTTAATTCACACATTTTCATGTAACAGGATTACATGAGGTGCCATCCTCCCAGCTCCTTTTTTCCTCTTGTCTTATTCCTGATTATGGTTTGGGCACAGGTCCTTTGCGTGTGCCATCTCCGTTACACACTACCAGAACTAAACCCTCAAACACATTGACCAGTAATGGTGTTTTAAATTGCTCTATTACCATGCTTATAACGCTTTTATCTTTTGATCTCTGGGGCTGTGTGAGATGTCATTCTTTGCGCCATGACCTGTACTTTCTATCGGCACCTTGCCTGCATACATGCAACTTTTTGATAATTTTTTTATTACAATTTTTCTGGATTTGATGTGCCCAGAAATCTGTAATTTTGCACTTTGGCAGGTTTTTGCACTTACTCTGTTTACGTTACATGATCATGAAGAGGATAATTTAATAATTCGGGCGATTGCGCAGTGATACCAAATATATTTATTTATTAATTTATTTATTTTTATTTATAAAATGGGAAGGGGGGTGATTGAAACTTTTATAAAGGGAGGGAATTTTTTATTAATAAAAAAAAAACATTATTTTTATTTTATTATACTTTTAGTCCCCCTGGGGGACTTTTATTATTACTGCAGTGATCTCTCATACAGATGGGGAACTATATCAAAGGCTTTGCAGAAGTTCATATAGGCGATATTCACAGCAACACCTTCATCCAGCACTTTTGTGACATAATCAAAGAGATCAATGAGATAAGTCTGATATGATCTGCCCGCAGTGAAGCCATGCTGATTTGGATTCACCAAAATGTTGATTTTTGGGTGATCCATTATCTTCTTTTTTTAGAAGTGTTTCCATAATTTTTACTACTACCGATGTTAAGCTAACCGGTCTGTAGTTACTGGGCTCTTCTTTACTACCCTTTTTTGTGGATGGGTATAACATTTGCTGTTCTCCAATCATCAGGAATATCGTTGACATTGCTGTAAATATACAAATTATAGTCAAAAGAGTTCTCCAGGAGTGACCCGACACTTTTAGTGAAATGACCCCAATGCATCTCTGCCACATCTCGGGGTGTCATCTCGGGAGGAAACAAAAATAAAAAAGAATCATTTGTGCAGAATAAGATCTGTAAAGATCTGTACAGTGGCACTCAATCCAGTGGGAGCTGCAATAAATATAAAAGTAGCCATTACAAATCTGTATCTCCCATTAGAAACTATACCAAGAGGGGGCCACGGTATGACAGCAATATGCCACTACAGAACAGCTGCGAGATAGGCATACACTTTGAACATAGTAATGTACTGTACAGTCACTTTGCTCTTAAACCAGGTATGTTTTTTCTATTCTAGTATTTCCTTGTCAGCCTTCTGATGGAGGTTTTCCTGGTGTACAAGGGTCAGTGAGTAGCCGCCTGGCAGTATGTAAATAAATAGCCAGTGTTGGTTTAATACACCCGTCTGGACCTTATTTAGTTACTGCACCCGTTGGCAGTAATTCTCACAGAATTACAGGTCAATTCTCACACACTTTTTTGACTATTATTTGTATATTTGCACTAATGTCAGAGCAGGCTTTGATCTGTGATTTTTGGTAACGTTTTATTGGTTGGTTTAATAGCAGCCAAACCAGGGGATGGAATCATATATTAGGTGTATCCTATAAGGAAAAACGTGTTTGGCAATAATAAAATTTTCCAATACTTTTCTTTTTCAGTATGTATGTTCCTTTTTTCAGGCACACCACTTTTTTCTTCTTTTATATACTGAATTGTAGGCCCATGGATGTTTTGCACCTGCTTGTTTATATTGTGGCTAATATACAGAGCTGTGACACAAAGACAGGTACATGTGCCTGCATTCTTTGACAGTAAGAAGAGATAGAGTTATAACTTTTAATGTTACAGAAACCTAGGCTCAGGGACACATGTAAGTCTATGGAAGCAGGACTTTCACTAGCAGTAAACGGGTGCAAGTCAGTAGACAGCTAAACCAGGCCCCCAGAGAAGAGATCACATGTCCTGTGTCTATAAAGGGAGGGGGAAGAGGCAGCAGCTTGATGTTAGAGTGGACACAGAGAATATGATTTTACACATCCAGAGTGGGTGAGTATGAGAAAAAACAGGGAAAGGCTATGTTCACACAACGTTTTTTTAATCTCCGTTTAAAATGACGTCCTTCATTTTGAGTCTTAAATATTGGACGTTATTTAGCAGCCTGGCCTCCCCTTAGTGCACTGACAGGTGTTTGTACATTATTCTAGTTTGGGGTTACTAATTGGACAAAACTGTGTGTGAACTACTAATAAAAAACGTCCGCTGTTTGCAAAAGACGTCCGAAAATAATGATCATGTTCATTATTTTGACGCCCGTGGCAAATTTCAATACGCTGTGTGCATTGGACGTCTGTCTTCCCATTGACTTCAATGCATTGCATTGCAGTCAGTTAAATCTCGGCAAAAACTGACTTTTTTTAAACATTAAAATCGGCCACCTTTTTAATATTTTTTTTACGTTATGTGAACATAGCCAAAGGGTGCAAGATAGGTTATACATGTATATTAGACATAGGATGATATTGTGAAGCGGGATTGTTTAGAATGTTTTTGTTTCCCAGATAACCCCTTTAACCTATATTTGCTTATTATAGCAGATGATTACTTTCTTATATGTATACTCACTCCATCTAAATTAAAATGTGAAATACTCCATATAATTGGAAGATGTATTATTCATCTGTATGCAGAAGATTCTGTCCTATAATTACTTAATTGCTTAAAAGTGTAGACGATAAAACAATAGCTGTTTGTTGCAATGCAGATTCCTTTCTTTATTTTATTTTTTTTTCCTTTCAAATGAAGACATGCAAAACAGAGCCCAGAGACTCAATTTACCAGAGCGCTGATACAAAGTAATTTTAACAGGTTTCTCACATCACTCTGTAAGAAAACAACCGTATGGGGAGAAAACTTTACACCTGCATCTTAAGGCCATAGGGAACAGTTGGTGATTTTATCAATCTAACATAATTATTTGATCATGGTATGATCAAAGTATATCATGAAGGACTGAACACATATATCCAGGATAGTCAGCTGGGGTTAACAGATGAAACTCTGATGGTGTTCAAAAGTGATTATCTCTAGTAATTTTCATTAGGAGAATCTTTGATCCTCGCCTAGTGCCCCCTTAGGTAGTTGTCAGCCTGATCATAAAAACTCAAAGAAGATCTTAGTTCTTAGTCACACTATGTCCAAGTGGATTTGGCATTTTATCTCCATTCTCATAGTTACATAGCTAAGTTTTCACTTATTATCACGAAATGCAATAAAGAAAATAAGTATGCAAGATGAAAAGGGGTGTATTACAATGATGTTCATTACTAATATTATTATTGCTACTATGCTGTAGTGTATATTTAATCATTTTATATAATGTAATGTATAATAAGTGAATAATAACACCAAACCATGTGAGGCAAACGTCTCATTCGCATGTTTTAAAATGAAGAACTAGGCTTGGGCAATGTAAGCTTGAGTTAAAGCTGTCATTTGATCAGTGATAGACTTGCTGTCTGTGCCATTTTTGTGCTTCACAAAAGTAGTGGGAAGATCATGGGACCAGCTGTATATTACATTGGAATTTATATTATGATGCCTAACTTGAAAAAAAAAAAAAAAAAAAGTTTGCATACCCAAACCGCGTTGAAATCAATGAGGACTCAAATTTATCGACCAAAAATGGCTGTAAAATTAGTGTAGGAAGAGGTAGAGGGCTGAAAAGGGAAAAGGAATAATGCAATAAATAGGTTAGGGAATCTACCAATCCTGGGTGGTGGTAGGACATGTGCCAAGACTGTTCCCAAGTCAGGCTCAGACACCACTACATTAACCCAATAGGCAGCTAGGGAGATGTAAATTCGCTGACCGTGGTCACTGGTCCACATATCAGTAGTAATGTTGACCTCGGCACTGATGGCATTGCACAGAACCCACCTCATCTTCTCTACAACTTGTTGGTGTAGGTGAGGGATGCCACACCTGGAAAAGTAGTGGCAGCTGGGAATGACATACTGTGGGACAGCCTCCACCATCAGTGTCTGTCTCCACCAGCCTAAATGGAAGCATTTTAAAATAAAGTAATTTTCAAATGCCCCAATTTCTCTCCAGAATTTTGAGAATGGAAAGCTGCACGCTTCCCTGCAATGGTGTGAACATGGCTGGTTATGCCGGCGGCATTGCTGCTGGTGTGACATCCTCCCTTCGCGTAGAGATTGGTCAATCTTTCATTGGGGAGGGTGATGAAGAGGCCAAGAGAATAGAAGCAGAAGAGGGAGCAAAGGGAGACTTTTCTGATCCACTGAAGGTCATGCTTAGCATTTAAGTACCGTCTCAGGTTATTAATATTCATGCTGCGCTTGATACCCTGGTGGCCGAGATACTAGCCATAGGCCATCCGTTGTGCTTTTTCACCCTGCTCCCTATTTAGATCTGTTGCTTTGGCTGGGTGACCACCACGTCTTCCTCCAGAATTTTATGGCTTTCAGTCCATGTGGGGTCTAGGACCTCGTCATCATACCTCCCATGATTTTCCAACCACTCCTCTCCACTGCCCTCCATGACTCTCTCCACATTGTTGAAAATCTCAGCAACTGGCAGTTTGGTTTCATTATCGTCAGAGATGTAATGGTCTCTGCTCATTTGCATTACCCTTCCAACATCCTCATCCTCCATCAGAAGTGATTGGGCATCAGTACATTTCAGGTATTCAACTAGGGAAGGTTGATGGCCCACCAAATTGAAAACAGCAAAGCCTTTAAAGTCACTTTCTGCCATGAAATCAGCCAAAGCCTCCAATTGCTGTTAGCTTACCATTTGGTAAGTGGTATTTGGGCCTAGTAAATGACTATATGGTGCCTCCTTGCTCCATAGAAAGGTGTTATATTTTCAACCATACCAGGCAGAGATCTCCCACATCTGCTCCCGACAGCAACAGCAGCAGTTGCTTTACCACTAACAGTACCATGGCCACATCCCTTCCTTCTGGCTTTCTTCCTTTTGTCTTTATAAAAAAATTGCCTAACTGAGGAAACACTTGTATTGTATTTATTAGCCAAGCACTGATGGTCTATCTGGCTTAACACTCATGTTTATTAGCTATGCAGGTATGACCTACCTGGACAAAAACTTGTTTTTGTTAGGCATGCACTGATGGCCTCTGTGGCTAAATACTTGTATGAATTGGACACACACTAATGGCCTATCTGGCCCACCATTTATATATATTATCCACACACTGACTATGTAACCCACAAAATGTTTTAGGTTAGCGACACACTAACCTAACGTACCTAACCTCAGGGAGACTAGTTGAAGAAGAAGACACTGTAGGCTGCAGGCACATGACCCGTGGCTCCATTCATTCTTATGGAGCTGTTGGAAAGAGCCGAGTAAGCCAGAAAGTGCTTACTCTGTTCTTTCCCACTACTTCATAGGAATGAATAGATTTGTGGGTCAGGTGTCGAACCTGTGGCTGTATTCATAACAAAGAAGCCGGGAGCCTAATACGGCGGAGGTACGGAGGTCAGGCTCCCCATGATCTTTTACTTGTCCCCTATCCTGCGGATAGGGGGCAAATTTATTTTGCCTGGACAACCTCTTTAAAGCACTCAAGAAAGTGAAACATTGCCCCCTGGGAAAAATATGCAAAGAGTCTTTGGAGTCATAGTTGAGAGTCTCAAAACAAGGGATTGCCTACAACCAGAACCCTTTCCTTACTCTGTAAAACACCAGAATGTTGGTGGGAGAGGTAACAACCACTATTATATGACAGGATGACATATCCCACCTGGCCAGTGATTGCTAGGCAACATGAACTGCTATATTGTTTACCAATTTGCTGCTCAGCAGTGAGCAGCTTTTCAACAAACTTATTGTTTGTAGGAACTCTGGACCCATACACGAACTTTCGCTGCAAAGTCTGTGATCGAGTCTGCATACTATACCAGTGGATTGACCTAAACCAGTCAGTGTGAGTTTGGTCCAAGCCAGCAAAGTGTGTCTAAGCTAAAGGCGGGCAGCTGTATGCCGTGGTAGCTTGTGCAGTGTTGTGGCAGATTTGTGGGTCTAGGGTCACTTGAAAACATGTCACGGTTGCCTGGAATAGCATTGGAACCCACCCCCGGACAAATGGGCACTACTTTCGAGGTTTAGAATAGCCCAAGTGTAAATCTGGTGTGTAGGTGCGGGTGCAGGAAGAATAGACCAGAGTCCAATAGCATAAGCAGAATAACGTCCGTTTACTTAAAGTCTTCAGTGCAATACAACAATACTTTCGTAACTGTAGGTGCAGGCAAGAGGTAGTAGTTTGAGTTTGTAGACACGAGGAAAGTGGAGTAGTGGAGTGTCTTGACGGCACTGTCCTCCTCGCCTTCTAAGAACTATAACTCTTGTTATTTTTCCATCAACATGGCCATTTGAGGGCTTGTTTTTTTTAGGACCAAATGTACTTTGTAATGGCACCTTTTAATCCACCATAAAATTAATGACGGAGTTGGTGTATATCACTTGTTTTCCATGTCTCTTTTGATACTTTATATCAAGCATGCTGAAACCGTTCTATATAACTCTATGCTGAGTTTTATTTTATGGTCAGACTGGTTGGTTTATTTGTCTGTGAAACTCCTTGTGAAAAAACTTTAATAAAAATTTACAGTTTAAAAAAAAAAAATGAATGAGGGAACCCCCAAAATATAATTTATCGGGTGAATTTAGGACAAAAAATGCAATTTCACTAATTTTGGGGGTTACCGTGTTTACGTAATGCACTTTACGATAAAACTGACACGATATTTTTATTCTATAGCTAAGTCTGAATACAGCGATATGCATGTTTACATAGCTTTTCTAAACTTTTATTATTTTTATTAACAGTAAAAAAAATTTTTTGCAAATATATTTAAAATGGCCGTATTGTGACTCTTTAATTTTTTCATCTACGTAGATTTATGAGGCATTATTTTTTGCGCCATGATCTCTACTTTTATTAGTATCACATTTGTGTAAATTTGGACGTATTGATCAACCACTATTTATTATGTTTTTTATATATAAAATGTAATAAAAACATCAGCAATCCTGCTTTTTATTTACGCTGTTCCCCATGTAAGAATAATATTATTTAATTTTAATAGATAGGACGCATACGCATACGCATATGCATGTTACGGTAAATAACATGTTTATTTATTTTATTGTTTTTATGTGTTTTATTTATAAAATGGTAAGGGGGTGATTTAGACTTTTATTGGGGGAGGGGCTTTGGGGCATTTTTAAAATCATTCATTTATTGATGTTTTTTAGTCGACCACCAGGGGACTATTACACATTATATTTGTCACACTGATCACTGCTATGCCATAGCATAGCAGTGATTATTGTAATCTATGATCTTCTGATAGAGCCTGCCTGTTGCAGACTCTATCAGAACACTTAATATCAGACTGCACGGAGGTAAGCTGTATACCTCCGGCAGCCAGGCAGTGCAATCGGGTCCCGGTGGGTAAGTGACAGGAGCTGACACTTACACTTAAACTCCATGGCAGCCCGCTATTGAGCATAAGGGCCTGGCTGATAATAGCAGCTGGTCCTCCTGTGCTCACTTCATAGTGTGGCCCCCCAACAGGGCGTACATGTACGCCCTTCCGCGTTAAGGCTCAAGTAGCGGGGCATACATGTATGCCCATTGTCGTTAAGGGGTTAAGCTTCTTTTCCCATTAACAAGTTAACCAAGTGTAGAAGACAGTTTAACCCCTTAAGGACGAGCTAATTTTCGTTTTTGCATTTTTGTTTTACTCCTTGTGCTTAAAATGCCATAGCACTTGCATTTTTACACCTACAGACCCACATGAGCCCTTATTTTTTGCGTCACTAATTGTACAGAATTTTTCCATAAAATGTGCTACGAAAACAGAAAAGAATTATATGTGCGGTGAAATAAAAAAAAAAACCAAAACAATTCTTTTTCTTGTGTGGGGGGCTTAGTTTTTACGCCGTGTGTCCTATGGAAAAACTGTTATATATGTTCCTCAAGTCGTTACGATTACAACGATGTGTAACATGCATAACTTTTATTTTATTTGATGGCTTGTAAAAAATTCAAACCATTGTTAACAAATACTGTATATGTTCCTTAAAATCGCTCTATTTCCATGCCCATAGCACTTTTATCCTTTGGTCTATAGGGCTGTTTGAGGTGTCAATTTTTGCGCCATGATGTGTTTTTTCTATGGGTACCTTGATTACGCATATACGACTTTTTGATCGCTTTTTATTACAATTTTTCTGGATTTGATGGGACCAAAAATGCGCAATCTTGAACTTTTAGATTTTTTTGTGCTCACGCCGCTTACGTGCGAGACCAGGAATGTGATAAATTAATACATGTTATTTATTTTTATTTATAAAATGGGAAAAAGGGGGGGGGTGATTCAAACTTTTATTAGTGGAGGGGATTTTTTTTATTAATAAAACGCGTTATTTTATTTTCACTAACAGTAAATAGAAGCCCCCTTGGGGACTTCTATATACACAGCACTGATCTCCCATTGATCATTGCTCTATTATAATGGTCTGCTGCAGACCATCTAAATAGATTGCTGAGCCGGGATCAGCGTCATTCCGACGCTGAGCCCCGGCCGGCTCATTACAATGGATCTCCTCTTCGCGATCGCATCAGGGACAGGGGGCACATATACTATTCAAATGCAGCTGTCAGCTTTGACAGCTGCATTTGAATAGTTAATCAGCCGGCCGCGGCACATACAACCGGGAACCACGGGCTGCAGAGAGGGCTCACGTCGGGAGCCCTCTGTTTACCTTTAACGGCCGCATGATGGGTATACCCGTCATGCGTCGTTAAGGGGGTAAAGCAAAAAATTGAGTACTGTGTCATATATGTCATTTTAAGACTACATATGTGGGTCCCAATACTACTGTTGGAGGTTGGATGTTCTTTAATGTCCCTCCCCCCTCATACTACACAAATAAAAAGAACCTTATTATCACGATATATTTCAGTATACCATACATAATAAGTCCATAATGTTATGCACAATACATCTTTATAGGCTATACAGATTACACTACACATTTTCTAAGAGAAAAATATCAGATCCCTAATAAGTAAAGCCATCAGAGTATAGGTGAATCAGTACAACACAAAACACATTTCCTTATCTCTACTTTTGCTACATATGAATAAAAATGAAACTAAAGAGTGAATATATATCCAATATTTTTAAGCTAAGGTTTTCCTTTTTTATTTATTCCTTTCAGAAAAAGAACTTCATTTTTGAACACAAAATCTTTGAATAACCTGCCACAGAAGTTTATCCTTTCACAGATTTACAACATAGCACTGAGATCAAGCTGACAATAGACAGGACTAACATCCTCTTAGAGATACACGTTATTTTGAAAATGTCAGTCATTTAAAAGTCAAAAATCTTTATTTACCAAAAACGTAGACAGCATTTATCTTGCACTGATTAATGAGAAAAGAGGTGACCTTAGATACAATTGCAGTGATTCAGTTCTCAAACAGCCAACAAATGCATATGTAACCAAATATTCCAGTTTTAACAGTAGAGCAGCCTGTCAGCTACTTCATCTGTCAGCACCTGTTCAGGCCATTAAATGAAGACAGCGGGGCATACTAACGGTATCTCATTGCTGCAGGATATGTACCAAGGTAAAGCATGACAAGGGGATTTAGATGGGAGCCAAGGCCAATCAGTCATTCGCTGCCTTCATTGATAAGAATACCAACATAAAAGAGATAGTTGCCTCTCCCAGAGGTAATATCAATAGCTAACTGTTGCCAAATGAGAACAAGTGAAATACTGAATGATTCTGTTAATTTAATGCAAATGGACAGAGGTCTCATGAACCAGTAATTTTAAGATACATTTCATTATTTGTCGATGAACAAAAGAATTGGATTGTCTATCATCAAAGCCTTGGGATAGGAATCATTACAATCAATGTCAATAACACAATGAAAATGATCTCTGAAATGTTACACAGCCATATATTTCATGATTGAATGCAATTTACAGTTAATTTCAGCTATATAAAACATGATGGTACTTTAGATATGCAAATAAAACATTAAACCATAGATTTTGAATCAGTATTTTGCATGGAATTGTATCCTGATAGAGGGTTCAACTGTTTAAACTGCAAATAGTATTTGAATACAGATTCAATCACAGACGTCAGACCACAGGAAATCTGACAAATCAGATTGATTATATCTACTATGGCTTTTATTAAGAATCTGATATATAAGAATTAGAGATGAGCAAACCGGGTTCGGGTTCGAGTCGATTCGAACCCGAACGTTCGATATTTGATTAGCTGGGGCTGCTGAACTTAAATAAAGCTCTAAGGTTGTCTGTAAAACATGGATACAGCCAATGACTATATCCATGATTTTCACATAGCCTTAGGGCTTTATCCAAGTTCAGCAGCCACCGCTAATCAAATGCCGAAAGTTCGGGTTCGGATCGACTCGAGCATGCTCGAGGTTCGCTCATCTCTAATAAGAATATATAGAAGTCTCCATATATAGTATACTTTAAATAATACTGTTTTATATAAAATAAATTATTTATGAAATGCAGAAAAAAAACCACTATGGGTGGCATTTATTAAGTCCGACGTTTTTTTACGCCGGACTAATAAATGCCCCCGCAGCTCCGGCGCTACGGAGATTTATGTAGAGGCGGACTGCCTCTACATAAATCCCGTGCGCGCCGGTGCGCACCGCCGAAAACCTACGCCAGCTGAGGACTGGAGTAGGTTTTCGGCGTACATTTGGGCGGAACGGATGGTAAATCGCGCGGACTCTGATTCCGCGCCCTCCGTTCCGCCCACTACACGCCCCCTTTCCGCCCCCTGGCGTACTCGGCGGAAAGTGCCGATTTGCGAATATTTTATTTGCAAATCGGTCATTTGCGATTAAAAAAAATATGCAAATCGTCACTTTCCGCCGAAAATCATCCGTTCGCCGGATGATACATGTGGCCCTATGTATGTCTTATTTTTTGCATTAGACACCAAACAGGCAGGAACCTTCGGGGCTGACTGGACAAATTAAACAGCAGGTAACATATAAAAGGTTTTATTAAATAGATGCAACAAGTTTCAGTGTGGATCAGACCCCTTCTTCGGACATTTAAAAAAAAAAATGAAAAGGTAAAAAAACTGGATATGGTCTTTTTTTTTGTTATGTTTGTTTGTTATTTTACAGAGGGTAGGATGTCTACATGGTGGTGCTTACTACCAGGAAAATACTGACATATGGGATACTACCTACCGATAAGGGGAGTACCTACAGATGGGATTGCAGCCAATCTGCATAGAGAGGCTTTACTACTATGTGGAAGCACAGAGGGGACCTACATACTATATTGGGACACAGAACGACCTAACTACTATATGGGGCACAAATGGGCCTAATACTATATGGGGCAAGGAGGGTCTTATGTTATTGGGGGGAGAGAGGAAGCATATACATATATATGTGCTAGAACAAGGAACATTCTCTGCCAGATCCTCCAGAGAACAGTCATGGCCTGGGCAAGATGGAAAAGAAAAGTGAATGATTCTGATCAGAGAAAATGTCCCTATCACTGGATATAAGTGCACTGTAATAATTTGTACAATCTCATGGACCTGTGTAGGACTGTTATCTACCTATCTATGGTCACTATAAAGTGGATACTGGTCTTAGTATAGTATAGAATTTATTCAGTAATAGTATGGTGGTAATGGCAGTAGTCTTGGTGTGGTCGAATATTTGTGCAAAGTGAGCCGTACTGCAGGTTTTACCCCAGCATGCCAGTTTATCTTGCAGGCTTCACACATTGGTAATAACCATTGCAATACAAAGATTGAAAGCTGCAGGTGACCTGGTAGAATCACAGCAATTGTCCAGCAATTACAACTGGTGTTTGTTGCTTCTCCCTTTTAACTGCTGCTTAGTGAGTTGCACTGATAAAGGGGCCAACTAAGGGGCCTATTCCTTGGAGCGATAATTGGCCGAATTGGCCCAATTCATCCGATTATCGCTCCATCGAATAGAGACAAGGATCAGCCGATGATTGTGTCATCTGCTGATCGTTTATTTAGGTGCAAACCTAAAATCATCGGGCAGCACCCGCGCATCGCTATGTGGACCGACGATTCCACAAACAGGATACTTTAATCATGCTGCAGGGCTTCTCCTGCGCTCCCTCTTCTGGTCCTAAGCGCAGCAGCAGCTTTGGAGCGGCCTATCTGAGCTGACAGACCGCTCAGCCAATCACTGGCCGGGACAGCCACGGCCAGTGATTGGCTCAATGGTCTCTCAGCTCAGACAGGCTGCTCCGAAGCTGCTGCTGTGTGCGGGACCTGGAGAAGGAGAAGCCCTGCAGAAGGGTTAGGTAAAGTATGCTGTTTAAACAAGGGCTGCAAGAACATCGGTAACAATGTCCCTTCAGCCCTTGCTAAACAATTATCGGGCCGTGGAATAGGCCCAGTAAACGAGCGCTGATCTAACATTTATCGGGCCCTCATCGGCCCATGGAATAGGACCCTGAGGCTCTGTCTCTTAAGGTCTGCTGGAACCTGCAGCTGGCACTGTGCTCAGTTCATTACAGTTAACAGGTAAGTACAGTTATCACAGCTCTCCCATCTTATGATAAATTAATACTGGGGTTAAACACATCAGAAAATTTTCAATATTTAAAAATCCACAAATAAAACGGTGAATTATAAATATCAGTTCCGGCACATATCATCTTTGAAATTTAAATAATGCAATAAAATACCCAAACAAATCAATCAATAAATACATAATTGTTTTTCCTATACTCAGCCAAAACAACAAGACATAAACCAGTTTTCCCTAAAACTAGGGTATGTGTAAATAAAATAATAATTGAGGGCCTGTTTTATATTTTTTGCAGTGCTAGTCAGGGCAGCCAAATAATAATAAAGTAAATGTAAGGGCGCATATTCTGGTGGCTTAAATGCAAACACAAGCATACACAACAGTTACAACAACACTGCGTGCCCTAAGAGACGTGAAAACATAAATTATATGGATTTTTATTACAATAATTTACAATATATTTTATTTTCATATATACATAAGACTCTTAGGAGGACGCAAGTCTTAAAGGGGTATTCCAGGTTATTTTGATATTAATTCTACTGATTTCTCTTGTAATATAATTAATATATCTCATTGGTTTCTATAATAAATTTTGTCTCTTTCTCTCTATTTTTATGTAAGTCACGTGTTTCTGTGACGTCACCGAACCGGAAGTGTGGGGACTTCCCCGACTCGGCCGGCCTCTTGGTGTTTATGTAGTTAGAAAGCTAGCAGAGCTTTACAAACGGCCTCACTGCACACGGGAGGTCACATGACACCCTGTTCCCGGGCGGCCTGTCAGTGTGAAGGAGGTCGCATCCACCTCCTGTATAATCACTAAAACCCTCCACCCCCTGCCAGTATAATCCTCCCGATGTCTCCCCCGGCCCCCTCCATCCTGTGTATACAGTCCTTTTCAAAGATCTCTCACCCCATCCCCCGGTCTCGGCACCTCTTGCACTCAGCTGACAGGCTCTCTCTCTCTCTCTCGCTGTGTGTGAAGCAGGAGAGATTTCTTTCCTGCTCCGTACACAGTTCCTGGCAGCTGAGTTTTATCGGGGCAATTGACAGGCACTGTGTACGGAGCAGGAAAGAAATCTCTCCTGCTTCACACACAGCGAGAGAGAGAGAGAGAGCCTGTCAGCTGAGTGCAAGAGGTGCCGAGACCGGGGGATGGGGTGAGAGATCTTTGAAAAGGACTGTATACACAGGATGGAGGGGGCCGGGGGAGACATCGGGAGGATTATACTGGCAGGGGGTGGAGGGTTTTAGTGATTATACAGGAGGTGGATGCGACCTCCTTCACACTGACAGGCCGCCCGGGAACAGGGTGTCATGTGACCTCCCGTGTGCAGGGAGGCCGTTTGTAAAGCTCTGCTAGCTTTCTAACTACATAAACACCAAGAGGCCGGCCGAGTCGGGGAAGTCCCCACACTTCCGGTTCGGTGACGTCACAGAAACACGTGACTTACATAAAAATAGAGAGAAAGAGACAAAATTTATTATAGAAACCAATGAGATATATTAATTATATTACAAGAGAAATCAGTAGAATTAATATCAAAATAACCTGGAATACCCCTTTAAGTTATGTCCTTCCCCCATTCACCCAGCTGGATTTACGAAGAGGCACATATAAATCTGGCGGGGTCTGCACCTGCTGCATGGCAGCTGCAGAAATCTACACCTTCCCCTTAGCAGGTCACCATTCTGCCATGATTTGAGCCTGGCTTAAATCATGGTAAATCAGGCGCTGGAGGAGACCCCCTTCCCCCACTCCCACTCATCCAACAAGGGGGGGTTACGGCTGAGTTATGCCACAAAGAAGATAATAATTTGCACCTTCTCCAGGGCATACGCCAGGAGCACAATAATAATGTTCCACTTGGTGCACATTTTGATCAACGTGCCTAAAGCAATCTGCCCAATCAAGACAGCTACAAGCACCCTAAACAATAAACAGGCTCATCCTTTTTTGGGTCAAGGTTTGCAAATTAAACCCAGGAAAGGTAAGTAGCAGCTTTATTCTGCTCCAAATAAATAAATAAATAAATAAACACCCTTGGACAAATTGGAGCTTATTTCCAAATGTACAATGCAGAAAACAAAGTTAGATCTTTTCTGTCATTTTGTACAAAATAAATGTTTTACAAGAATTGAGGTCATTTTTATAATATAACTTTATATGAGTTTTATTTATTTCCCCCTTGAGTTTTCACAATAATCATTATGGAGCAACTGTTTGTTCTTGGTACATTTGCAAAGAAAAATAAATGAGACAACTAAATAATCTTGTAATGCACAATATAGTCTGACTAAGATATTGGTTCATTTAGACTATAAGCTCTTACAAGCAGGGAGCTCTGGACTGTTGACTCATTGCTTCCTTATTTGTTTCAATTACTTGACATTTTATTTGTTTGCTACTTCCTCAGTTGTAAAGCCTTTTAATATATCTTGACATTGTACCCACATATATGCTGATTTTTACTTTGCTAGATCATTGTGAATATATGTAAGGAACCATAGCATGCACCAAATACGTTTGCTCATTGCGTTACAATTCATCAAATAAATAGTACAGTATATACATTTCCAGCCATGTTATATAGTTACTTAAGTTGAGCCCAGTGCTGGCTTATAGGAAAATTCTTCATATGCTCAAACAAATTATAGATTGTTCAAATCAAAGAACATTTCATGAGTTTTGCCTGTAGGCTTATATTCTTTGAGCTTTCATTTAATTTACAGGCCTTTCCTAACCTTAGACATGATGTCACTGTATTTAGTGTAAAAACTACTACTGATTTCACTACATATTCAACTTAACTAGTCATCTGGGTCCAAAATTAATTACACACATACACTAGATTGTAATGCTGAAATGTAATTAAAGTAGTACAGATTCATATTAATTTATTAAGCAAAGTTTGTTAACTGCATCTATAAACCTAGTCCACAAAAATGTACTTAATTTCAAAACCATAAGCCCAGGTCATAACACAATGTTCATTTGACATGTAAAAGCACCTTAAAACGTGTTATGAGCTGGCATTAAATATAATAAAAAACCACAGGCACCCAATCATCAATAAAAAAGTGCAATGTTTCTGAATAGACTTTGCATGTTAAATGTGCTGCTGAATTAAAAGTCACATTGCAATCCAGTGAGGTCACAGTGGTTAAAATCAGTCAGCTATGTGTTGGAATGTTAGTTTTAAAAACTGCTGGTAATTCAAACATCTATTTCAGTAACAAGGAAAAAAGGTTGAAAACTCTTAATAAATCAATGAACAACATGGAGTGAGCAATAAGGGACTGAAAGCTTAGTTTATTTTCACCTTTGATTTACTTGTAGAGTGTATATTTTCAGATGTACTCAAAATTGGATAGACAACAGTTAGAACATAGCTCGTGCTTCACGTTCACGTAATTAATGTTGTCAGTTTTTCTTAATGTTTTTATCTTCAGAGAAGAAAAGGTCACACTTTTAAAAGTTTCACATTGTTTTGATACAAATCAATAAAGTGAAGGTCAAGTCATCCACAAAACATATTTGAATGTTTTATTTATCGAGCTTTGAGCTTACAAATTACACACTTGGGAAGAAAAAATAAATAAATAAAAAATTATCAACCCAAATCATAAGCTTTATAAATTATGAAAATCATGTAAACCTCAGTGGCTGCAAACAAAAATGGATCTTGATGACCACATTAGTATTGAGCGAACCAAAATTCAAAATTCGGGTCCATGCCCGAATCCACATGTTCGGATACATGGACCTATTCACAAACTTTGCCACAAAAGTTCTTTGGGTCTGTAGTTCGGCCAAACAATACAGTTTGTTGAAAGGCTTGGGGGCCTGAAAGTCCATGACTTAGAATCTGGGGGCCACAAGATCTGTGACTTAGCAGCTTGGGGCCAAAACAACCTTGATTAAGGAGCTAAGGGCCACAATATCTGCGACTTAGGAGCCTGAGGTAGTAGTAAGTTGACCTGTTAAACTGTTCGGGTTAAGCAAGAAGAAGTTGAAAGCTGCCCTGAGGAGTCCTGAAAAACATGGATACAACATAGGTTGATAGATACAAGTCTTGGGCCAGTGCATCAGTGCATGTTAAAACAAAAAAAGGAGGATTTCTACAGTTAGGCCATATGCGATTGGCTAGAAGATACAATTCATAGACCAGTTAGGCCATCAGTGTGTGTGTAAAAAAAAAGAGATAATTTCCACAGTAACGCCATATGTGTTTTGTTAATAAATACAAATCTAGGGCCAGTTAGCCCATCAGTGCATGTTAAAGTGCAAGGAAAGGGGGGTTGCCACAGTTTGGCCATACAACCATGGCTAATAGATGGTATTGGGCCAGTTAGACACTCTGTGCATGGAGAATATAAATTTAACAGGATGTTGGCTAACACTGTTTTAAGTAAACCTGATTGGTTTGTGTGACTGTGGGAGGTAGAATACGGCAATCGATGATCTAATTGAGACAGAATCTATGGGAAGATAGCCAATAATACTGACCAATGCTATCAACTGTCCAGTATTGATCAGTATAGGCAATCAAATGATTGCATGTAATAGTCGCCTCCCATTGTCTTCTTTCTTGTTATGGCAGCTCAGCCAAAAAGTTAAAAGCTGAAGCAGGACACTGAGGCTGATTGGCTGGGCGGACATATCAGGAGCACACATCAAGCTCAGTGTTAAAGGCTCTGATGAAGAGAGAAGACATCGAGGGTGAGTAGGAATGCTCCCCCTTCCCTGCACTGCACCCATCCCAATAAGAAAGGGGGTCACTTAACCCCTTTCCTTGCTGGTATGGGTGCAGTGTGAGATCAGTCTGGCCCCCAAGGGGTTTAATGGGGATGCTATACTTCCTCACTTCAATGCATCCTCACTTAACCCCTTGGGTGCCACACTGTAAGCAGCTATCTATAAAAATGCTGAATACTGTAAGGAGGGGGCTTAGTGTTAGTCATTTTATACTGGCTAACACTAGGCCCTGGCTTAGTAATGGTTTTTATCTATCAGACGGCTTCCACTACTAAGTGGACACAAGAGAATTTTTTTTTCAATCAAATAAAAGCAATTCCAGCAACCTTTGTTGACCATTTTATTTTTTTTAAAATCCCCAAAAACTGCAAGTCCTCAACGTAGTCAAATGAACCTGACGTAATCCTCTGCATACTGATATCTGAAAAACAAAAAAGGGAGAAACACAAACAAAAGGCAGGAGCCGAACACCCATCATTTTGACAGGTGTTCTGCTCCTCACAGTATGCAGCATCTTTACAGATAGCTGCTTACACTTTGGAACTCAAGTGGTTAAGTGAGGATGCATTGCATCCCCCTTAACCTTTTGGGTACCATACTAAACAATGTGCCCCCCCAGTTGGTTAATAATGCATTGCATACCCACTTAACCCCCTGGAGGCCATACTGAACAATCTGGCACTCAAGGGGTTAAGTGAGCATGCATTGCATACACACTTAACCCCCTTGCGGGTGAGACTCATTTCACACTGCACCCATATCAGCAAGGGAGGGGGATAAGCGAGGGAGGGAGGGGGAGGTGAAAGCATTCATACTCACATCTGATGTCACTGATGTCACCACCACACAGCACATTGATGATCACCACAACTGATGTCACCACCACACAGCACATTGAAGGCACCATAAATATTGTCCCTTCAACAGTCATTGGTAGTTTTGCTCTTAAAGATTTTCTGCAGCAGCTGCTATTAAGAATATGTTTTAAAGGGAATCTGTCACTCCTGGACAGCATCCCAAACCCACCCTACACTTGGATACAGCCCCCCATACTTACTCCACCCTGCCTGTCCAGATGCCGCTCGTGACGTGGAGAAATCTCTGCCTGATCATCTGCGTGCTCATTATGCAAATGAGCATAGATGAGTATGACATCCATAGGAAATCACTGCTCCAGTATTCCCTGGATCACCACATCCCCCCGCCTCAAGGGATTGACAAAGGCATTTGCTGAAACATGTCAGGGCTGGGGTGCGTGGTGATCACATTGATCGTCTCACTGACGAGATTCAATAGCATTCCAAGATACAGCCGGGAGGAGAGCATGGCAGCATGCATCCTTTTCGTTTAACGAAGTCTAACGAAAATTTTTATTAAAGTATTGTATTGGCCTCCAACAGTTATAGAAATTACCAATAAACACTTATTACGGGAAATGCTTATAAAGGCTTATATACTACTGCATCAAGGATTCACTTCCTGGTTAAAATGGTGATGTCACAACCCGACTCTCAGAGCTGTGCGGACTGTGGCTGCTGGAGTATCCCCTTGCAATCATCCTCTCCAGCAGCCACGGCCCGCATAGCTCAGGGAGTCGTGACATCACTATTTTATCCAGGAAGTGAAGCCTTGATGCAGTAGTAAGTATATATTTCCCATAATAAGTGTTTATTGGTGATTTGTATAACTTTTGGGGGGCAATACAATACTAAAATTTTGCCGGACTCCTCCTTTAATTAAATTCCATTCTTTCACTTAATAAAACTCTGGAAAGTAAGAGTTGGGCATACAGTCGTCTGGTGTTTGGAACACACTGCCGTATACTCCCTAGTAGTCCGGCTGTATCTCGGGATTGCAGCAGGTCTGAACAACTGATGTGATCATTTACTTCTGACCAGTCACAGACACAGCATAGGTTACTTCAAATACAGTAATGCTTTCAATTACTGCTGTAATAGTCACTGATGACTACACTTGATGTTTGGGAGTGGGGGGTTGGGGGCAGGACTAAGGTGGCCCCATTCACAATTTTGCTATGGGGCAAAGCCATTTTGAGTTACATCCCTGAGCATGCTATATGGGTGGAACTGCAATAGTATGATGCAAAACTCAAAATGATAAAGTACTGCAATGAAATAATTCAGTAACACAATCAAACTGCAATGTGTTATTGTTTAGGACGGTTGCTACAGATATGATGGGGAAAAAGGGAATTGTATATATATATATTTATTTTTTTTTTATAGTTTTTTCATATTTATTTATTTACTTTACTTTATCACTTTTCATCTGTTTCCCACTAAAGGTCTTGACTGCTGATTGCAGATATAATACACTACACTACAGATCTGTACTGCAGTTTATTATACCTGACAATGTTACACTGAAGATATAAATGATCAGACTCCTCATTGGCTTCAGCTTAAGGCATCTCTGAGGCCTCCGGTTCCCATGGCTACTATTTGCACCTTGCAATTGCATTGCAAGGTGCCAATGGAGGGCTGTTAGATACTGACCACAAGTGATGAGCGGACCCAGACCACAAAGTTCGGGCACATGCCTAAATCCACGTTTGGGTCCACAGACCTGATCAAGAACTTTGCCGAAAATGTTTATGATCAGGTCTATAGTTCAGACAAACACAGTGACATAGCTATGGTGGTCGCAGCGGTCGCCGCTGCGACCCGGCCCGCCAGCAAGGGGGGCCCGCGGCCCCCCTCCTTGCCACCGCACTGCCTGGCAATCAAGACTGCTTGTGGTCACAAAAGTCAGTGTTGGACGGGCCTCCGGGTGGCTTGTATAAGGGAACAACAAGGAGGGGCAACACAGGGGCATGTATAAGGGGGCGTCTACAAGTGGATGTAACATAAGGTGGGCATGAATAAGGGGACAAGGGGGGGCAACACAGAAGGGGCTATCTATAAGGGGGGGCAACAAAGGGGGCATTTATAAGGGGGCATCTACAAGGGGGAAACATAAAGGGGCATGTATAAGAGGACAACAAGGGGGGCAACACAGCGGGGACCATCTATAAAGGGGACAACATAGGGGGCATTTATGAGGGGGACTACACATATATAAGAGGGAATACACAGAGATGGGAAACATGTAAGGGACAACACGAAGAGGGGGGCATCTATAAGGGGGAATACAGAAAGGAGGGGCTGGGCTGAATACTATAGGGGATACACAGAGGGGACCATCTATAAGGGGGACATCAAAGGGGACATCTGTAAGGGGGACTACACAGAGGGGGGCATCTACTATAGGGGGACTACAAAGAGAGGGGCTATCAAGGAGATGCACATGGGGCCATCTATATGGAAGACTGAACAAGGGGCCATCTACACAGGGGTGGCATGTACTATAAGGGTATAATATAGTGTCAGGGCTACCCACTAAATGAGGGTGTAAAGGGGCCAGTACAGATGTGCAGTTTGTAGAGAGATGAGGATGGTGCCAAAGTGAGGAACCTAATATGTCTGTCTGGCAGATTCTGTGGATTTGTGGCTCAGAGAAGTTCTCATAATGGCCCAGGGCAGAACAAGAAGAAGATGATGAAAAGGGAAGAACTCTAATCATCAAAGACCTCCCCTGTCAGTCACTTGATAGAATTGCACTGTAATATGGAGTACAGGATCTGTATAGAGCTGGGTCTGCCTCTATATGACTGGATGAGGTGATAGTGATCTGTGTACAGTGGATTATTCAGTAGCAGTGGTGATGTTAGTCAGTACGCAATGGTATTAGTAGCAGCGGTGGTGTTAGTCAGTATGTATTGGTAATATTTGATACTTTTAATCTGGTACTGTGTTTTATTTGTTCAGTAACAATATGGTGGTGAAGGTTGTGGTGCGGCGGTAATATTTTCCGCTTATATACTGGTGTTATTGGTAATATTGGTCTCAGTATACAGGATGTGGTCAGTAACAGTATGGTGGTAATATGTATGGTGATAATATTTACTATAGACTCCTAAATAATCTTTTATCTATCTATCTATCTATCTATCTATCTATCTATCTATCTATCTATCTATCTATCGCATCGCTTGGTCGAGGAAGGGGGGCCCAAGTTGAACTCTTGCACGAGGGCCCAAGGGACATAAGCTACGCCCTTGGACAAACAGTAATGTTTGCTAAAGGGCTGCTGCCAGCTCAGCAGCCAATCAGCAAACTTTAGTGATATTGGTGTTGCCTAGCAATCACAGGTGGTGAATATGGCTTTGCACAAACTCTTTTTTTTTTAATGGTGTAAAAACTGCTTAAAATTGCTGTAGTTTGAGATGGTCTCGTTCAGGCTGGTGGAAACAGACAGTTTTTGATGGTGGCTGCTGTCCCATTGTTTGTCATTCCTAGCCACCACTGCTTTTCTAGGCAGGACACATGGATCAGTGATACATTATATCTCCCTAATTGCCCACTGGGTTAATGTAGTGGCAGCTGGGACTGACGCAGGAAGCGGTCTTGGCACATATCCTACCACCACCCAGGATTGATGGATGTCAATTTTTCCCCTCCATTGCCTCCTCCTCCTGCTCAGCTTCTTCCTCTACCACCACCTCATCCGGCCAATGGAGTCCATGCACCACCAATTTCAGCACAGCTCCTCCACATTCAATTTTTGTGTTTCCGAATCCAAACTCTCTGCATTTGATTATCAGCGGCTGAAAAAGTTGGATGCAGCACTAGGGAGTCCTGGAAAATATGTATACACGCTATGGCTGTATCCATTTTATTCCAGGCAGCCTTAGGCCAGCATCCAACTTCTTCAGCCACTGGTAATACAATGCAGAAAACTCATGTTCAGACAAACCTGAGCTGTGCTGGGGGAGAGAATCCTAGAAGGGGTGGAGAGGTTTTTAAACTAGGCATGTGGAGGGAGGACAATGTAGTGTGTAATATAGTGGCGGATAGGTTAGAGAGGGGACAGAACATTGAGGTGGGAGGAGAAGGGTCCTGTGGGGGAGGATAAGACCAGTGGATAGGGAGATCCATATGTTGCGGATGAACAGTGAGGATGATTGTAGCCACAGCACTGTAATAAATCCCATTTCTTATAATGAAGCAGTGAAACTCAATGGTAATATAAAGTGTATGGTTACTAATGCCAGAAGTCTAGCCAGCAAGATGGGGGAGCTGGAGGCCTTGGTTCTGGAGGAGTCCATTGATGTGGTTGGTGTGACTGAGACATGACTCCTCACATGACTGGGCTGTCAATATTCAGGGATCTGCATTGTTCAGAAGGGACCTGGTGCGCAGAAGGGGAGGAGGAGTATGTCTGTATGTCAGAAGTGATATTAAAGTGAGTGTAAAAGATGCAATAGTGGACGATGACTGTGATGATGTGGAAGCATTATGGGTAGAACTACAGAAGGAGGTAAAGAGTGAAAAAATTATTCTTGGTGTAATCTATAGACCCCCCAACATTACTGAGGGGATAGATGGTCAGTTGAATAGACAAATAGAGCGGGCTGCCCGGGAGGGGACAGTAGTGGTAATGGGGGAACTCAACTACCCAGATATAGATTGGGGTCACGGTTCAGCTAAAACCACAAAGGGGAGGGAATTTCTTAACCTCCTGCAGGATAATTTTCTGGGCCAGTTTGTGGAGGAGCCAACTAGAAGTGATGCCTTGTTGGATCTGGTTATTTCTAACAATGCTGAGCTGGTTGGGGATGTCACTGTCCATGAACACCTGGGTAATAGTGACCATAATATAGTGACTTTTAGCTTATAGTGTAGAAAAGAAAAACATGTTGGGAGGACAAAAACTCTTAATTTTAAAAGAGCCAATTTTCCTGGGTTAAGGGCAGAACTTCAGGGCATAGACTGGGAGCAGCTGCTGTCACATACTGATACAACTAATAAATCGGAAATCTTCAAATCCACATTAAATAACTGTACTGCCAAATATATTCCTATGGGTAACAAATATAAACGGTTAAAATCAAATTCCACATGGCTTACAACCAAGGTTCGAGGGGCTATAAATGAGAAAAAAGGGGCATTCAAAAAATATAAATCAGAGGGGTCAGCTGTAGCATTTCAACATTACAAAGAAGTCAACAAAACCTGTAAAAATGTAATAAAAGCAGCAAAAAATCACAATGAAAGGCAGGTAGCTATAGATAGCAAAATAAACCCCCCAAAATTCTTCAAATATATTAATGCAAAAAAACCAAGGTCAGAGCATGTAGGACCCCTAAATAATGGCGAAGGGGAATTAATAACTGGGGATCAGGAGAAAGCTGAGTTACATAATGGGTTCTTCAGCTCTGTATATACAAAAGAAGAGGATGGAGCTGTGGTGGGTGGGGCCAGTACTGAGATGGGTGGGGCCAGTGCTGCTAACACATGTAATGTACTGAACTGGTTTACTATAGATATGGTCCAAGATAAATTAAACAAACTCAATGTAACCAAAGCTCCAGGGCCTGATGGATTACACCCCAGAGTTCTTAGGGAACTCAGTTCTGTAATTTCCCTACCCTTGTATGAAATATTCTGTGATTCTTTGTTTACTGGTATGCCGAGGGACTGGCGTAAGGCAAATGTGGTGCCGATCTTCAAAAAGGGCTCTCGAACTTTCCCAGGTAACTATAGACCTGTAAGCTTAACGTCCATTGTGGGGAAACTATTTGAGGGGCTTATAAGGGACTACATCCAGGAATATGTAGTGGCTAATAGTATTATAAGTGATAACCAGCATGGTTTTACTAAGGACAGAAGCTGTCAAACCAACCTAATATGTTTCTATGAAGAGGTAAGTAGAAGCCTGGACGGCGGCGTGGCTGTGGATATCGTGTACCTGGATTTTGCAAAAGCGTTTGACACAGTTCCTCATGGACGTCTGATGGGTAAGTTAAAGTCTATCGGTTTGGAAAGTTTAATGTGTAACTGGATTGAAAACTGGCTTAATAATCGTACTCAGAGAGTGGTGGTCAATGATTCCTACTCCGAATGGTCCCCGGTAATAAGTGGAGTACCCCAAGGGTCAGTACTGGGCCCTCTTCTGTTTAACTTGTTTATTAATGATATTGAGAATGGAATTAACAGCAATGTTTCTATCTTTGCAGATGACACCAAGCTTTGTAGTACAGTACAGTCTATGGAGGATGTGCAGATGTTACAGGATGACTTAGACACACTGAGTGTTTGGGCGTCCACTTGGCAAATGAGGTTCAATGTGGATGAATGTAAAGTTATGCACCTGGGTACTAATAACCCACATGCATCATATGTTCTGGGGGGAGTTACTCTGGGAGAGTCGCTGATGGAGAAGGATCTGGGAGTACTTGTAGATAATAGACTACAGAACAGCACACAATGTCAGTCAGCTGCTTCTAAGGCCAGCAGGATATTGTCATGCATTAAAACAGGCATTGACTCACGGGACAAGGATATAATATTACCACTTTATAAAGCTTTGGTGCGGCCTCATCTGGAGTATGCTGTCCAGTTTTGGAACCCGATTCATAAAAAGGACACTCTAGAGCTGGAGAGGGTACAAAGACTGGCAACTAAACTAATAAGGGGAATGGAGAATCTTAGTTATGAGGAGAGATTAAAAGAATTACATTTGTTTAGTCTGGAGAGGAGACGTTTAAGGGAAGATATGATTAATTTATTTAAATATATAAATGGCCCCTACAAGAAATATGGGGAAAAGATATTCCAGGTAAAACCCCCTCAAAGGACAAGAGGGCACTGCCTCCGCCTGGAGAAAAAAAGGTTCAATCTCCGGAGGCGACAAGCCTTCTTTACCATGAGAACTGTGAATCTGTGGAACAGTCTACCACAGGATCTGGTCACAGCAAAAACAGTAGAGGGCTTCAAAACCGGCCTAGACAAGTTCTTAGAGCAAAATAATATAAATGCATATGTATAGAACCTATCACCACTCCCCCTTCCCTGTATCCATCCCCTCCTTGGTTGAACTTGATGGACATGTGTCTTTTTTCAACCGTATTAACTATGTAAACATAACATAAATTAAATAGACATGTTGCCTTCTCTTAAAGTGAATGAGAAGAGGGAGGCAAAATTGATGTAAGGGTATACTCTCACAATGTCTTTTTTTAGGTGAAAAAAAGGCTTTTTTTTTTCTAACGACGGCACCCCTTTACGACCCTGGATGTAACTGAAGGGGAGTTCCTCTGAAGGGGAGTTCAGAGGGGAGGCCGCGTGATGACCTTGCTCTGAACTGCCACAATCTATTATTAATAGCCCGAGACTGCAACAGTTAGCGAGTGCCGCCCGGTTGCCGGGCCTGCTAATGAGCCGTTAAAGCTGACAGCTGCATTTAAATGGCTATTTCTCCTGCTCCATGGTGGTCTATTTGATGGATCCATTCAAGATACCCGTCCGGGCCTCAGCACCGTAATGACGCTGATCCCAGCTCGGTAATCAATAGATCTGGTCTGCAGCAGATCAGACCAATAGAGCACTGCTCTATCAGGGCCGTTTTAATACATTGGTGGGCCCAGTGCACAGCCCTCAAGAGTGCCCCCCCCCCCTTCCCTTTCGGCACATTGTATAATGTACTGAATTTGCCCCCACACTGTATCAAGAGCCCCAATACATACAGTAGTTACCTTATAACAATATTTCCACCATACAGTGATTACATATTACATAAAAACTGCACTAAACAAAACAGAAAGATATCACTAATGATACCATTACATAATACCGCCACATCATGACCCCTAACACTACAACCCTATAACAGAGTGCAGTTACATCCAGTGACTCACCGGGGGCGTCTTTTCCGATCAGAGTCTGTCACCTTTTCTTTTTCTCTCCATCCAGCCTGGGCCACCTTGAAATCTTCTCCTGGCTGTGAATCTTCTCTCCACAATCTGCCAGACAAATATTTTAGGCTCCAACACATACAGTAGTTAGGTCCCTTGTACCCCTATTCAGTAGTTACACCCCTCTGTACCCCTACATAGTTACACCCCTCTGTGCCTCCATAGTTTTAAGGTGTCCCTGTAGTATATAGACCCTCATGTGCTCCTCCAGTTATATACAGCCCTCCTGTGTGCTCCCCCATTAGTATATATCCCCCCTTTGCACTCTCCCCAGTAGTATATAGCCCCCCTGTGCTCTCCCACAATAGTATATAGCCCCCCTGTGCTCTCCCCCAATAGTATATAGCCCCCTGTGCTCTCCAATAGTATATAGCCCCCTATGCTCTCCCACAATAGTATATAGCCCCCCTGTGCTCTCCCACAATAGTATTTAGCCCCCCTGTGCTCTCCCCCCAATAGTATATAGCCCCCCTGTGCTCTTCCCCCAATAGTATATAGCCCCCCTGTGCTCTCCCCAATAGTATATAGCCCCCCTGTGCTCTCCCCCATAGTATATAGCCCCTGTGCTCCCCAATAGTATATAGACCCCTGTGCTCCCCAATAGTATATAGACCCCTGTGCTCCCCAAAAGTATATAGACCCCTGTGCTCCCCAATAGTATATAGCTCCCCTGTGCTTCCCAATAGTATATAGCTCTCCTGTGCTCCCCAATAGTATATAGCTCCCCTGTGCTCCCCAATAGTATATAGACCCCTGTGCTCCCCAGTAGTATATAGCTCCCCTGTGCTCCCCCATAGTATATAGCCCCCTGTGCTCCCCCATAGTATATAGCCCCCTGTGCTCCCCAATAGTATATAGCCCCCTGTGCTCCCCAATAGTATATAGTCCCCTGTGCTCCCCAGTAGTATATAGCTCCCTGTGCTCCCCAATAGTATATAGCCCACTGTGCTCCCCAATAGTATATAGCCCCCTGAGCTCCCCAATAGTATATAGCCCCCTGTGCTCTCCCATAGTATATAGCCCCCTGTGCTCCCCCATAGTATATAGCTCCCCTGTGCTCCCCCATAGTATATAGCCCCTTGTGCTCCCCCATAATATATAGCTCCCCTGTGCTCCCCCATAGTATAAAGCCCCCTGTGCTCCCCCATAGTATATAGCTCCCCTGTGCTCCCCCATAGTATATAGCCCCCTGTGCTCCCCAATAGTATATGCGCTCCCCCTCCCATACAACATTGAAAAAAACAAACACTTTTACTCACCTGGGTCCACGCGTTCCTCTTCTCTTCCCTCTTGTGGACGCACTTTCTGTGGTCACAAGAGGCTGCACTCCCCTTACGCTCGCACTGACGCTCCAGTGACGTCGGGCGCTAGAGGGAGAGTGCGGCCTCTTGTGACCGCAGGAAGTGCGGCCACAAGAGTGACTTACAGGGAGGGAGCCAATGGCTCTCTCTCTGTCAGTATCGCTGCTGCTGAAGCGCCTCAGCAGCGGACGGGCGGGGGCAGCGGCGGATGGGGGGGCCCTGCAGGGGGCACCATGGAGGGGTAAGTAGATTACCCATCCATGGCTCTCCCCCCTGAAAGGCTGGTGGCCGGAGCCCTAGCAACGGCCACATAGCAACGGCCGGCCTGCTCGGGGGGGGGGGGGCCCTTTAACCAGTGGGCCCGGTGCACGTGCACCATGTGCCCTCTGGTTAAAGCGGCCCTGTGCTCTATTATATACACAGCATTGATCTCAATGGTAGATCAGGCTTGTGTATATAGAAGTAACCCCAAAGGACCTCTAATTGCTGTGTAAAATAAATAAATAAATATATATATATATATGAAGTTTTTTCATTGATTAAAAATCCTCTTCTCTAGTAAAAATTAAAATCACCTGCTTTTCCTATTTTATAAATAAAAATTAATATAAATAAATAAACATATTTGGTATCGCCACGTTTGTAATAGCCCAAACTATTATATTATCACATTCCTGGTCTCGCATGGTTAATGTCGTAAGCGCAAAAACCCACCAAAGTACAACATTGCTCATTTTTTGACACATCAAATCCAGAAAAAATTGTTATAAAAAAATGACTAAAAAGTTGCATATACACAAACAAGGTACCGTTAGAAAGTACAGATCATGGCGCAAAAAATTACACTTAACATAGCCCCATAGACTAAAGGATAAAAACATGGCCACAGAACAATTTTATGGAGCATTTAGATTTTTAAATAATAATAATTTTTATTTATATAGCTCCAACAGATTCCGCAGCACTTTACAATTCACTTTTTAAAAAGGTTTTAATTTTTTAAAAGCCATGAAATAAAATAAAAGTTATGCAAGTTACATATCATTGTAATTGTATTGACTTGAGGAACATAGATAACATGTCAGTTTTACCATAGGGCGAACACGAAACCCCCCAAATAATTTTTAAAAAGTGTTTTATTTTTCGCAGCATATTTTATGGAAAAATTAAGTCTGCCATCGCAAAGTACAATTAGTGGAGCAAAAAAAAAAGGGCTCTTGTGGTTTTGTAGGTGAAAAAAAGAAAGTGCTTTGGCCTTTTAAACATTATGAGGAAAAAAACTAAAGCGCAAAAATGAAAATTCACGCGGTCCTGAAGGGGTTAATGGATTTAATAATAGCCTTCATAAAACAGGAGGTGCTCTAAAAGTATGTGGACATGTCTCCTGGGATATGTTCGCACACATTGGAGTTTCATTGCAATAAAGGGCGGCTGGATGACTGATATACTGTAACTAATTACTGCAATGAAATTATTATTTTAATTTAATAATGTAGTAACGCAATGAAAATGCATGTGTGAACACAGCCCTAATGATGGAGTTTATGCTCTTCAGTCATGCTCAATTACTTCAGGTGTATAAAATAAAAACACAGACGACCAGAGAGAGAGAGGGTGGGGGGGGGGGGACAGCATTACTTTGAATTCAATGCAGTGCTGCAGAAAAAAAACAGACACTGATTTCATTGCAATCAGCGTCCGTTCTATTTTTGTGTGTGTGTGAATAAAAAAAAAAGACATTGCATGAAGATAGCCTAAAACAGCACTAAGGATGAAAGTAAAAAAACTACTTTCTTCCTCAGCCTCCCCGGCCTTGTGGAAACATAAGAGCGAGATAGATTCTTCTGACCTACTGTAAGTTTTTATCTAATGATGTGGCTTATTTTGCCCATCAAGACACAGCATATTTTTCAGGGTTTTTTTTAAATCTCACCCCATTACATATGCCATAAAGTTTTTTTTTTTCCTGACAAGAATATGTATATTATTAGTGTATTTTTATCATTTTTATTTGCCCATTTTTCTGTCTTTTCAACCTACATCTGGTTTTGGTTGAAAAAATACTAACCTAGATATTCAGTGTGAACATAGCCTGAATTGTTGAATGGTTTTCTCTTTTCTTGCTTCTGCCATTCTCTCACAATTAGCCTATATTTACACACAATAAAATAAAAGCAAAATACAACAGTAAGGCTAGGTTTATACTATGTAAAAATGGCAGCCATATTTCATAACAACGGCCATGAGCAAATAGTGTTCATTATTTTCAAAATAACGGATGTTATTTACACATTGGTATTATGAAAGACGGCTGTCATTTTAACATGTGTGAACCAAACCTAAGGCTATGTTCCTACACAGGAGTAGAATGAAAATACAGAAACTGTGCAAATCTTTTCATTATTATTTTTTTATCTGTTGATTGCAATCCTAATTTTGACTACAAATAGTGACAACATTATTACCAACATGCTGATCAAAATACTATTTGTGAGCATGTGTGTCTATAATAAGTATAAAACAAAGCCTTGTTTTGAATCTAAAAATGTTCTAGAATAAAGTATATGTAAAAATACCAGTCTGTCGACACACTGAAAATGTTTTTTTTTTTTTTTTTGTGCACAAACACATTTTCCATTGACCCCTTCCCGCCAGATCATGTACCCACACGTCCAGTTCTGCATACCGTTTTTGCAAATGGACGTGCCGGTACGTGACAGGCATGACACGGGCACAGGAGCTGTGCCTGTGTCATCTGCGGTGGGACTCGGCAGTCAGTGCTCCCCTGGGCACCTGCCGCAACTGTCGAGATCCGGATCTCCAGATCAGTGAGATCGCACCACCTATAGTGCTACAAGAAGGGAGAATCCTCCCTTCCTTCCCCATCGGGGTTGTGCGGTGAGATCTCAAAGCCCCCATGGTTGCTGTGACATTGAGGAAGCCTCCTGATGTCTTAAGTATGGTGGCTGATCAGGCTCAGCCTAAAGCTGAGTCCGATCAGCTTTGCCTATTATAGGCATATTGCACTGCAGAAATGCAATGCAATTGCCTGTAATCAGGCAATTGCACAGCAAAGTCTCCATGGGGGGACAATAAAATAAAGTGTAAAAAAAACAAACAGTAAAATATAATAAAGTAAAATTCATATATAATCCCATAGCCCCCAATACAATAATAATAAATGTTAAAAAAAAAAAAAGTTCACATATTTAGTATCACCGCGTGCGTAATGATGCTGGCAATGAAATTATTACCCAATTAAACCTGCACGGTGACCGCAGAAAAAAAAAGCATTTTTCACAAAAATGTTCTTGCATATTGGCCAAAATTTACCATTAACCTAAAGTACAATATATCCCATCCCAAAAAAATCTCTGAATCAGAGAAAAAAGGTAGAGCATCACGTAGCTACAACCGCATAAAGTAAGACAGGTTGGATTTATAAAATGGGCTCAGGTCCTGAAAGCCAAAATCAGTCCAGTCCTGAGCGGGTTAACTTTAAGGTTATGTTCACACATTACATAATTTTTAGTCATTACAGGCTAAAGAACGGCCGTTATTTCATAAAGACAATCATTTTTGTACTAATGAAAGCATTTATTATAAAATAACGCCGCTCCCCCCCCCCCCCAAAAAAAAAAAAAAGAAAAAAAAAAAAGAAAGAAATTAGATTCAAAATTAGCTATGTTCCAACAGTAAAAGTAAGGAAACATAACGGTTGCAAAACGGCAGCTATTAGTAATGATTATGATCATGATGCTTTACGGTTTTCTTTTAAATAATTGCTCCTTTATTAGGTTTAACAAATTATTTAATTTAATTTCATATATATATTTTCATTTTTGTCCCTCCAAAGAACTTTCATTGAAATGAACTAATGCCTGTTATTCTAAAGCCCAAAATCAGCTGAAATTTCACAGGGATTCTTACAGGGCAGCTTTTTTAGTCCTTTGCTAGAGTCCTATTAGTCCTATAAGCATTTTAAATGGGAAGCTTTGTGATGCTGCAATCTCTGTTTTTGACGACATTAAAGCGGTTAAACATCTGGGAGCAAGTAAGCAGTTGTCTATCAGTGCCATACATTTATTACTGCACAATTACTGTATTTTCCTGTGTATTTAAGACTACTTTTTAACCCAGGAAAATCTTCTCAAAAGTCAGGGGTCTTCTTATATGGAGTCTTATAGGTTGGAAGAGGGGTGGTCTTATAGAGTAAATCCCAAACTCTATATATTAACTGGAAACGTTTGGAGTCGTCTTATATGCCCAGTCGTCTTATACGCCGGAACATATGGTACTAGATTCGGAAATTATACTCTTAGGGGGACATTTCTTAAGCGTAGCCTTAACAAAAATTTTGACAAAAATAGCCATAATGCAAGTAATTAATTTGCTAATGCCAGTTTTGGGAATAAATTATTTGCATCCCGTCCATTAGCACTGCTTGCGCCAGAGGGTGGGGAGGAAACATAATAGGGCTGCGGCCACTGGCAGAGGGGGTTTGGCCTCTGCGTGCGGTGTATTTAAAATTTTTCCAGCTGAAACATGCCATTGAAGTGGTCTGGTGCGCACAGGATTGATATATTTTGGCTTTCTAGTTACTAAAGTTTATAAGGCATTTCTCTGCACCATAGTCACATTAAGCATTCTTTCACATTTGTATGTGATTTTGTTTCTCACCCTTAGGACCATATCTGCAATAAAATGTGATTTTTGTGCAGGTTTTTAATTTCCAAGTAATTTTCCAAGGTTCATTTTTAAATAACAAATGGGATGTGGATTTCGCCCCTTTTTTTCCATAGATGTGCACAAGATCTGAATTTACATTTAGGGCTCATGCACATGACCATGTTAGAGATTTGTACAATCTGAGGCTATGTTCCCACTTCGGGAACATAGCAGGGGAACACGGGCTAAAAAAGGATAATGATCATTATTAGTGGCCGGCTATATAACAAGAGGGCCACGTTCCCCCGATATGTTCCTGAAGTGGGAACATAGCCTCAAGGTTATACCTGTGCTAACTGATTTCTGGGAGGCATTTTAAGATTTTGGTATGGTATTAGATATAGGATTATATAAGAAAGATATATATACTTTATAAATCATTTAAAGTTAGATTTCTTCAACACAATTTAGAAACACAATTAAAAAAATATTATAAAAAGTGGCATTTTAACATAAAAAGAATATTAAATAAGTACCTTAGAGCTTTATTTGAAGGTCTGTAAATGCAGGACAAAGTCAACTCAGCAGTTTGTCATAACATTATGTATATATATATAGACAATACGGAAAATGTGGCAGATCGAAATTTAAATGAGTACTGTTATTAAAAAAGCATTTCTGTTCAAAAGGAGAAACTTCTTACTCATTAGAAACCTTCCTTTAGTACTGTAATGGCAGCCCCTGCTGTCTGCTTAGGTGAACAGCACTAGGAACACTGTAATTTGGTATTGTTTTTCCACTTTTTTATTATATTTTGGATTGATAGAATGAAATAAGCATTAGGTATGCAATTTTATACTAGAAGAAAATCAGATTTCATGTATACTATGGTCATTTAGGAAAACAACTTGTGTTAATTGTATTTACAGCACAAATAAGTCTAAAATCTACCGATGGCATACTATTAAGTACTGTATAATGTTATTGTATTGTATTGAGTTGAATACTAGGCTTTGTAGCCATATAAGAAGATGAGTTGCAAAGCTACAGTTTGCTAACTACAAGTGTATATGGTTGCTATAAGAATGCTTAAAGGACAAGTGCCATGAAAAACTTTTTCCCAGTAATTGAAGCACATTACAAAGTTATATAACTCTGTAATGTGCTTCAATCACCTATCTGCCTCCCTTCCCTGTCTTTTCCCACCTCCACCCCCCACCAGGAAGTGTCCTGACAGGCTTGCTCAGCTCCCATTGGCTGAACAACTGCAAGCCATCACTTGTCACATCTCACTTGCTTATCTTCCCTCTGACTGACTCCGGCACATAGGCAGCTCCCCTCATACCCTCTCTCCTGCTGCCATGGACTCAGTGAAGGAGTCATGTCACTAGAGAAGATAAGCTGAGCAAGCAGAGTCACCTGACAAGGAGGGGAGGGGGAGGCTGGTGTAACAGGACCTAGAGCAGCCCTCCTGCTGATGACTCATCCCCACAAGAAGGAGCTGCCTAGTGACGGTGACGACAGTAATCAGATCTGTGTAAGTTAGGACACTTCCTGGTGGGGGGTTGAGGGGGGAAAATACAGGGAAGGGGGGCAGATAGGTGATTGAAGCATATTACAGAGTTATATAACTTTGTAATGTGCTTCAATTACTGGGAAAAAGTTTTTCATGGCACTTGTCCTTTAAGAAATAGATTGGATATGCCAATCATTTTATGCAGGGTTAGCTCCAGGTTTTTGCTGGCCCTTGGATGATATAGCCCTAGCAGGCCCCTCATCCACACACTATGCACCATAACTTGAGACACCACTAACGTACACAAACACACATTACTGACTGACACTGACACAGACATTACTGACTGACTGACACACACACTGCTGATGCCGGCTCTGACTTTATGTGTGGTTGCCACTAGTGTTGATCGAACTGTTCTAGAAAAATTTGAGTCGAACATCTCGATTTTCTCGAACTCGAACTGAACCAAACATTTTACTGTTAGTTCAAGTTAGCGTTCAAGTTCAAGTGTGAGCACCCTTCTGCTAGCCGATCAGTGCAGAGCACATAGAAGCGTCAGAAACATCATTGCTGAGGTGTAGGGGTCTCATTGGCTGCTAAAATCACCTGACCATCTTATATAAACCTCAGGTTGATGCATTCTGAATGCCATTCTCAGCTCACTCACTGTGCTGTATAAACTGCTCTCTGACTGTCTGGTTGTTTGCATGCATTAGATTAGTGAGGTAGGTAATTAGTGGGGTGTTTAGCAAGCTTAGTAAAAAGCTTAGAGTAGCATTTTTTCAGCAAGCATGTTTCCTGTCCATGTGGTAACCCACCACAGGTGTTTCTTGTCTTACACCTGTCACAAAAGCCTTATACTCCAAAGTAAGGTGGTGATGAGGTTGTGTATGAGTTTTGCCACCAGATGTCAGTATCCTATGTACAGTATACCTTTATATGTATGTATTGCAAACTGTAGTCACTATAAGGTTAGTGTTTTTTTGTTATCTGATTCTGTGGACCAGTGGAGATGCTTCTTTCCTTTCTGACTATATCTGTTCTCCTCTTTTTGCACACTCTCTTCTCCACCACTTACAGGGACTCTTACACACCTTGCAGGTAGTAGTCACATGGGGAGAGGAAGTGTAGCGTCAGTCAGTCAGTTTCCTCCTGATTCTCTGAGGAGTAGGACACACACAAACCAGCCTTCCCTGCTCAACCTAGCCAGGGCCTGGCTCTGCCAGGTTCCCTGTCTGGGACAGACCAGCTGTGGTATGGATAGACACACGTGTATGGAGAACCCAGAGACTTTCTTTCTACAAGCTATACCTACAGACACTATGCAGTGTTAAGTCACTAAGGGAGGACAAGTCCGAGATCACCCCAGCCCACGCTGAGAACCTCTCTTAACAGTGCAAGGCAGTATCCTAGGACAGAGGAACTGACCCGGATAGAGCAAAGCAACCGTAAAAAGGTCTATGTACTCTATCTCACAGCACAGGTGAAACCGGGACACCCTCAGACACTTAGCTTCGCTCAGGTAACATAGTCTGGGGCTTGTGTTACCCTCGTAGGATTGGTACCCTGACACTAAAGGGCAGAAGGTGGTCTTCTCCTCTTCAGTACTCTTCTCTCAAGTTTCGTCAGAGCACACTACTACCTTGGGTTGAGGCTCTCCTGACTAACTCCTCTATTCTTCCTACAAACTCCTCTACTCTCCTCAATGCTAAGCTACACCAACACTGCTACTCTATCTCAGCTGTGGGTGGCGCTACTGACAGTCCGGGCGAGTCAACTTCCCACTCCGGACCATGATAAGAACCCAAGGGAACCATCACAACCTGGCAGGTTACCGACCATTGGGGATCAGTGTAGCCAGCCACTAAACAAAGCAGGTGTACCACCACACCTGTGTGCTGAGTTAGCACTGGTGTCATGACTGTACCATCACTAGCTCAGCTATATACAAACAACCAGCATAACATTATCCAGGTAGTTGGGCACCACATCTATAGACAACAATAATTAAGTTTGGTATTGCAGTTTGGATCTTGGATTAGCCAATTCATACATAGTGCCTAAAAGTGTATTTTGGTCAGCTCACATAGGTTCACAGCTATTTAAAAGAAATAGTTCACATCTCTTATGGAGGATGTGGAGGTTGAGGAGGATGGGGTAATTACAGTGCATGTCCGACCTCAGAAAGGGAGAGGGTGGTCGCACAATTCTGCTGACTTTACTCCGCCAGCCTTGGTGAGTGGTGGCAGCGGGAACATTGGTACTAGGTTTTCGCCGTCTAAGTGGTCCCAAACCTGCAAATCAGAGGTCTTTTTTGATCAAGCCTCTGATTCTCCGACTGAGGTAATATGTAGTATTTGCCGGCAACTAGAGATGAGCGAACCTGCCGGATTTCTGGTTCGTACAAACCAGAAATCTCGGCATATGACTCCCGCTGTCTGCCGCCTCCTTGCAGCGGGTGGATACAGCGTAAGGAATGCCTAGAAAAATGGGATTCAGCCTATGGCATAGGCTTCCAACCACCGTGACCACTGTGACTTCTGCCTCCTCCTCCACTTCCAAACCAAAGCGGCCCTCTGCTGCCGATGTGCCAGTGCAACATGAGCAAGCACCATATCCAGTCCCAGATATGTCGGCCGCTTCCCACCACCGGCAACACAGCTCACACCTTTTCCTACCACTGGTGTGACCTTCTTGCCGTACAGCAGCCCATCTAGCAGCCAGCCTTCTGTGTTACAGGTGTGGGAGCATAAGAAAAACTTTCACCCCAAGCATTCCAAAGCAAAAAAAAACGTAATGTCGGCATTGCTAGGCTGTTGGCTTTGAAAATGTTGCATTTTCACCTGGTGGACACAGATGGCTTCCACCACGTCATGGCCCTGGCAAGCCCCCAGCGTCAGATGCCTAGCAGGCATTTCTTTGCAATACAAGTTGTCCCTCTCTTGGAGACCGTCAACACACAGGTCAAGAGCTGTGGAGGGCTCTGCGCACTCAGTCAGACCACTGGCTGGGTGCTAAGAACCTGGCACCAGGTAAGGTGGTGTGGGACAACTTCGGCACGACTGGCAGCGTTGCAACGTGATCTGGGCCTCCCTGTCAACAGTCTCATATGTGATGTGGCAACATGCTGGAATTCCACACTCCATATGCTTCAACGATTGTGGCAGCAGCTTAATGCTGTTATACAGTACGAAAAGTCGCAGGGCCTGACTAGCAGTGTTACAGACCTTGGGTTGCTCACCCATAGAAAGTGGAGACAGGTGAAGCATCTGTGCACAATCCTTGCCAGTTTTGAAGAGGCCACCAAAATGGTCAGTTGGGACTATGCCCTTGTCAGCATCACTGTTCTTGTTATATTTTTACTGGAACAAGCATTTGGCACTCTGTGGCAGCAAGAGGAGAAGGCAGACACAGAACTCTACTTACCGGAGGATGTAGAGGACCCAACTGTTTCATAATTGTATAGATCTTCTTTAGGCAGTCGTTCTAGGTTGAGGGCAGATGCAGGACGACAGTACAGCTCCCACAGTAGAGCGCATGAGGCTAGACAGAGCTCTGGTGATGTTTAGAAAGAAGTGGAGAAGGCAGGGGGGAAACCACTGGTACTGATTACCCTTCAGTGATAAGAGGTTGGCTTAGATTACAAGGGGAGGAGGAGGAGGAGGAAGAGGAGAAAGAGGAGGAAGATTGTGTTAGTGCTCCTTTAGGCTTTAGGAGATCCTGGTAGCATCTCACACATGAGTGTTTGGATGCTACATTACTTCCAACATAATCCACACATCAAGGCAATAAAAATGAACGATTACTGGGTGGCAGTAGAATGACAACGCAGCAGCAGTAGAATGACAAATAGCTGCGGCAGCAGAAACAGGCAGTGTGGCAGAACACTACTGAGTGACATTTGGCAATCAATTTTTACCATCTCACCAACGCTGGCACGTCAGGGCAGCATTCAAACACACAGAGACCGCCTTACTCTTGATCCCTTCAATTTCTGGGTGTCCAAACTGGATGAATGGCCTGAGCTTGCTTGACACTCCATAGTTTTATCTTGCCCAGCAGCCAGTGTTATCTTGAAACTCACATTCAGCACAGCAGGCGGGGTGATAACTGACAAATGTATCCATCTATCCACTGACAATGTGGATCGTTTGACATTTATAAAAATCTGTTATATGAAGCAATCCTTCGTACATAGGAGTTGGTTATTTAATGTATACTGAACTAGAGGTGGTAAGTGAACGACGATAGATAGAAGAAGGGAAGATAGAGTTGTTCGCCAATGGTACTACCATCTGATATACTCCAGTCTGCAGAGGCTGCTACCGCTGCACCCCCTAGAATTACGTCACTGCTTGCAAGCTGTCTTCATCTTTTCAGTTATCCATTGAAACAAATGCAGTATTTTATCCTTTTTTCCTGTCTTTCTTAGAACCAAATTTTCTTTTTTAAGTTGTGCCATGTTTCCAGTTTGCTCTTCTGGATGGTAATTCCAGCTTCTTCTATCATATATAAGTATAAAAATTAACCCAAACATCTCCCATTGACTTTAATGGGGTTCAAGTTCGAATAGAACATTGAACCGAAAGCACGTATTGTTCGAGGTTCGATTCAAACATTTTACTGTTCGCTCATCAGTAGTTATAACCCGACCTCCAGCACCCCATCAAGTCAGAACATGAAAGTTCCTGTTTGCCTGATGGTCTGGGGAACACTGATTTAATAATGTATCCTCTTTGAAGTTTCCCTGTTCAGTGCCACCCTGACCATTTGGCTATGCAGGTAGCCGCAGCACAACCATATTTAATTGAGCTGCAGTTTTCCTACACAGTGGATAACCAGTGGACACTATATTAGCACCTTCAATGTCAAGATCAATGATGGCGTAGAGGTTAGATCTCCCATAGTCCTAGAAAGTGCATATACTTTAAATGTGAAATCATTTTATAGGATTTATTAGAATAAGGCCCTTCAGAACTATATGGGATATAGTAGCTTGTGGTTAAAAAAAAAAAAAAGGTAAAAAAGGTAAAAAAAGAGAATGATCACTAACAGAGATGACTAAAGCGAAACGCACTAATTCGCTTCATTTTGCGAAGTGCATTAGCAGCAATTCATTACCAAATTTGCTAAACATGACGGCCGCAAAAATTAGTTTATAGTACTGTCACTGGGCGGGAGAAAGGCATTATCCATAATCCCTTGCACCTGTACAATCACCTGCAAGCCCCTCTGTGATGTCAACACCTCCACCTAGAGGCAGGCAGTCAGCTGTATGTGTAGTGGAGAGTAGGTTGCAGCAGACAGTAGAAATACAAAGAGATAGGGACACAGAGGAGGGTGGATTTTGGGTAGATTGTGGGTGGTTTTCTGTGGGAGCTGTGCAGCCCGTGTCCCGAACAGAAAATTACTGGGTGCAAGTTGTGCATTAGAGCAAGTCGCTGGGTGTACATTATACCAAATCTCTGGGTGTTCATAACACGTAACTGGATGCAGGTTGTGTATTATTCCAAGTCACAGGGTGCTGTTAAGACATTTTGCGTTACAATAACAAAATTTGTTTTTTGTCAATCAATATTATCCCACACACTTTATACAGCCGTATACCGGATATAGAATTGTTTTTACAATAGAAATAAAGGGCTGGTCAATGCCTTCCCTGGACGCACACTGTGCAAATTTGTAGAGGTGAGATAACAGCTATATTACGACCCCACACACACACACACACACACACACTGTATACAGCTGGCACAGGCACAGGCAGGCTCAATGAGCAGATCGCCGATCACCCTGATCAATGCTATGCCTATGGCATTGCATTGTACAGTGTGAGCAATCAAAATAGTGTATGTAAAAGTCCCCTAAAGGGACTTCAAATGTGTAAAAAAAAAAAAAAAAGTTCAAAACACTATTACACTATCCCAAAACCCCTCCCTCAATAAAAGCTGAAATCACCCCCCCTATACCATTATATAAATAAAATATATAAAAATAAATAAATAGATAAACATATAATATACCGTAGCGTGCGTAATTGTCCGATCTATTAAAATATAACAATCGTCATTGCGAACGGCGTACACGAAAAGAGGGAAAAAAGTGCACGGATTACCGATTTTATGTTACATTATATATATAAAAAAATCAATAAAAAGTGATTAAAACATCCGATCTTCACAAATATGGTATTAATAAAAACTAGAGATCATGGTGGAAAAAATGACACCCCATACAGCCCCGTAGGTGAAAAAATAAAACCATTATAAGCGTCACAATAGGCCCATTTTATTAATAATTAATTGCCAAAAAAAAGGGTTTCATAAAAAAATATATATATAACATTAGAGAATCTGTGTAAACCTACATATGGTTGTGTTCGGGCTGACCTACAGAATATTGGTATCATGTCGTTTTACCATATAGTGCATTACGTAGACACAGGAACCCCCCAAAAGTTACCATATTGCATTCTTTTTTACGGTTTCACCTATTTATATCTTCATAAATAATAATTTTGGGATTCCGTCATACATGTTTTGGTAAAATGAAAGACGCCATTAGAAAGTACAACTATTCCTGTAAAAAACAAGCACTTACATGGCTTGTGGATAGAAAACTGAAAGTGCTAGAGCTCTTAGAAGGGGAGGAGGGAAAAACGAAAACACTAAGATCAAAATTTGCGCGTCCACTGGGTCATTTTGGGCCTGGTCCTCAAAGGGTTAAAAATATACGTACGGAATCAGCCTACAATAGAGGCTGTGCTCACACTACTACCAGTCTTGCTACATGCAAGACTCAACCCAGGGGGACTACAGGGCAAGTGGTCAAAATGCAGAAATACCTATATGCAAGACAATCATGAAAGAAAAATAAAGTATTTGTCATTAAACAAGCACCACCTGCCAGTCCCGGTCCTCATGTAGTAGTGGAGAGAAAACTCCACCTGTATCACCACCGCGTCGTGGCTTCGTTAAACATACCAAATAAATTTTCCTCTTACGCCAAAAATTAATAGGATAATCCTGTAGCGAATTCCCATAATCAATTCGGACATATTTTAAAACCTGGGGGACATTTATCAAACTGGTGTAAAGTAAAATTGCCACAGTTGCCCCTAACAGCCAATCAGATTCAACCTTTCATTTTCCAAGGATTCAATGAAGAATGTAAAGTTGAATCTAGTTGCTAGGGGCAATTGAGCCAGTTCTACTTTACACCACTTTGATAAATTCCCCCCCATCTTTAAATGTAATGCCCATGCCAAAATATTTCTAACATACATATATAATGCAAACCTGCTTAATGCCTCGCCAAAGTACTATGTCCAAACCATGCCCCAAGTACAGGATTATCCAGAAACAAATCCCCATAAATATGGTACACAAAGAGGACATTTCCCTCCCTCCTTGTTAACCACAGCCATGGGGTTTCAACCCTGGCTCTTGTGCCAATGAATATTACCATTTGTTTCCCACTTTTCCAGACATTCATGGTAACTAAACAATAACTGTTCTTGGGGTTTTTAAGATATGACAAGGGTACTTAGAGCTCATACAATGGTTCCTAATAGAGTACTTGTTGTGTGACGTTTTAATGGCTCTTGTAGTTTCTTGAGTGGTTTAAAGCTATAGGAAGGGTTCTTGATGGGGTATATATGCCAGAGAATTATGTACTCTAAGGGGGAGATTTATCAAAGGGTGTAAAATTTTGACTGGTGCAAACTACCCACAGCAACCAATCACAGCTCAGCTTTCCTTTCAGCGCTGCCTAAAGCTGAGCTGTGATTGGTTGCTGTGGGTAGTTTGCACCAGTCAAAATTTTACACCCTTTGATAAATCTCCCCCTAAATGTGATATAAGAACCTTCTAAAGCTACTACCAGCAGCTATCTGTTGCTGAAAGGCAGGTTAGCTTTTTGGTTTTTAAAACCCTCTGTAAATGTGCAACTTTATTTCAGCCACCTTTCAGTAATATGAAGCGGGCGGATAATACAAAGTTCAGTGCGGAACTGCCTAGTTAAACACTGAAACTGCATACTTTCAAGTCTACATAGTACCGACCGGCATGAAGATCAGCTGATGGTTTTATGCAGCAGCCCTGGAGTGACATGTAAATGTACTATTGGGATGAGTTTTTTTGGGAGTGACCAAAGCGAGCATGGGAAGGTCACTCCCATACTCCATCAGGGGTATGCCTCTTCCCTGTTCATTTAAGCTGGAGACAGCTTAAAGACCCCATGAGATGCATGCATGGGTTACGTCTTGCATACATATCAACAACGGGTTATTTATTAGAAAAAGTGCATGTCTTGGAAAGAGCCTGAGGGCCAGATTCAGCAAGGTTGTTGAATATATATATATATATATATATATATATATATATATATATATATATATATATATATTATTTATTTTTATTTTTTCCCCCCAAAAAAATAAAGGGAACACTTAAACAGCAAAATATCCACTTAGGAAGCAACGCTGATTGACAATCAATTTCACATGCTGTTGTACAAATGGAATAGATAACAGGTGAAAATTATTGGCAATTAGCAAGACACACTTAATAAAAAAGTGGTTCTGCAGGTGGGGACCACAGACCATTTCTCAGTACCTATGCTTTCTGGCTGATGTTTTGGTCACTTTGGTATGTTGGCGGTGCTCTCACACTTGTGGTAGCATAAGACGGATGAGTGGCTCAGGTAGTGCTTCTCTTCCGGGATGGAACATTAATGTGAGCTGTGGCAAGAAGGTTGGCTGTGTCTGTCAATGCAGTGTCCAGAGGCTGGAGGCGCTACCAGGAGACAGGCCATTATACTAGGAGATGTGTAGGATGCCGCAGGAGGGCAAAAAAACAGCAGCAGGGCCACCACCTCCTCTTTAGTGCAAGGAGGAACAAGAGCAGCACTGCCAGAGCCCTGCAAAATTACCTCCAGCAGGCCACAAATGTGCATGTGTCTGTACAAACAGTTAGAAACCTACTCCACATGAAAATGCCACATAAATACCTCCTGGACCGACCATTTTATAATAAGGTGCGCTGGTGGCTGGCCAGCTGTAGGAAGTCAACTGCTTTTCTCTACGTGACAAAAATATTGCACTAGATTTTGACAAGCCTTATCGACACCATCATTAAACCTTTTAGATACCCTAGACCACTACCAGAAAATAAAATATGAAAACCCTCTTATAGCTTAGACCACTGCAACTATTGACTTTAACCCCTTCATTACTTTTGTTTTAATTGATATAAATTATTTTTTGTTCCATTTTACTTTATGGTATCTAAACCTTTGTATGCTGTGTAGTGCAAAAATATTATATACAATTTTATTGTTTTGATTGCATGTGGGAGAATACCATAAATGGCTAACATAACACAATAAAGAGCCTCTGTTTTACTTTATTTTGCTACTTTGTTTCTGTTTTTATTTATTTCTGGCCTCTCTCTCTACTTAGAAGTAGCATTAATGTTACTTTCTGTATATAATGCAGGCTGCTGTGAATACCTATTGAATTATAAGGGGAAGTATCCTTCTGTAATGGAATTTTTGACAATTGGAATGCCATCAATGTCTCTTAATCTATTTATAGAGTTTAGCATTATTAGATATTAGCTTGCTTACATGAGCTAACTCTTTTTCTACACACATTCAATATCTATAAGTGATGAGCGAGTACTAAAATGCTCGGGTGCTCAGTACTCGAGACGAGTATTTCCCAATACTCGATTGCTCGTTTCGAGTAACGAACCCCATTAAAGTCAATGGGAGACTCGAGCATTTTTGCAGGAGACTTAAGCCTGACACAGCGTGGCAGGGAGAACAGAGGGAACCATTAAAACAGAGGTAGCATAAAATGAACCAGCCAAAAATTCAGCCAGACACAGCATGGCGGAGAGGACAGAGTGAACAAGGTAGAAGCGGTAGCCAGTCAGCCTTCGAAAAATTATACCAGACCTAGCATGGCAGTCAGCACACAGAGAACTATTAAAAGTGAGTGTGGAAGCAAGTGAGCCTCCTAAAAATTAGGCCAGACACTGCATGGCATTGAGCACACAGAGAACCATTAAAAGTGAGTGAGGAAGCAAGTGAGCCCACCCAAAAATTGGAGTGAGTCCAGGGGCTGGGATTTTAAGTGGACACGAACCTAGGTGCTGAAAGCTAACTGGCTAGGCCAGCTGTCAGTCACCATCAAGAATACACCTGATGCCTCTCGACTGGGGGTGGTGAGGCCCTGGCCACGACTAGACAAAAAAAAAAACAGTTGGCTGGTTGGCGGGGGCGCGATCGGTGGGCCCCTGGCAACCAGTCCCGCTCCTCCGCAGACATAGTGTGACGTCAGAGCGTGGCAGTGAGGACACAGAGAACCATTAGAAGTGAGTGAGTAAGTGTAACGCCTGGACTAGTGGATCCACTGGACCGTCACCAGCGATTGCACTGACCTCACCAGGGAGCGGAGTCTAAGGGGCCGCTGGTTTTCACCAGAGCCCGCCGCAAGGCGGGATGGACTTGCTGCGGCAGGCGACCCCCAGGTCGCTACCCCTGGCTTGGTTGCTGGTGACGGCAGGCGAGGCGTGGCAGGAGCAGTAGGCAGGAGATGGTACTGGCAATGGTCTGTAGGTGAGACCGCACGTGACAGACTGAACACAGGAACTAAAGTGTAACGGGGAAGCAGGAACCAGGAACAAGGAGTGGGAACCAGGTAGCGGCCAGGAATCAGGAACAAGGACTAGGGACCAGGTAGCGGACAGGAATAACAGGGAGCTGGGCCAAACGCTATGGGAAGCATGTAGAGGCTCCAACACCTGCAGTGGGGCAGGGCTGGAATTTATAGGGAGTGATTGTGTGCATGACCAATTAGGAGCGCACTGCCCCTTTAAATCTGAGACAGCCGGCGCGCGCGCGCCCGAGGAGGCGGGGACGCGCGCGCCGGCCGGCACAGCGACGGACAGGAGCGTGGGGAGGTGAGGCGCCCCCCGGGGCCGAAGCAACAGCAGCGCCGGGTCCCTGCCTATGGACACCGGCTGCTGCATGGGGAAGAGAGGAGTCGCGGCGGCGGCCCGGAGCACGGGACGCCGCCGCGGCCATGACAGTACCCCCCCCCTTAGGCCTCCCCCTCTTTCTGGCCTGTAGGAACCTCTTGATGAGATCTTGGTCCAGGATGTTAGCCTCGGGTTCCCAGGACCTCTCCTCAGGACCAAATCCTTTCCAGTCCACCAGGAAGAACCGTATCCCTCTGACAGTTTTCATGGCCAGAATGTCTTTGACAATGTAGACGTCGTCAGAGACGGCTTGTGGAGCAGAAAGCGAAGCCTTATCGGAGAACCGGTTGAGGACTACTGGCTTTAAGAGGGAGACATGGAAGGCGTTCGGAATCCGCATCGTAGGAGGTAGGCGGAGTTTGTAGGTGACAGGGTTGAGGCGTTTTAGCACCGAGAAAGGACCGATGAATCGAGGACCCAACTTGTAGCTGGGAATCTTGAGTCGGACATATTTGGCCGAGAGCCAGACTTTGTCCCCAGGGAGAAAATTCAGGGCGGGTCTTTCATGCGGTCAGATGCCTTGAGCAGAGATTGTCGAGTCTGTTCCCAGATTGACTGCAGGTCAGATAACAACTCCTCCACGGCTGGGACTTCAGAGGATGGAGAGAGAGGCAGAGGAGGGCGAGGATGACGTCCATAGACCACATAGAAGGGTGACTTGCCTGTGGAGCTCGAGTCCAGATGATTGTAGGAGAACTCCGCCCATGGAAGCAGACTGGACCAGTTGTCCTGGCGAGCCGAGACGAAATGTCGAAGATAACTGCCAAGGACCTGATTGACCCTCTCCACTTGCCCATTAGTCTGGGGATGATAGGCCGAAGAGAAGTCCAGCTTCACTTGGAATTGAGAGCAGAGAGCACGCCAGAATCTGGAGACAAATTGTGAGCCTCTGTCAGACACTATATGAAGAGGAAGACCATGGAGGCGGAAGATATGCTGAAAGAACAGCTGGGCCAGGCGAGGAGCTGATGGTAATCCAGGAAGAGCCACGAAGTGGGACATCTTGGAAAAGCGGTCAGTTACAACCCAAATGACCGTGTCACCCGCAGATGGAGGTAAATCTGTGACAAAGTCCATGCCTATATGGCACCAGGGGCGGTCTGGGACTGGCAAGGGCTGAAGTAGGCCGGCAGGTTTTTGATGGGAGGACTTGTTTCTGGCACAGATGGTACAAGACGCCACAAAGTCCTTGACATCTTGGAGTAGGCTAGGCCACCAGTAGTGGCGGGAGATCAGTTGCCCGGTCTTTAGAGCTCCCGGATGCCCGGCCACCATAGAGGAATGACCCCATTTCAAGATGCGTTTACGGAGTGCGGGGCGCACATAAGTCTTACCGGGAGGCAATCTCTGCAGAGTAGAAGTAGCAACAGGTACTAGGCGATCGGGAGGAATTATGTGACGAGGAGGTTCCTCTTGCCCCATGACATCGGATGCTCGGGATAACGCATCGGCCTTTATATTCTTCTCGGCTGGACGGAAATGAATGGTGAAGTTGAACCGAGAGAAGAAGAGGGACCACCTGGCCTGCCGGGGATTGAGGCGTTGAGCCGATTGGAGGTAGAGGAGGTTCTTGTGGTCCGTGTAGATGTTAACGGAATGTCTAGCCCCCTCTAGGAGATGACGCCACTCCTCCAGTGCCAACTTAGCCAGGAGTTCACAATCTCCAATAGTATAGTTCCTCTCGGCCGGGGAAAAAGTTTTAGAAAAGAACCCGCAGGTTCTGATCTTGCCTGATGTGTCCCTTTGCGAGAGGACGGCTCCTGCGCCCACAGAAGAAGCATCAACTTCAAGAGAAAACGGCTTGGTGATATCCGGGCGAACTAGAGCAGGAGCGGAGGCAAAGGCAGACTTTAGGCTATTGAAGGCTTGTTCGGCCTCTGGAGGCCAGCGTTTGGGATCCGCCCTCTTCTTTGTGAGAGCCACTATGGGTGCTACCAGGGTAGAGAAGTGAGGGATGAATTGCCGGTAGTAGTTGGCAAATCCAAGGAATCGTTGGATAGCTCTAAGTCCCTCAGGGCGAGGCCATTGGAGAACAGCTGAGAGCTTGGCAGGATCCATCTGTAGGCCCTGGTCGGAGACAATGTACCCAAGAAACGGCAGGCTGCGTTGATGGAAAACGCACTTCTCCAGCTTGGCATATAAACGGTTGGCCCGTAATCTTCGTAGAACCTGCTGTACATGGGACACGTGGGTCTGCTGGTCGTGGGAGAAGACCAGGATGTCGTCAAGATAGACAATGACGCAGACATAGAGAAGGTCGCGGAATATATCATTCACGAATTCCTGGAAGACCGCTGGGGCGTTGCATAGGCCGAATGGCATGACCAGATATTCATAGTGCCCATCCCTGGTGTTGAAAGCGGTCTTCCATTCGTCTCCTTCACGAATTCGGATCAGGTGATACGCTCCCCTCAGATCCAGCTTAGAGAAGATTCTAGCTCCACGGAGACGGTCGAATAGTTCGGGGATAAGCGGAAGAGGAAAGCGGTTCTTGACAGTCACCTTATTTAAGCCCCGGTAGTCTATGCATGGGCGGAGGGAACCGTCCTTCTTCTGCACAAAGAAAAATCCAGCGCCAGCAGGGGACGTGGACTTACGAATGAAGCCCTTCTGTAAGTTCTCCCGGATGTAGGAGGACATGGCTTCCGTCTCGGGCACCGAGAGAGGGTATACTCGACCACGTGGAGGAGAAGTTCCTGGAAGCAGGTCTATAGGGCAATCATAGGGCCGATGAGGTGGTAGAGAGTCCGCCTCCTTGGCCGAAAAAACATCAACGAAGTCATGGTATTCCTGCGGTAGTCCCGATAGAGGCTTGGCGTTAGCAGGTGACCTCGTAGAGCACTTGGGTTGAGGAGGTCTCAGACACCTATTTGGACAGTCCTGGCCCCAGCCGAGAACCTCCCCAGTTCTCCAGTCCAGCTTAGGGGTATGTAGTTGCAGCCAAGGGAGACCCAACAGGATGTTGGAAGAGGAATGGCGCAAAACGTAGAAGGAGATCCTCTCCTGATGTAAGGCGCCCACCTGGAGGACTAGGGGTTCCGTCTGGCAGTACACAGCTTCGGAAAGAATCTCGCCCGTGACCGAAGAGATAGAGCGGGGTTGGGTTAGCTGTATCACGGGTAGCCGCCATCTTTGGACCAACGAAGCAGAAATGAAACTGCCAGAAGCGCCAGAGTCGATAAGGGCAGTAGTCTGGAGAACTTGCCCTGTGGGTGTCTGGATGGAGACTGGCATAGTCAACCTTGGAGAGGTGGCATTCACAGCTAGGGAGGCCTCTCCCACCGGACCTAGGTGCGAGCGTTTCACGGACGCTGAGGACGTTGGGGACATCTCTGCCGGTAGTGATCAGCGCCACCGCAATAGAGACAGAGATTCAGCTCCATTCGACGGGCTCTCTCATCAGCCGTCAGGCGAGCTCGTTCCACCTGCATGGGGACTTCTGGAGACGACTGGGGCATAGGAGCAACGGGACTCTGGAACACCGGTGCCAGCCGAGGATGGCGACGGGGCAGGCTCAGTCTTCGTTCCTGCCGGACCTCCTCCTCTCTCTCGGAAAATCGGTTGTCGACTCTGGTAGCCAGTAGGATAAGATCGTTCAGAGATGTAGGGAGGTCGCGGGCGGAGAGCACGTCTTTCACTCGACTGGATAGTCCCTTCTTGAAGGTGGCTAATAGGGCGGCCTCGTTCCAGTCCAATTCAGCTGCCAGTGTGCGGAACTGGATGGCATAGTCACCAACAGAGGAGCTCCCTTGAGAGAGGTTGAGAAGAGCAGTCTCAGCTGAAGTAGCACGGGCAGGTTCCTCAAAGACGGAGCGAAACTCGGCCAGGAAGGCCCGGAGATTGGCAGCAACAGGATCATCACGGTCCCACAGTGGCGTGGCCCAGGCCAGAGCTCTACCCTCCAATAGGCTGATGATGAAAGCCACTTTAGAGCGCTCGGTGGGAAACTGACTACTTAAAAGTTCAATATGCATTGTGCATTGAGTCAGGAATCCCCTGCACAACTTGGGATCGCCTCCATATTTACTCGGGAGGGCCAATCGAAGTCTCGAGGTGGCTGCAGGTGGAGGTGGGCGCTGGGCTGTAGTATGCTGCTGTAGGGCGGCAGTCAATTGCTGGATTTGCTGCGACTGTTGCTGGATCTGTTGAGCCTGTTGAGCGACCACTCTGGCGACATCACGGAGATCAGGCACCTCACGGGGATCCATGGTTGGAGCCTACTGTAACGCCTGGACTAGTGGATCCACTGGACCGTCACCAGCGATGGCACTGACCTCACCAGGGAGCGGAGTCTAAGGGGCCGCTGGTTTTCACCAGAGCCCGCCGCAAGGCGGGATGGACTTCCTGCGGCAGGCGACCCCCAGGTCGCTACCCCTGGCTTGGTTGCTGGTGACGGCAGGCGAGGCGTGGCAGGAGCAGTAGGCAGGAGATGGTACTGGCAATGGTCTGTAGGTGAGACCGCACGTGACAGACTGAACACAGGAACTAAAGTGTAACGGGGAAGCAGGAACCAGGAACAAGGAGTGGGAACCAGGTAGCGGCCAGGAATCAGGAACAAGGACTAGGGACCAGGTAGCGGACAGGAATAACAGGGAGCTGGGCCAAACGCTATGGGAAGCATGTAGAGGCTCCAACACCTGCAGTGGGGCAGGGCTGGAATTTATAGGGAGTGATTGTGTGCATGACCAATTAGGAGCGCACTGCCCCTTTAAATCTGAGACAGCCGGCGCGCGCGCGCGCCCTAGGAGGCGGGGACGCGCGCGCCGGCCGGCACAGCGACGGACAGGAGCGTGGAGAGGTGAGGCGCCCCCCGGTGCCGAAGCAACAGCAGCGCCGGGTCCCTGCCTATGGACACCGGCTGCTGCATGGGGAAGAGAGGAGTCGCGGCGGCGGCCCGGAGCACGGGCCGCCGCCGCGGCCGTGACAGTAAGCAAGTGAGCCTCCCAAAAATTAGGCGAGACACTGCATGGCATTGAGCACACAGAGAACCATTAAAAGTGAGTGAGGAAGCAAGTGAGCCTCCCAAAATTAGGCCAGACACTGCCTGGCATTGAGCACACATAGAACCTTCAAAAGTGAGGGAGGAAACAAGTGAGCCTCCCCAAGATTAGGCCAGACACTGCATGGCATTCAGCACACAGAGAACCATTAAAAGTGAGTGAGGAAGCAAGTGAGCCTCCCCAAAATTAGGCCAGACACTGTATGGCATTGAGCACACAGAGAACAATTAACCCCTTAGTGACTGCCAATACGGCTTTTTACAGCGGTCACTAAAGGGCCTTATTCTGCTGCCATCAGCTTTTTACGGCGATGGCAGAGAATAAGATAGCAGCGCCGGGAAGGCCCCCACCCTGTCCCCCCAGCTACTGGAGGTAGCTGAGGGGTTGGGGCAGTGTGTTGGGTCGGTCCCGTCCGGCCCCTATACCGGCGATCGCCGCTATTAACGTTATAGCGGCGGCCGCAGGTACTGGGCATTGCCGGCGCTGCCGCTGCCTTTCATCTGCCCCCATCGTGAATCCACGGCGGGGGGAGATGAAATAAGTGTCCTACAGACCTCAGATCAGCCCCCCTAACGCCCCGGTAACTATCCTCCCCTGCCCCGGCGACCATCACTTCCAAGATGGCCGCCGCCATCGCTGTGAACAGACTATGTCTGTTCACAGCGATGGAAAAGTGAAAATAAATCAAAGCCCCATTCTCTCTGCTTCCGGAGGTAGCGGAGAGCATGGGGCAGTGATAAATCGATCAGCGGTATATACTATATACCGCTGATCGCTTGTGCCATGTGCTGCCCGGCACTTTTTATCCCCTGTCACCATAAATAATTGGTGACGGGATAAACAGTGATCTCTAAAAGTCATCTCTGAAAATTTAAAGTGACAGGGACCAATTTGCTCCCTATCACTGAACTATGATTACTGTGATAGAAAATATCACAGTAATCATAGTAATATAGTGAAAATGAATGTGTAAAAGTACAAAAAGTGAAAAACATACAAAAAAAAACCCACACACACTTTTTATTATAGTAATGATTGCAGTTTACTCCCAGATTACCCCTAACCCCCCCAGATGACCCGAAACCCCCGCTGGTTGCCCGTAACCACCCCAGGTTGCACGTAACCACTGCACGTTGCCCGTAACCACCGCATGTTGCCCGCAACCACCGCACGATGCCGATAACACCACATGTTGCCCGTAACCACCGCACATTGCCCGTAACCACCGCACGTTGCCCGTAACCACCGCTCTTTGAACATAACCACCCCAAATTGCCATTGACCCCCTCCAGATTGTCCATAATCACCCCAGATTGCCCCTAACCACCCCAAATTACATGTACCCACCCCAGACGACCTATATGCACTTCAGTTTATCCGTAACAATCCCAGATTGTCTGTAACCAACCCAGGTTGCACATAACCCCCCCCAGGTTGCCCGTAATCACGCCAGATTGCACGTAACCACCACACGTTGTCTCTGACCAACGTGCATGTAACCTCTGACCACGGCTTGTTGCCTCTGACCACCGCACGTAGCCTCTGACCACCGCACGTTGCCTCTGACCACCGCACGTTGCCTCTGACCGCCGCACGTTGCCTCTGACCGCCGCACGTTGCCTCTGACCGCTGCACGTTGCCATTGACCATCGCACATTACCTGTAACTACCCCAAATTGCCAATGACCCCCTCCAGATTGCCCGTAACCATGCCAGATTGCCGTAATAACGCCAGATTACAGGCACCCACCCCAGATTACCTATAAGCACTTCAGTTTATGCGTAACCACCCCACATTGCCCTTAACCACCCCATGTTGCCCCGTAAACACCCCACATTGCCCGTAACCACCCCACGTTGCCTGTTATCACCCCAAGTTGTCCGTTACCACAGCAGGCTGCCTGTAACCACCCCAAATTATCCATAACCACAGCAGGTTGCCTGTAACCACCCCATGTTGCCCGTAACCACCCCACGTTGCCCGTAACCACCACATGTTGCCTGTAAATACCCCAGGTTGCCGTAACCTCAGCAGGTTGCCCGTGACTACCCCATGTTGTCCGTATCCACCCCAGATTACCCATAACCACCCCAGATTGCCCGTAACCACCTCCAGATTACCCGTAACCACCCCACATTGCCTGTAACCACAGCAGGTTGCCCGTGACCACCCCATGTTGCCCGTATCCAACCCAGATTTCCCGTAACCACCCCAGGTTGCCTCTAACCACCTCCAGATTACCCGTAACCACAGCAGGTTGCCTGTAACCACCCCAGGTTGCCGTAACCACAGCAGGTTGCCCGTGACCACCCCATGTTTTCCGTATCCACCCAAGATTACCTGTAACCACCCCAGGTTGCCCGTAGCTACCTCTAGATTACCAGTAACCACTCCACATTGCCTGTAACCACAGCAGGTTGCCTGTAACCACCCCAGGTTGCCGTAACCACAGCAGGCTGCCCATTGACCACCCCATGTTGTCTGTATCCACCCAAGATTACCTGTAACCACCTCAGGTTGCCCGTAACCCCAGATTACCTGTAATCTCATTTTTTTATTTTATTTTATTTTATTAACTATTACTAGCTGTGGTTTTGCTCCAGTAAATTGGCACTTCCTTCCTTCTGAGCCCCGCTGTGTGCCCATACAGTGGTTTATGCCCACATATACGGTTGTACTCAGGGGAACCTGTGTTACATATATTGGGGTTAGTTTCCTCTCCTGTTCCTCGTGAAATTTAGAAATTTCGAACTAAACCAACATAATATTAGAAAAATTTTAGTTTTTCATTTTTACTGGCCAATTTTGAATACTTTCTAATACCTGTGGGATCAAAATGCTCACCACACCCCAAGATGAATTCTTTGAGGGGTGCACTTTCCAAAATGGGGTGACTTTTGGGGGGATTCTATTCTGCTGACACTACAGGGGCACTGCAAATGCACCTGGCGCTCAGAAACTTCTTCAGAAAAATCTGCACTGAAAATGCTAATTTATGCTCCATCCCTTCTGAGCCCGGCTGTGTGCCCATACAGTGGTTTATACCCACATATGAGGTAACTTTTTACTCAGGAGAACCTGGTTTACAAATTTTGGGGTACTTTTTTTCTCTTGTTCCGCGTGAAATTGATAAATTTCAAACTAAATGAACATAATATTGGAAAAATTTGAGTTTTTCATTTTTACTGTCTAATTTTGAATACTTTCCTCTAATACCTGTGGGGTAAAAATGCTCACCACACCCCAAAATTAATTCTTTGAGGGGTTTACTTTCCAAATTGGGGTGACTTATGGTGAGATTTTACTCTGCTGGCACTACAGGGGCACTGCAAACGCACCTGGCGCTCAGAAACTTCTTCAACAAAATCTGCATTGGAAAAGCTTATTGGCGCTCCCTTCCTTCTGAGCCCTGCTGTGTGCCCATACAGTGGTTTACGCCCACATATGAGGTACTGTTGTACTCAAAAGAACCTGCATTACAAATTATGGGGTGCTTTTTCTCTCATGTTCCTTTTGAAAATGAGAAACTTTAATCTAAACGTGTATATTGTTGGAAAAATAAAATTTTCCATTTTTTTTACGGTTTAATTGTGAATACTTTCCTCAAGCCCCTGTAGGGTCAAAATGCTCATTATACCCCAAGATTAATTCTTTATGGTGTGAAGTTTCTAAAATGCGGTCTCTTATGGGGTTTTTAAGGATGCAAGCCTTCTAAATCCATTTAAAAAAAGAACTGGTCCCTTAAAAAAATCAGTTTTGGAAACTTTCACGAAAATGTGATAATTTGCTGGTAAATTTCTAAGTCCCATAACACCCTAAAAAAGTAAAATATGTTTACCAAATTATTCCAGAATAAATAAGACAAATTGGTAATGTGACTTAGTAACTAATTTATGTGCTACGACTTTCTTTTTTTTGAAGCAGAGAATTTCAAAATTCATAAAATGCTATTTTTTTTTATTTTTCATGATTTTTTGATGTTTTTCTCAAAAAACACACAAAGTAGTGACCAAATTTTGCCACTAACATAAAGTGCCATATGTGACGAAAAAACAATCTCAGAATCGCTAGCATACGTTAAAGCAACGTTAAGTTATAAGCTTATAAATTGAGACAGGTCAGATTTTGAAAAATTTTCCTGGTCATTAAGGCCCAAACTAGCTGAAGCGCAAAGGGGTTAAAAGTGAGTGTGGAAGCAAGTGAGCCTCCTAAAAATTAGGCCACACACTGCATGGCATTGAGCACACAGAAAACCATTAAAAGTGAGTGAGGAAGTAAGTGAGCCTCCCAAAAATTAGGCCAGGCACAGCATGGCATTGAGCACACAGAGAACCATTAAAAGTGAGTGAGGAAGCAAGTGAGCCCACCCAAAAATTGGAGTGAGTCCAGGGGCTGGGATTTTTAGTGGACATGAACCTAGGTGCTGACAGCTAACTGGCTAGGCCAGCTGTCAGTCACCATCAAGGGTACACCTGATGCCTCTCGAGTGGGGGTGGTGAGGCCCCGGCCAGGCTAGACAAAAAATAAATAAAAATGAAACAGCTGGCTGGTTGGCGGGGGCGCGATCGGCGGGCTCCCGGCAACCAGTCCCGCTCCTCCGCAGACATAGTGTGATGTCAGAGCAAGGCAGTGAGGACACAGAGATCCATTAGAAGTGAATGAGGAAGCAATAATTAGGCCAGACACAGCATGGTGGAGGAAGACTTGGCTGTTGGCTGAGAATTGAAGGAAGAGGAGGAAGAGGAGGAGGAGAGGAGATACCAAGAATCTTAATGTTGAGCTGCTTTCCCCTGATGGACAGTTGAATTTAGGTGGAATTCAGGCTTTGTTCATTTTTACAAACATCAGCCTGTCAGCACTGTCAGTTGACAGGCGGGTGCGCTTATCAGTGATGATGGCACCAGCTGCACTGAAGACCTGCTCTGACAACACGCTAACGGCAGGGCAGTACAGCACCTCCAAGGTGTAAAGCGCCAGTTTGGGCCACGTATCTAGCTTTGCAACCCAGTAGTTGTAGGTAGGAGAGTGATCAGAAAGGAAGTTGGTATGGTCAGCAAGGTACTCCCTCACCATCTTCCTGAAGGCTTCACCCCCTACTCTGTCTAGACTGGAGACGGTTGACAAAGTCTTACTGGGGTGCCATGAAACTGTCAAAGGCCTTGGAGAGTGTTCCCCTGCCCCTTGACGAGCTGCCTGCTCCACCCCTCCTCTCCCCCGCTCTTTGGCCCACAAAACTACGTCCTCTGGCGCTAGTGGTGTAAGATGGGAAGTACATTCTCAGCTTCTGCACCAGGGCCTGTTGATATTGATTCACTCTCATACTGCTTTCCTCGACAGGAATGAAAGTGAAAAAGTTCAGTTTGTACCCAGGGTACAGGAGGGTGAACATCCAGAAATTTTAGCCCGAGGGTCACGGGAAAGACAGCCTAACATAAAGTCAGCCATGTGTGCCAGGGTCCCAACACGCTCTCCTCACTAGCCTCAATTTCCTCCTCCTCCTCCACCAATTCCTCCTCTTCAGGCCATACACGCTCTACGATTAGGGATTGAGCATGGGCACCCTCTTCAGTGGCGGCAGCAGTCTGCTCCTCTTCCTCTTCTTCTTCATCCTCCTCATCCTCTACTCCGTGGTGAGAAACTGACGTCAGGCTGGTCTGGCTATCTAGCAGCTGCTGTTCTTCCCCTGCCTCCTGAGATGAAGGCAAAGTGTCAGACATCAGGCTGAGCAAGGAGTTTTGAAGCAGACACAGCAGCTGGATGGTGAGGCTGATGATGGCGCCATCGCCGCTGACCATCTGTGTTGACTCCTCAAAGGGGCCCAGTGCTTAACAGATAGCAGACATCCACGTCAACTCCTCATTGTAGATTTGAGGTAGCTAACTGACCTGACTACCGCTTCTTGCCGAGGTTGGCATCTGGCATTCCACAATGGCTCTGCGTTGCTGGTAAACCCTGACTACCATCTGGAAGGTGGAATTCCACCTCGTGGGCACATCACACAGCTGTCTGTGAGCCGGCAGTTGCAAGCGCCTTTGCACTGCCCCAAGGGTGGCAGCATCCATGGTTGACTTGCACAGATGCGCCGCACCTTGGTGAGCAAGTCAGCCAAATTGGGGTAGGTCTTAAGAAACCGCTGCACCACTAGGTTGAACACGTGGGCCAGGCATGGTACATGTGTGAGGCTGCCGAGTTGCAGAGCCGCCACCAGGTTTCGCCCGTTGTCACACACAACCATGCCTGGTTTGAGGCTTCGTGGAGCCAGCCAAAAATCTGACTGCGCCGTGATGCCCTGCAATAGCTCCTGAGCCGTGTGCCTTTTGTCGCTTAAGCTCAGCAATTTCAAAACCGCCTGTTGGCGCTTACCCACCGCACTGCTGATACTACGAGATGGAGGCGACGTGCTCGTGGAGGGTAATAGAGAGGAGGAGGAAGAAGAGGAGGAGAAAGAGGTGTACAACTCATGAGAGACCGCAACCAAGGTAGGCCCCACAATCCTCGGGGTGGGCAGCATATCTGTCTCAGCCTTCACCAAGTTGACCCAATGTGCTGTCAGGGAGATACAGTGTTCCTGCCCACCAGCACTTGTCCACGTGTCCGTGGTTAGGTGGCCCTTGTCACTGAACGTGTTGGTCAGGGCACGGATGATGTTATCCGACACTTGCCGGTGTAGGGCTGGGACGGCACACAGTTAAAAGTAGTGGCGGCTGGGGACAGAGTACCGAGGATAGCCACCATCATGAGGTTCCTAAAAGCCCCTGTCTCTACCAGCTGATAGGGCAGCATCACCAAGCTCAGCAGTTTGCCTATGTGCACATTTAGGGCTTGTGCATGCGGGTGAGTGGCAGTGTATTTGCGCTTCCGTTCAAATGTCTTCTGCAGGGACATATGAACGCTGCATAGTTTGGGCATCGGGACAGATCGACTGCTCTAGTTGCTCAGACTCAGGGAAGGGTCCAGAAAAGAGTTCCTGGGAGCATGGTGGTGGTGGTGGAACTGAATCACTTCTTTCCCTGGAGGGGCCAGGCTGGTGGGAAGGAAACTGAGCTACTGAAGCAAGGGTTTCACTCCCTTGGGTAGCGTGGGTGGACTGCGTGGAAGACTGGGTGGTGGATAAGTTACTGGACACATTATCCGCTATCCACGTGATCACCTGTTCACACTGCCGCAGTTTCAATATTGGTCTACCATGAAACCCTGTGAGTTGGGCAAAGAAGCTGGTGAGTGCACACCTGTGGTGTGCCACTGCTCCCTCCTCAACAGGTGCTGCTGTGTCACCCTGCCCTGAACCACGCCCTCTGCCAACTGCATCGCTTGGAACCCCACGCCCTCGTCCTCGACCCTTACCCCTTGGGTTCACCATTTTATGGACACTGCACAGTCTGAAACTTAGATAGACCTTGCGTATGAAATACAGAAATCAGGAAAAATACTTGTGGTCCCACAACTTTTGGGGGGCTGTGGGATACAATCCGGATAGTGGCAGCACCTATACACACTCTGTGACACCACCTTTACTCTGTGCAAGCAGTTGTAAACTTAGATAGGCCTTGCATATGAAATACAGAAATCAGGAAAAATACTTGTGGTCCCTCTAGTTTTGGGGGGCTGTGGGATACAATCCACTAGTGGCTTCACCCATACACACTCTGTGACACACCCTTTACTCTGTGCAAGCAGTTGTGAACTTAGATAGGCCTTGCGTATGAAATAAGGAAATCAGGAAAAATACTTGTGGTCCCACTAGTTTTGGGGGGCTGTGGGATAAAATCCACTAGTGGTTGCACCTATACACACTCTGTGACAATTCTCTTTCTCTGTGCAAGCAGTTGTGAACTTACAGTAGATAGACCTTGCGTATGAAATACAGAAATCAGGAAAAATACTTGTGGTCCCACAAGTTTTAAGGGGGTGTGGGATACAATCTGGTAGTGGCTGCACCTATACACACTCTGTGACACCACCTTTACTCTGTGCAAGCAGTTGTAAACTTAGATAGGCCTTGCATATGAAATACAGAAATCAGGAAAAATACTTGTGGTCCCTCTAGTTTTGGGGGGCTGTGGGATACAATCCACTAGTGGCTTCACCCATACACACTCTGTGACACACCCTTTACTCTGTGCAAGCAGTTGTGAACTTAGATAGGCCTTGCGTATGAAATAAGGAAATCAGGAAAAATACTTGTGGTCCCACTAGTTTTGGGGGGCTGTGGGATAAAATCCACTAGTGGTTGCACCTATACACACTCTGTGACAATTCTCTTTCTCTGTGCAAGCAGTTGTGAACTTACAGTAGATAGACCTTGCGTATGAAATACAGAAATCAGGAAAAATACTTGTGGTCCCACAAGTTTTAAGGGGGTGTGGGATACAATCTGGTAGTGGCTGCACCTATACACACTCTGTGACACCACCTTTACTCTGTGCAAGCAGTTGTAAACTTAGATAGGCCTTGCATATGAAATACAGAAATCAGGAAAAATACTTGTGGTCCCTCTAGTTTTGGGGGGCTGTGGGATACAATCCACTAGTGGCTTCACCCATACACACTCTGTGACACACCCTTTACTCTGTGCAAGCAGTTGTGAACTTAGATAGGCCTTGCGTATGAAATAAGGAAATCAGGAAAAATACTTGTGGTCCCACTAGTTTTGGGGGGCTGTGGGATAAAATCCACTAGTGGTTGCACCTATACACACTCTGTGACAATTCTCTTTCTCTGTGCAAGCAGTTGTGAACTTACAGTAGATAGACCTTGCGTATGAAATACAGAAATCAGGAAAAATACTTGTGGTCCCACAAGTTTTAAGGGGGTGTGGGATACAATCTGGTAGTGGCTGCACCTATACACACTCTGTGACACCACCTTTACTCTGTGCAAGCAGTTGTAAACTTAGATAGGCCTTGCATATGAAATACAGAAATCAGGATAAATACTTGTGGTCCCACTAGTTTTGGGGGGCTATGGGATACAATCCGGTAGTGGCGGCACCTATACAAACTCTGTGACACCCCCTTTACTCTGTGCAAGCAGTTGTGAACTTAGATAGGCCTTGCGTATGAAATACAGAAATCAGGAAAATACTTGTGGTCCCACTAGTTTTGGGGGGCTGTGGGATACAATCCACTAGTGGCTTCACCTATACACACTCTGTGACCCACCCTTTACTCTGTGCAAGCAGTTGTGAACTTAGATAGGCCTTGCGTATGAAATACAGAAATCAGGAAAATACTTGTGGTCCCACTAGTTTTGGGGGGCCGTGGGATACAATCCGCTAGTGGCTGCACCTATACACACTCTGTGACACACCCTTACAATGAGCAGTGAAGTTCTATGCAGGTGTACTACAATTCTCAGCAATACAATGTAGTACAGCAGCACCACCAGCTACAAAATCATAAAAGACTACTGAGCACTTCTTAGGGGTCTGTATGCAACACCTAATGTCCCCTTTCTGCCAGCAGCCGATCACCACAGTGTGCTGGGGAAATCGTGGTAGCAGCACTGCAAGTTCCAGCCAGCAGTCTGTAGTAATACTATTAAAAAAAGATTTGAAGCCCTTAAAAGGGCTGTTTGTTTGTATTGCTTGTATTCCCTGCCTACTAGAACGCCAAATCCTATACTGACGCTCTCCCTGACCAGCAGCAGCTCTGTCCCTGATATCTTCCAGCACACGTCTGAAGCTAGCACTACCGGACCCGCTTTTTATATGGCAGGGTCATCTGATCTGGCCAACCAATCGCTGCTATCGACATGTACGGGTCCCACGTGATCTCAGGATGTACCAAAGAGTCTCCTGCATGTTTATGATGGAAACGGATGATGAGATTTTCTCGAGTATAGCGAGATGCTCGTCCGAGTAACGAGTACCATCAAGCACCCTAATGCTCGATTGAGTACCAAGCTCGGACGAGCATGCTCGCTCATCACTAATATCTATCTATCTATCTATCTATCCTGCATATTAAGTGTGTATTTTGATCGCTGTTGTTGAAAGTATTTTATGTGTACATTGCTGAATACATCTTATATTTAATACTTTAATCCTTGGTGATGTTCCTATCTTATCATTGGGGATGTATCTGTCATTGTGCTTTGTTTAGGGTGATTGGATTTTAGAAGTATGTTTGCCATTGCCTAATCATCTGATGTGCACTAACAAATACCTTTTGTGTTTAAAACATTTCCTTTGGCTCAACAAACATGAGGACCTTTGTTCCTATTTTCACCACTAGACACTCTTTCATGAGCTGTCAAAACTTTGCAAAAGCATACCTTACTAAATTCATCTTTTAAATATTCTTTTAATAACTTAACTGATACCCTTTTCGCTCCCAAAATCCTCTCTTGTGTCTTATTGACAGTGTGACCTTCCTCCTCACTTGCTCATCCATCATGCATTGAACTTTTCACTCTTCTCCATACTTGTCTCATCCTGGCAGGGGAACCTTTGTCTATATCCCTGTTTACCACTCACAGGGGATTCTGTATCTTTACAACTATGTATCACAAGGCAAAGGATTTGGGAGGCAAAATCACCACTTTAGTTCCCTTTGAAACTTTGTATGGATGGTCACCTTTAGAAACCATCTATCATCTTTGTTTTCGGCATGTTAGCTAATAAGCGTGGTATAACATCTGATCAATAGAAAATGTCTAGCACATCAGCAACATAGAATAACTAATGACTCCATTCTTTAGCTTTTCCCAATGGGCAGTGGTGGGAAAAGCCACAATGTGTAATAATTGCTGAAAAGAAAAATCTCTTAATGTTCTGCTTTAATCTCTATACAGTTCCCTGCAAAGGTATTCATCCCCTTGATGTTTTCCTTGTTTTCTTCAATTAGAACCTGGAAGTGAAACAGAATTCAAGACAGATTTTATATAATGGACTTGACAAAATAGTGCAAATTGTTACAGAGGAGCGAAGAAAAAATACTTTGCCTAAAATTTAAAAAAAAAAAAAAAAAAAATATATGAAAAATGCAAGTGCACATGTATTTGCCCCCTTCCAACAAAGATGGACAAAGATGGCATTAATCAAAGATTCAACAAGACACAAAAGACAACATCAAAGATCCATAGTGAGGATAGAAATATTTGTCCATAGGAACACTATAAGCCATACACATAAAACATAAGAAAACCCATTTGACTCACCCAACAATTAGAAGAAAGTTCTTTGTTCAAAGGAGACTAAAATTGAGAGACTTTTTGTCCCAAAATTTTGTCATGCCAATAAAAACTGTTCCCCCTCTGAAACATAGCGGTGGTAGCATCATGCTGTAGCAATGTTTTTCATTACCAGGACCTGAAAAACTGGTCATGAATTAACCCCTTAAGGTCAAAACCAAATTTTTTTTTTTGCACTTTTGCTTTTTCCACTTTATGTTTAAAAGTCCATAGCACTTGCATTTTTTCACCTAGAGACGTATATGAGCACTTATTTTTTGCGAAACCAATTGTATTTTGCAATGACAGGCATTATTTTTCCATAAAATATGCTGCGAAACCAGGAAAAAATAATTTGCGCTGTCAAATTGAAAAAAAAAAGGAATTTGTTTTGATTTGGGGGAGTTTTGCATTTATGCCGTTCGCCAAATGGTAAAATTGACTTATTATGCATGTTCCTCAAGTTGTTACGATTACAACGATATATAACATGTATAACTTTTATATTATCTCATGGCTTGTAAAAAATCCAAACCATTGTTAACAAATATATGTTCCTTAAAATCGCTCTATTCCCAGGCTTACAGCACTTCTATCCTTTGGTCTATGGGGCTGTATGAGGTGTAATTTTTTGCGCCATGATGCGTTCTTTTTATCGGTACCTTGATTGCATATATATAACTTTTTGATCACTTTGCACTTTGGAATTTTTTTTTTGCGCTTATGCCCTTTACCATGCGAGATCAGTAATGTGATTAATTAATAGTTCGGGCGATAACGCGCGCGGTGATAGCAAACATGTTTGTTTATTTATTTATTTATATTTATAAAATGGGAAAAGGGGGTGATTTGGACTTTTAATGGGGGAGGGGATTTTTATTAATAAAAAAACATTTTTACTTTTATTTTTAATTTAACTAGAAGTCCCCCTGGGGGCACTTGTATATAGACAGCACTGATCTCTCATAGAGATCAATGCTGTGTATATACACAGCAAAGATCGATCAGATCGGTCATAGATTGCTATGGCCTGCTGCAGGTCATAGCAATCTATTGCCGAGCCGGGATCAGCGTCATTCCGACGCTGAGGCCCGGGCTGGCCAGAAGAATGGATCTCCCCCCTGCGGGGGGGGGAGATCCGTCCCACTAGACACCAGGGATGCACAGAGGAAAGCCTCTAAGTGCAGCTGTCAGGTTTGACAGCTGCACTTAGAGGCTTTATTAGCCGGCGCGGCAACGGGACCCGCGCTGGCTAATAGAGGCACTGCCCGGCTGCACATGTCAGCGGGGATCAGCGCCGTTCAGAGCGGGGTCCCGCTCTGAACACCCCACGCGTCACCATGACGTATCAGATACGTCATGGGTCGCTAAGGGGTTAAGGGAAGATGGATAGCAGTAAATATAGGACAATTTCCCTAGAGTTATGGGAACAAAAAGACAGAGAATCTCGCACTCACCGACTTCACTTCCCTAGAGTTATACTGTAGTCATTTAATGGGAAAACATTACATTTCCTTTGGCCTAGTCAAAGCTCAGATCCCTTGGAAGAGCAAATATTTTCCCACGGTACTGAATACCACTATTAAATATAACATTAAACCACTAACAGGTGAAGGTAATAACTTATCTTATGACAAAAAGTGGAATACATTGGGCAACAAGTAAACAATCAATTCTTCAAGTTGATGTGTTGGAAGAAGTAAAAATGGGCAAATTTAAGGACATGAGCGACTTTGACAAGTATTGATAAGTTATGGCTAGACAACTGAGCTAGAGCATTTTTATAAGGGTAGGTCACATAGGATGTTCCAAGTATAAAGTGTCTTGTACCTACTAAATACGGGTACAGGAAAAACAACCAGTGAGCCTGTAACAAGATAATGGATGCCAAAGGCTCATTGATTCATGTTGAAGTAAACGTTGGCCATCAGGTACGATAGTACTGAAGAACTACTGCAAAAAAAAAATTGCTAACAAAAGTTAATGCTTTTTACTGTATAATATAAAGGTGTCAGAATACGTAGAACATTAAAAATTTAAATTTAGACTCTTAAATTCATATGGAGCTTGTGTACCATATGTACCATCTACCCAATCTTTGTGACAGACTAAGGCTATGTTCACACAATGTTTTTTCTTATCAGTTTATAATTTTTAAAATGATGTCCGTCATTTTGAGTCCAAAATTACATCCGTTATTTTGAGGATTGGCCGCCTGTCAAGAATAGCTGCTGGTACATTATTCTAATTATTCCATTAAGCAATTCATAAAACTATTTCATCTTTTGTACACATAAAAATAAGACATCCGTACAAGCCCACAGATATAGATAGATATGGATTATACAAACACTCTAGGAACACTGACATAGACATCTTAGATAATTCAGCACACATTAGGTCAGGAGGTAAAACGAGTCCCATTAAGGAGTGGTGAGAGGTATAAAACATCAAACTGTTAATTATAAGTTCAGTGAAACCTCCCAAAAAGGCCACTTCTTTGAGACGACCCCCCCCCCCCCCCTTCCCGACAATTTTTTTTCTGTGACAGATTTTTTTTTTCTCCATTATTTTCTATGGACAATGCCTCTCCTTTAGAAGACCATCCCCTCTGCAGAATTTGTATATAAAAACCCTATATGAAGACCAGAAACAGGACTAATGTGCCGAAAATTGCTAGCCGACAGCACTGACAGGCACGTTGATAAAGGAGGAGGGAGACAGAGAGAATAAGGAATGATGGAGGGCGGAAGGAGGAGGTGTGGCTAAGCTGGGAGAAGCAAGAATAAGGAGCGTCATAACGTTTAGGTCACAAGCACAACACGATAACCAGCCTCTCACTATAGGAGACAGGACACAGCATCCAGCAACCAGTAAAAGGTTAATAAGAGAAACAAGGGATGTCATTATAGGGACAAGGGATGTCAGGGGGTTCTATTGTGGGAATCAGGGATATCAGGGGGCACCATGATGGGAAACAGGGATGTCAAGGGGTGCCATTATGGGGACCAGAAATGTCAGGGGGTTCCATGATGGTGCCCAGGGATTTCAGGGGCTGCCATGATTGGAACCTGGGATGTCGGGGGTTGCCATCTTGGGCATTAGGGATGTCAAAGGGCACCATGATGGGGACCAGGGATGTCAGAGGGTGCCATAATAGGGAACAGCAATGTCAGGGGGGGGGGGCATGATGGGAACCAGGGATGTCTGGGTGTCATTAAGTGGACCAGAGATGTCAGGGGGTGCCATGTAGAGGCCAGGAATAAGATAATACTGTACTTTATCACAATAGGTCCCCATTTTGTACTAGAGAGCTTCCTGTGCTGCCCATAAACTTGCTGTTTTGGCTCGTTGGAGATCAATACTAGGGATGAGCGAACTGTCTGACTTTTCGCTCAATTACTATGCCTGCGATGACTGCGATCCCGGGTGCATAGTTGCGCTTCTGGGAATCTGCGGGCAAGATCTTTCAGGGAATTCAAGATACATTCCCTGTATTTACAGGGAATGTATCTTGAATTCCCTGGACGATCCCGGCCGCAGATTCCCGGGAGCGCAACTATGCATCCGGGATCGCAGGCATCGCACTGGAGTGAGCGGCTTTCGGACCGAAAGTCCGAAAGTTCCGCTCATCTCTAGTCAATACCACCCAATATTACTGGAGAACAACGGCATGGTAAGCATCACGAGATATCCGTCAGTGTGATGCTAGGACTTTCTGTACTGTACTGCTAAAGCTCTTGCTTTTCTGTGTCAACTGTTTAGATGAACAAAAAAAAAAACCCTGCATACTCCACCAGAGAACCTGCTGCAATATCTTAAAATAAAGAAGACAGCAACCGGTAAGCAGGGTCTATTCCAAATGCATCTAACTAAAGAGCGTTGGATACCTGTGAAATAGTGAAGGGGGTTGGAAACAAACCCAACAGTTTTTTTTTTTTTTTTGCCTTTTAGGTCTGTACAAAGACAGACAAGAACATGAGCTATGGAGAGTTTAAGCAGCAAAAGAAAAATGTCCATTATAACCCAAACCCTGTGTGATAGAATTGCCATGATAAAGAAGAGTGAAGAAGAAAATTCACAGAGGAAACTAGCTGATGTAAAGTCTGACATGAATACTAAGGGAGGCATTTATTAAGTCCGGCGTTTTTTACGCCGGACGTAAAAATGCCCCCGCAGCTCCGGCGCTACGGAGATTTATGTAGAGGTGGACTGCCTCTACATAAATCCCGTGCGCGCCGTTGCGCACCGCCGAAAACCTACGCCAGCTGAGGACTGGAGTAGGTTTTCGGCTTACATTTTGGCGGAACGGATGGTAAATCACGCGGACTCTGAGTCCGCGCCCTCCGTTCCGCCCACTTTCCGCCCCTTCTCCGCCCCCTTTCCGCCCCCTGGCGTACTCGGCGGAAAGTGCCGATTTGCGAATATTTTATTCGCAAATCCGCCATTTTTGAATAAAAAAAGACGCAAATCGGCACTTTCCGCCGAAAATCATCCATTCGCCGGATGATACATGTGGCCCTAAGTGTTTTCTTAGCTTAGTAGCTTAGAGTAGCAACTCATTTGGATGACTTCCTCTCTGATTTTGATGAGACAGTTGAATCTTCTAACCATATTACTCACCTTGCTCAGGCTGGTAATGTGACCATTGAAGTGGAACACACTGATGAAGATGTTGAATGCTTCCACACTGGTGAAAACTTAGATTCTCTGATAGTAATTAGAGGCAGTGATTCTGATCCTAAGGATCCTGAGCTCAATAATGGGGTGTCCTCTGTTCCTCTAGAGCAACCAATAACATTGAACGATGCTCTTCTAAGTGTCGGACAGCATAAATTGCTTGCTAAATGTTTACAAGGTACAAAAGAAGCATTTATTTTAACCTTTTTGGGCAGAACCAATTAAAACATATTCTTCAGTGTATACAGTACTGTAGTGTCATTTTACCTGTGACTCCCCAGTTTGTATAGAAGTAAAACTCCTAGTAACTCATGGTATACTGTACTGGAGAGCCACAGGTAGAGGAGCACTGCAGTTCAGGATTGTAGAATTCTCTCTAAATTGTCACTGTCATTTGGGAAAACTTTTGAGATGTCATAGAAACGTGCCAAAGTTTTGATTGGTCCGGAACTGAGTGTTCACACCTGTACTAATTATGAGAACAAGTGTGGAGAAGACAAGCTACAGCACAGTCCACTGCCACTCTGTTAGAAAAAAAAAATGGACTCATAATGGAAGTCTACAGAGCCCTACTCTTTTTTTATTACACAGAGGAGGGAGAGGACACACTGCAGCGCGGTCTTCTCCCCACTCATTCTCACGATCAGTACAGGTGTGAACACTCAGTCACGGACCAATCAAAACTTTTGACATGTCTTTTTCCCAAATGACAGGTAGACTTTAACATCTTACAGTACTCAGTTGAACACTTTTTGTATGTTTTACTTACGTTTAAAGGTTACAGGTTTGTTCTGATGGCTGTTTGTAAAGTTCTAAAATTGTCATTTTCTTTTGCAGCCAAAGAACCGTCCTCTATGTCAATCAAGTAAGGTGGGAGGGAAGGTTGCATTTGGGCCCGCTATAAAAGAAAATGACGACTTTATAACTTTACAAACAAAGGTATGGACAGTAGTGATGAGCGAATAGTGAGATATTCGAATATTCGATATTCGTACGAATATCCCGCGAATATTCGAATATTCGATCCCATTAAAGTCTATGGGAACAAGTATTCGATTACTGAAAGACATCTATTTGACCATTTGGAGGGTAAAAACGGAAGCTGGGGGACTTGAACGCTTATCGAATATTTATCGAATATGCGCGGGATATTTGTACGAATATCGAATATTCGAATATCTCACTATTCGATCGAATATCTATTTGATCGAACAGTATTCGCTCATCAATAATGGACAGTTGTATCTGCCTATGATCTGAAGCATTACATGTTCCTGTTTTGTTTGTTTGTTTTTATCTCTGTTTGTACCATACAGTTATATAAGCAAGACTAGAGATGAGCGAATCTGCAGTAGGAACAAAGTTAATTGCTTCGTTCCTATCTGTATTCTGCTCATGAGGCTGTGGGGCTCTGAAGTATGCTCCCTTCCATGCTGCTCCTCCTCAGGTGTAAGGAAAAGCCGGACCCAGTCCTGGGAAACTGGGAGAAGTTTTACCGAACTGGATTCAGCTTTTTTTCCAGAACTGGGGGAGGAGCAACATGGAGCAGAGCAGAGACTCAAGAGCAGGCTCTCACGGCACTCACCAATAACTTTTGTGGTTAATTTATTTCTGCATCACACAACACCGGTAACATGCTATATTAGACAAAGAGCAACAGGGGCGCTCCACTAGGCTCCATTGGCCAAAGGAAGAGTGTCAGTCTGAAACAACTGTAGCCTAATGGAGCTCTTTGTCTAATATAGCATGTTACAGGTGTTGTGTGATGCACAAATAAATTAACCACAAAAGTTATTGGTGAGTGGTGAGTTTTTTTTATCTGCACTCATGTAAATTGATGCCTACTGAAATAAAATGGAGCACCACTTACAGGTTAACCGGTATATCCACTTGTGGCTGCAGTGAATCAAGCTAATTGCTCACCTTGCCCTATGGTAGCGTTAGTGCCAGGATTCTACTAACTAATCATGAGCAGGATGCTGCTAGGAACAAAGCAATTAGCTTAGTTCCTACTGTAGATTCACTTATCTCTAAGCAAGAGCATATATGCCCAACTCCTCCCCCATTCAAGAAGAGAACACGGTACCACAGTACAGTACTGTATCTCTTGATTGCTGGGGCCTTCAGTGATAAGATATAGCACTGTATTGTATTTCAGTTGCAGAACTTTCTACATTGTTTTATGCTTTTTGTTTTGCAGTGTATTGATGTTTTACTGTAGTCAGTTCAAAGAATAGTTTTAGGGCTGGGCAACACTTCCTATATGTAGGATGTATGAAAAAGTTCACAAAACAGTCCTGTTTGCTGTATAAGGACTGTCTCATTAAAGGGATTGTCCAGCGAAAATATTTTTCTTTCAAATCAACCGGTTTCATAAAGTTATATAGACTTGTAATTTACTTCTATTCAAATATCTTCAAAGTCTTCCAGTACTTATTAGCTGCTTTATGTCCTACAGGAAATGTTGTTTTATTTTCAGTCTGAGACACTGCTCTCTGCTGACATCTCTGGCCGAGACAGGAACTGTCCAGATCAGGAGAGTTTTTATGTGGGGATTCATAAAAAAACCGAGATAAAGTTCCTGTCTCGGCCATGACATGACTGTGTGCTTTTTCATCATTATTTATGTGTAAATGTATGCTGTACGTGTTCCTGCTTAAATTATACACCTAATTCTGCATTTTCTAAAAATTTGTTCTTTGAGAAGATTACCCCCATAAAAGACCATTTTTTGGCGCAAAATTGGGTGGTCGGCTCTTAGAGGTTTCACTCTTTTTTATTATCCTAGGATATTTATATGTTTATCCCAGGCATGTTTAAATTATGTTATTGTAGATTTACCAACCTCATCTGCTGGAAGTTTGTTCTAAGCATCTACTAGTCTTTCAGTCAAGCAATATTTTCTCACGTTGCTTCTGATCTTTTCCCCAACTAACCTCTCATTATGTCCTCTTGTTCTTCAGTTCTGTTTTTTTTTCTTCTAAAAACACTTCCCTCCTGAACCTTATTTTTTCCTTTAACATTTTTAAAGGTTTCAACCAAGCCCCTCTATCCCTTCTTCCCTTCAAACTATAAAGATTTTAATCCTTAAAGGGGTATTCCTCCCAAAATCTTTTTTTACATTATGTAATATCCCACCCATAACCTTACATATTGGTCAAAACATGTAATTAAGTGCTTTGCACCCCTTTGGTGCTTTTTCTGCTGTCTCATCTCTGATGGATGTAAAGAATTAGATTACTCGTGTCCACTCTGACACTGCTTCTTCCTCCTGGCTCCCACCCTCGGTGTTGGGATCATGTGTCCTCTTTCTCTTCAATGGGCTGGTGATTATAACTAGGGATGAGCGAACCGAACCGTTACGAACCAGATTCGTTACGAACTTTCAAAAAGTTTGTTACGAAGTTCGTTAAAACCGCAACGGCGTCGCAAAACTGTATTGTTTTTACAGAATGGAAGAGGATATAAGGAATTATTACTCCTATAATCCCTTTTATCCTGTTATGTGAATATCAAGGTGTGTGACGTCACTACAGGAACAGGAAGTGCCTGAGCGTCCATGCTCTTTCTCATTGTGTGTCTAGACTGCAGAGAGGGGAGCTCCGTGCTAGTTAGGGAGGGAAAGCACATAGATAGATAGGCAAACAAGTAGATAGCTACAGGGAGGTAGAGAGAGGGAGAGATAGGCAGAGATAGGAAGTAAAAAACTTGTGATATCCAGGCAGAGATAGCGAGATAAAAAAAAAGACAGAGAAAAGTGAGAAGAGTCAGAACCAGCTACCGTTCTGTGACTGAGAGGAGACACTAGTTGTTGCTGCTGTGGTGGGTGCCGTCAACCCCCGTATAGCTGCAACCAAAAAACTTCATAAAAAAAAACTTTAAAAAAAACTCAAGAAAAAAAAAAGTCTGTTTGTTTGTTTGTTTGTGATACCCTGTACATTGCTGCTTTGTTGGGTGCTGTCAACCCCGTATAGCTGCAACCCACAAAGTTGTTAAAAAAAAACTAAAAAAACTAAAAAAAGGTTGTTTGTTTGTTCGTTTGTGATAACCTGTACATTGCTGCTTTGTTGGCTGCTGTCAACGCCGTAAAGCTGCAACCCACAAAGTTGTTAAAAAAACCCCTAAAAAACAAAAAATGTTTGTTTGTTCGTTTGTGATAACCTGTACATTGCTGCTTTGTTGGGTGCTGTCAACCCTGTGTAGCTGCAACCCACAAAGTTGTTAAAAAAAAAACCAAAAAAGTAAAAAAAAAAATGGTTGTTTGTTTGTTCGTTTGTGATAACCTGTACATTGCTGCTTTGCTGGGTGCTGTCAATCCCGTATAGCTGACTGCAACCACAAAAGTTCTTAAAAAAGTTCATTAAAAAAAAGTTTTTAAAAAAGTAGAAAAAAAGATTGTCACTGAAAGTTTGTGCCTTGCGGCCAGTAGCTTCTTTCATTTTCCCCCAACAAAAGAACCATGTCCAAGCGTCCTACATCCAGCACTTCACAGGCAGGGACTGCAATAGGCGGTGAGGCTAGGAGAAGTGGCAGCACCAGGCCCGGTGGCAGCCGGGGCAACAGGCGTGGCAGCAGGTTGCAGCTACCCCAGACACCCAGTGGTTCTGTAAGAACCACACAGCCAGCGGTTATAGATTGGCTTACCCAATCCTCCACTTCCACCGGCCAAAGCTCCCAAACGAGGTTGGCTGGATCATCCGACACCACCCTTATATGGGACGGTCAGCGAGAGTCCTCTGCCCCGTCCCCTGTTATTACTATGCCACTCACCTTTGGGGCACCTTCTGCCAGGGAATTGTTGGCAAATCTTCATCTGCCTTTGGATTCTCTACCACTTTTTAGTGATGATGAGGAGGAGGAGGAGGTAGTCCCCCAAAGGCAGCAGGTGGAACGTGCAGAGACTGCAGAGGAGGTGTTGGCTGTAAGCCAGGGAGGGGCATCCAGTGCCACACCTGAGATCCTGTCCAAACCAATGGAGGACAGTAGCAGTGGTGATGATGATGTCGCTGATCGGACATGGCACCCCCAAGCACCATTATCCTCAGAGTCATCAGGGGAGGAAATTGAGGTGCTACCTAGACAGCAACATCCCACTGTTGCAAGGAAGCGAGGCACAAGAGGGAGGGGTAGAAGACAATCTACCAGGCAGAGTCCATTACCTCCAAGCCTTGGTCCTGAGAGGGGACCCTTAGGCAATGGTGGCAGTGAACAACCAGCAAGACCCCCCGTGGCTGGCAGCACACCACGGTCCTCTGTCGTCAGGCAGTTCTTTCGGCTGGGGACAGAAAAGCACATCGCTCTGTGTCTGCTGTGCAATGAGAGGGTCAGTCGTGGCAGGAGTGATAATCTTGGGACAACATCCATGAGGAAGCACATGGAAAGGCAACCCCAACAGGCCTGGAAAAACCGTGACCCCAATACCACCTCCTGTCAGGATGCACCATACACTGCAGATCCCATCATGCATCCTCTCACTGAAACTCAGGGCTCATCAGCCTCAGTTGCCAGCAGCAGCACAGTCTCCCTGCCATCTACACCCCTAATAAGGGAACAGCAATCCCTGACTGAGTCCATGGCCAAACGTCAGGTGTACTCCAGCAGCCATCCCATGGCACAGAAACTGACCGGACACCTGGTTAAACTGCTGGTGCTTCAGTCCCTGCCTTTTAATGTTGTGGACTTCCAGCCTTTCAGGGATTTTGTGGCGTGTGCGCACCCCAGATGGCGAGTCCCCAGCCGCCACTACTTCTCTGGCAAAGCTGTCCCATCACTGCACAGTTATGTGAAGAGAAAGGTTGGCGACTCATTGGGACTCTCGGTGTCCAAGACCGTTTACCTGAGTACCTGAGTGCTCATGTCTGGTCCTCTAATTATGGGCAAGGGCAGTACATGTCCGTTACTGCCCATTGGGTCAACATCCTCCCAGGAGACCATCATGAAGTCAGCCCATTCTTGCCACTCTCACCTCCACGGTGCTTTAGGGGGCCAGCAGCGGCTAGCACAAGTTCTGCCTCCACCACCACTGCAGTCCAACCTGCCCCGGTGTCTTACCACCGATGTCAGGCCCAGCGCTCTCAGGCTGTCCTCCATTTGGTTAGCCTGGGTGAACGAAGCCACAATGGGCAGGGGCTCCTCCGGACCATCAGGCAGGAGATAGCTGAATGGCTGACCCCACGTCGACTAACGATGGGAAGTGTCGTAGCGGACAATGGGAGGAACATTGTCTCTGCAGTTCAGCGGGGAGGGCTGACTCATACACCTTGTATGGCACATGTGATCATCCTCATAGTGCACAGGTTTCTCCGATCATTTCATGCACTACATGACCTTCTGAGGATGTCACGTAGAGTGTGCAAACATTTCAGCCACTCCTACGCTGCAAGGAACAACCTGCTCAGAATCCAGAGACAGCGCGGTATGCCCCAACATCGGCTAATCTGCAACGTGCCAACCGGCTGGAAATCTGCCCTCCATATGCCCGTCCGCCTGTACAAGCAAAGGTCAGCCGTAACAGACTACCTCATGGGGCAATCAGGCAGCTTCACGCCACACTGCGAAGTAACACACTGGCAGTTAATGCGGGAAGTCTGCCAATTTTTGATCCCTTTTGAGGATGCGACTCTCTTTGTGAGCAGGCAGGACTATGGGATCAACGACATCATCCCACTCCTCCATGTTCTGGAAAGTGCGCTGACCAACATCATCAGCGAGGATTCCCAGGCCACAACTCCAAGGCTGAACATTGCCTTGAGCCCAGAGCTGGATGAAGTGCAGATGGAGGTTGAGGAGGAGGAAGATGTCTACACCCAGCCATTCCACACACGGCCACCTGGCTTCTCTGCCTCTCCATCACAGGAGAAGATGGAGGATGAGGTGGTAGAAGAAGAGCAGGAAGACCCCAGCAGACCCTGGAACTATACCGAGGACAGTGGAGAGGAGAGGCGGTCATTGTCCTTGGTGCAGATGGCAAGGTGTCTGCGGAATGATAGCCGGATTGTGGACATCCGCCAGAGGGACCAATACTGGCTGGCCACCCTGTTGGACCCTCGCTTCCGCCGCAAAATGGCAGAATTCTTCCCGCCATCACAGAGGGAGGCTACACTGTTGTACTACAGGGACATGCTCACCAGTCAGTTGGTCTCAACTCACCTGCAAGACCAGCCAGGTTCCCAGACAACATCCTCTGGGGGGGAACCAGCGCGCTCCACTCCCACCACCACCAGTGGAGGCGTCAGAAGTCGCTACAGCCTGCAAGCCCTCATGAGCGATTTCATGCAGCCAGCTGGTGAAGAAAGGACACAGCACCGGACTCATGGCGTGGACCAGCATGACCTCAGCCACCAGGTCACAGCCTACCTTGATTCCACCCTGCCCCAAAGTGTCACCGACCCCATGCAGTACTGGGCAGAAAAACTGGAGATTTGGCCTCAACTGGCAGAGTTTGCCTTGGCTCTGCTGTCCTGCCCAGCCAGTAGTGTGGCGTCAGAGAGGGTATTTAGTGCGGCGGGTAACATTGTAACACTGCAAAGAATGAGGCTCTCTTGCCACAGTGTGGAGATGCTGACGTTTGTGAAGATAAATCGTGCCTGGATTACATCGGATTATACCACCCCCCTGCCTGATGTGAATGACTAAGTCATCAGTCACCCGTCTTGCATGGCAATCCGTATGTCCAAGAAATTGTTGTTAATATCCTAAATATGTGCCCAACGTAAAAATCCTTAATTTAACTTATTAAGTAATGTTCCCCCCTTAGACCCCAAGTTTTTTTTTTTAAATCACCTTAAAAATTCCCAACTTAATTCGGATACATTTGAAAAAACATATCCCCATTTCCAAATTTGATGCCCATGGTGTGTTTGCCATTTAACATCTCCACACCAGATTAATGCCTCACACCAGTGCACCGTCCAACCCATACCCCAAGAACAGTAGCAACCCTAAAATAATCCCCACGACTATGCTTCAAAAAGTGTGGATTTCACCTTTTGTGAACTATAGCCGTGGGGTACTATCCCTGGCACCCGTGCCAAGGAACACTACTCACCGTTTTGTGAGCGGGTACTAACAGTTCTTGAGGTATTTTGTGAATATCATGAAAGTAGTGAAATTTTGCACCGCAAATCCCGATGGGGTTCTTCTGTGTGCAAATTATTTAAAGCCTCTCATGCAGTCACGCATGGAATAAGGCTGTCTAATGGGTATATATCACGGAGGCTGCTGTCCTTCAACTGTGATATAAAAAACCACCACAGTTAGTTAGAGCAACAAAAAGTTGCTGAAAGGCAGGTTAACTTGCCTTATTTACAGGTGCCTTTACAATGGGAGGCTTTTTTGTGGTTCCCTGCTGGCTAAAATCCACAGCGCATAGTTGGCTGATTTTATGCCACCTTCAGTACTATGGGGCAGGGCGCAAATACCCAGTTCAGCGCAGAACTGCGTATGTCCGGCCGGCACCCTAGTACTGAATGCCATTTGGTCAACGGTATAAAAATGCCCTTTGGGTTTTACTCAGCAGACCCGCAGCCACATGTGAAGGTACCCATAGGGTGAGGTTTTTTGGGAGTGACAAAAGCGAGGGTGAAAGGTCACTCCCATACCCCATCAGGGGTTTTTCCCCTACCCCCTTTAAAAGATAAGTCCAGGCAATCGATAACTTTCTGTACCCTTACTTGACCCAGAAAATTATAAATTGACCGAACTTATCATTTAAGCCAGCTGTTGACAGCACTTAAAAAACACAAAAGCATACATCCATTGGATTGGACGCTTCACTTGGTTAGGACATCAAACTGGTGTTAAAAAAAAAAAATAAATAAAAAAATATATATATATATATATATATATGTATCGCCAACAGCCATAGGCCCAGATTTAACAGGTTTGACACCAGAGTAGTTGCGTCAATTTGTCAATTTAATGAAAATTGGACACGTATTTTTGGATAATGGAACTGGGGTAAAGCCTTCTTGAATCTGTGCCTTTTTAAATGTCCTTTCTTCACCTCATGGATTCTGTGGGTGAGATTCTCTGTCTATTTTACCGTATCCATATCCTGCTAGACTAGGTGTAATGTTAGAGGGTTTTTTTTAACGTTGACTGTCCTGTGCTGAACTCTACATCAACATGTTGTCATGTTTAAAGAATGATTTTTACAAACGTGCATATCCTTAGCTTCACACTTCAGTTGTCTGTACTAGGTCCTTCTGGGTCCAAAAGAATACTACTCCTACTAATGCCCCCACCGTCAATTGTCTATTTCGAAACATACTGGGTGGAATCAAGAGCTGCGGAAGCTGCCATCTCAACTTGTCTGTTTTTAACAATACTGGCCTGAGAGCCATCAACTGCTGCCTTCTTCTGCTCCTCAACTGGTCTGTTTTTAATAATACTGACATTGAATCAATCAACTGCTGCCTCCTCCTCCTCAATTAGCCTCTCCTCGATAATACTGGGCTTAAATCAATCAACTGCTGCCTCATCCTCCTCAATTAGCCTCTCCTCGATAATACTGGCCTGGAATCAATCAACTGCTGCCTCATCCTCAAGTAGCCTATCCTCGATAATACTGGCCTTAACTCAATCAACTGCTGCCTCATCCTCCTCAATTAGCCTCTCCTCGATAATACTGGCCTGGAATCAATCAACTGCTGCTTCGTCCTCCTCCTCAAGTAGCCTCTCCTCGATAATACTGGCCTGGAATCAATCAACTGCTGCCTCCTCCTCCTCAAGTAGCCTCTCCTCGATAATACTGGCCTTGAATCAATCAACTGCTGCCTCATCCTCCTCAATTAGCCTCTCCTCGATAATACTGGCCTGGAATCAATCAACTGCTGCCTCATCCTCCTCAAGTAGCCTCTCCTCGATAATACTGGCCTTGAATCAATCAACTGCTGCCTCATCCTCCTCAATTAGCCTCTCCTCGATAATACTGGCCTGGAATCAATCAACTGCTGCCTCATCCTCCTCAATTAGCCTCTCCTCGATAATACTGGCCTGGAATCAATCAACTGCTGCCTCACTGCTGCCTCCTCCTCAAGTAGCCTCTCCTCGATAATACTGGCCTGGAATCAATCAACTGCTGCTTCCTCCTCCTCAAGTAGCCTCTCCTTGATAATACTGGCCTGGAATCAATCAACTGCTGCTTCCTCCTTCTCCTCAAGTAGCTTCTCCTCGATAATACTGGCCTTGAATCAATCAACTGCTGCCGCCTCCTCAAGTAGCCTCTCCTCGATAATACTGGCCTTGAATAAATCAACTGCTGCCTCTTCCTCCTCAAGTAGCCTCTCCTCGATATTACTGGCCTTGAATCAATCAACAGTTTCCTCAACCTCCTCAATTAGCCTCTCCTCGATAATACTGGCCTTGAGTCAATCAAATGCTGCCTCATCCTCCTCAATTAGCCTCTCCTCGATAATACTGGCCTGGAATCAATCAACTGCTGCTTCCTCCTCCTCCTCAAGTAGCTTCTCCTCGATAATACTGGCCTTGAATCGATCAACTGCTGCCTCCTCCTCAAGTAGCGTCTCCTCGATAATACTGGCCTTGAATCAATCAACTTCTGCCTCATTCTCCTCAATTAGCCTCTCCTCGATAATACTAGCCTGAAATCAATCAACTGCTGCTTTCTCCTCCTCCTCCTCAAGTAGCCTCTCCTCGATAATACTGGCCTAGAATCAATCAACTGCTGCTTCCCCCTCCTCCTCAAGTAGCCTCTCCTCGATAATACTGGCCTGGAATCAATCAACTGCTGCTTCCTCCTCCTCCTCAAGTAGCTTCTCCTCGATAATACTGGCCTTGAATCGATCAACTGCTGCCACCTCCTCAAGTAGCCTCTCCTCGATAATACTGGCCTTGAATAAATCAACTGCTGCCTCATCCTCCTCAATTAGCCTCTCCTCGATAATACTGGCCTGGAATCAATCAACTGCTGCTTTCTCCTCCTCAAGTAGCCTCTCCTCGATAATACTGGCCTGGAATCAATCAACTGCTGCCTCTTCCTCCTCAAGTAGCCTCTCCTCGATAATACTGGCCTTGAATCAATTAACTGCTGCCTCATCCTTCTCAATTAGCCTCTCCTCGATAATACTGGCCTTGAATCAATCAACTGCTGCCTCCTCCTCAATTAGCCTCTCCTCGATAATACTGGCCTTGAATGAATCAACTGCTGCCTCATCCTCCTTAAGTATCCTCTCCTCGATAATACTGGCCTCGAATCGATCAACTGCTGCCTCCTCCTCAAGTAGCCTCTCCTCGATAATACTGGCCTTGAATCAATCAATTGCTGCCTCATCCTCCTCAAGTAGCCTCTCCTCGATAATACTGGCCTCGAATCGATCAACTGCTGCCTCCTCCTCAAGTAGCCTCTCCTCAATAATACTGGACTGGAATCAATCAACTGCTGCCTCCTCCTGCTGCTCAACTTGTCTCTTCTCAACAATTCTGGCCTGAGAGGAGAGCAATCTACTGCTGCCTCCTCCTGTTCCTCGACTTGTCTCTTCTCCACAATACTGGCCTGAGAGGCGAGCAATCTACTGCTGCCTCCTCCTGCTGCTCAACTTGTCTCTTCTCAACAATACTGGCCTGAGAGGCGAGCAATCTACTGCTGCCTCCTCCTGTTCCTCGACTTGTCTCTTCTCAGCAATACTGGCCTGAGAGGCAAGCAATCAACTGCTGCCTCCTCCTGCTGCTCAACTTGTCTCTTCTCAACAATACTGGCCTGAGAGGCGAGCAATCTACTGCTGCCTCCTCCTGTTCCTTGACTTGTCTCTTCTCAACAATACTGGCCTGAGAGGCGAGCAATCAACTGCTGCCTCCTTCTGCTGCTCAACTTGTCTCTTCTCAACAATACTGGCCTGGGTTCAATCAAGTGCTGCCTCCTTGTAAACTTTTTTTTCCAATATTTTTAATATAGTATTATTATTTTTTTCTCTCATTATTTTTGCACTTTTTTTCTTCCCCACTTTTTTCATTGTAATATCAACTGTAAATAAAAGAAACTATACCCTATCACACTCCCACTATTGTAGCTGCAATTATTCAGCCGTTAGAGCAAGGTTAGTTTTCGGTTCGGTTCGGACCAATCCGAACTTCACCAAGTTCCGAACCGAACTTTTGAAAAGTTCGCTCATCCCTAATTATAACCTTGCCCACTGAAGTAACAAAGGACATGTCTGCCTCCAGTGAGCAATGTGATTTTGTTACTACATGTTCTCCGTCTCCATTCCCCCCTCCCTCCTCCTGCCACCGATCACAGTGCAGCTCTCTGTCTCCACTCCCTGAATGAGTAATGGCAGGAGGTGTTGCATGAGTATAGTACCAGGAGGTGTTGCATGAGTTTAATGCCAGAAGGTGTTGCATGAGTATAATGCCAGGTTGTGTTGCATGAGTATACTGGCAGGAGATGTTGCATAAGTATAATGGCAGGTGGTGTTGCATGATTATAGTGCCAGGAGTTGTTGCATGGGTATAATGCCAGGAGGTGTTGCATGAGTATAAAGGCAGGTGGTGTTGCATGAGTATAGTGCCAGATGGTGTTGCATGAGTATATGCCAGGAGGTGTTGCATGAGTATAATACCAGGAGGTGATGCCAGGAGGTGTTGCATGAATATACCAAGAAGTGTTGCCATGAGGTGTTGCATGAGAAAAATGCCTAGAGGTGTTGAATATAATACCTATCATATAATATATTTTATAATGATTACACTAATTACTATTGTCAGGAATTGATCTGCTGTGTCAGGGTTGCTCTCTTTCAGCTGCACAGTAAACAGAGGCCTCTGTTTAGTGTGCAACATAGTCATTACAGCAGTGGGCAGGAAAGGAAGCTAAGAGGGTGGGTACAGTATGTGAACAGACCAATCAGGGAGAAGCAATGCATGATGGGAAATGTAGTATATAGATACAGCTTTTGGAAAAACTTGTAGCTGAGGAAGGGTGGCAGCTAGAAAGACAGGAGACAGAGGCAGATTATAATGAGGGCAATCTGGCAACCGCCCGGGGCCCAGGGCTCCAGGGGGCCCAGGGAGATTGCCCCCATTATAATCTCAGTCCGCTGCTGCCTGCTGCCGCCGCCCACCATCGCCAGCCATCTGATGGGTGAGTGCATCAACAGCACCCCGCCACCCCCCCCGTCAGTCCGCGGCGGCGGCTGCCATTTCGGACCTCTCACCAGGTCAGTCACTACCTAAACATCATAGGAGCCGGATGGCCCCTATGACTGCTGCTGACTGAGACAAACGATTCAGCAGGTAAACAGGGGAAGGGGGAGCTGGACATGTGGCAAACAGGGAAAGGGGGAGCTGGACATGTGGCAAACAGGGGAAGGGGGAGCTGGACATGTGGCAAACAGGGGAAGGGGGATCTGAACATGTGGCAAACAGAGAAAGGGGGAGCTGGACAAGTGGCAAACAGGGGGACCTGGACATGTGGCAAACAGGGGAAGGGGGACCTTGACATGTGGCAAACAAGGGGAGATGGACATGTGGCAAACAGGGGGAGCTGGACATGTGGCAAACAGGGGAAGGGGGAGATGGACATGTGGCAAACAGGGGAAGGGGGGGCTGGACATGTGGCAAACGGGAAGGGGGACCGGGACATGTGGCAAACAGGGGGACCTGGACATGTGGCAAACAGGGGAAGGAGGAGCTGGACATGTGGAAAACAGTGTGGGACAGGTGGAAAACTGGGGGAGCTGGACATGTGGAAAGCTTGCTTCCACATGGCCCTCCTAAATGATATCACTGCACTCCATTCTTTTTCCCAATTAGCGTGACTGAGCTTTCCCCTGTCCCAGGGTTGAATCATTGCTCTCTGTACTGCTCCCCTGAGCAATCACTGCCTTCCATCCTGCCCCCAAGTCACGTTCTTGCCCTGTCACCCGCCATCCCCCCCCCCCCAAGTCCTGCAATCCCACTGTCCAGCCAAATGAGTATGTCATTACCTAAAGCTGCATTTTATTATGATGGAAATCATTGTAAAGATGGCTATAGACATTCTTACAAATAAAATTTGGTATGTTTAAGTCTATGTTTAGTTGAGTTTATTTTTTTAGGGAGGCAAAATGGGGGTGGAGGATGTGGGGGCGGGGTGGAGCATTTGGAGGCGGGGCATGGGGGTGGAGCATTTGGGTGGGGGTGGAGCATGTGGGGGCAGGGTAGGGGTGGAGTGTGTGGAGCGGGGCAGGGGTGGAGCGTGTGGGGGCGGGTAAGGGGCCATGCATTGTAAACTGCCCGGGACCCATGGGATCCTTAATACACCCCTGACAGGAGACATCTCAAAATACCAGCAAGACCAGCTAGGTTTGGGAGCATAACATTTTTTAGCTTGTGGGGAGAATACCCCAGAATACTAAGACTTTTCTTTGCCAGAGCAGATACCAGTGTTTGGAGGAGAGTGCGTGTTGATAGATTAGTGTTTGACTGTCTTGTGGATTACATTGTAATGGCACTTGGTAGGGGTGTGTCCAGCTAGGTATATCCTTTTTGCAGCATGTCTGATATGCCTACACCATATGACCGGCACCCATTGAATACCTGCTATACATGTGAGCATCACCCCTGGTTTTTCATGCTATACCAGCCTTCAGTGGAGTGTGAGTTCTGTCAGAGTGACAATAAAATAGTATACACTACAGCATTGTGTTTGTGTGCTGTTTTCATTAGCTATATTGAGATTTCTTTTTCTGGATTGTTGTGGGCTCTGTCCTAAGAGGCAGTGGCACTATTTGGTCCCGGGCTAGTCTAGACCGGTAGATTTGATAAACATTAAACTTAGTTGTATTACATAAAAGGCATGGTCTGGGATGCTGACAGGTGATTGGGCTACAGTCTTTTTGTGCTAGCAATCAGTGCGCTTTCTGATGCCCCTCAGGTTCTCCATGGCAAGTAAATAGGCAACATGGCATGCAGGGCATAGACTGTAATGGTACTGAGTATCAAAGCAGATTTGCTGCAAACCTTGCAGCATTAAATCAGCTGAAAACTCACTATGTGTGAACACACCCTTAAGCTGCTATCTAAGCTATCTATCACTGGGACTGCTCCTGTAAGATATTTGCTTGGACCAAGTTTCGGCCCTTAGAATTTGATGGGGGCCTTACTTAAGCATAAACACACACTGATTCCCAGCTATTATCACTATGTGATAAAATCCATCAAACCCCCCCCCCCCCCCATCGCCGAAGCGTATACTTCACCTGTTCCTCGCTCCGGCTTGCTTGGGGCTCCCGGCGTCTTCACGTCCCGCTCAACCAATCAGCCTAGCGGAAGAAACACGGAGCGTGGAAAAGGTGATCTATACGCTCTGGTTGTGGAGGGTTAACAGGGCGGGCTGATGACATACTCGCAGCTGGATGTCCATCCCCCTGTGAGTTTGTCTGCCCATAGAGTGTATAGGGCAGGGATCTGCAGCGGTGTTTGTACCCTAAAACAAAGTTTGTCAAGAAACTTGATAGAGCAACATAACAAACAGTTTGATAAAATATTGAATATCTGAAAAGGCAGTAGAGCGCTGGTCCCTTTTAAATAAATTTCAATCCTACTGGATCTACAAGATCCAGAGCCTTATACCCGAAAGGCTTAACCCCTTGAGGTCAAAGCCAATTTTCGTTTTTGCACTTTTGCTTTTTACACTTTATGTTTAAAAGTCCATAGGGCTTGCATTTTTTCACCTAGAGACCCACATGAGCCCTTAATTCTTTGCGAAACCAATTGTACTTTGCAATGACAGGCATTATTTTTCCATAACATATGCTGCGAAACCGGAAAAAAATCATTTGTGCTGTCAAATTGAAAAAAAAAAAAAGGAATTTGTTTTGATTTCGGGGAGTTTTGCATTTACGTCGTTCGCCCTATGGTAAAATTGACTTATTATGCATGTTCCACAAGTCGTTATGATTACAATGATATGTAACATGTATAACTTTTATATTATCTGATGGCTTGTAAAAAATTCAAACCATTGTTAACAAATATATGTTCCTTAAAATCGCTCCGTTCCCAGTCTTATAGCTCTTTTATCCTTTGGTCTATGGGGTTGTGTGAGGTGTCATTTTTTGCGCCATGACATGTACTTTCTATCGGTACCTTGATTTCGCATATGCGAATTTTTGATAACTTTTTATTACATTTTTTCTGGATTTGATGCGACCAAAAATGCACAATTTTGCACTCTGGAATTTTTTCGCGCTTACGCCATTTACCGCGAGATCAGGAATGTGATTAATTAATAGTTCGGGGGATTACACGCGCGGCGATACAAAATATGTTTATTTATTTGTTTATTTATTTATAAAATGGGAAAAGGGGGGTGATTTGGACATTTAATAGGGGAGGGGATTTTTTATTAATAAAAAAACATTTTTACTTTTTTCTTTTTACTGTAACTAGAAGTCCCCCTGGGGGACTTGTATATACACAGCACTGATCTCTCAAAGAACAGATCGGTCATAGATTGCTATCGCCTGCTGCAGGCCATAGCAATCTATTGCCGAGCCGGGATCAGCGTCATTCCGACGCTGAGGCCCGGCACGGGCAGAAGAACGGATCTCCCCCCGTGATCGCATCGCGGGGGGGAGATCCGTCCCACTAGACACCAGGGATGCACGAATCAAAGCCTCTAAATGCAGCTGTCAGGTTTGAAAGCTGCACTTAGAGGCTTAATTAGCCGGCGCGGCAACGGGACCTGCGCCGGCTAATAGAGGCACTGCCCGGTTGCACATGTCAGCCGAGATAAGCGCCGATCAAAGCGGGGTCCTGGCGGGACCCCGCTCTGAACACCCCCCACGGCACCATGACGTATCAGATACGTCATGGGTCGCTAAGGGGTTAATGAATGTATTGAACATGTGTAGAATCAACCTAAAGTATTCCACATCTGAGTATAAGGTATTGGGTGGTGTTTAGTGATGAGCGAGCATGCTCGTCCAACCTTGGTACTCGTTCGAGTATTAGGGTACTCGTTACTCGGGCAAGCATCTTGCGATACTCGAGAAAATGGCATTATCCTTTTTCTGTAAGTTTGGGCGCAATTTCTTAGCCAATCAACATGCAGGAGACTCTTTGGTACATCCTGTGATCACGTGGGACCCATACATGTCGATAGCAGCGATTGGTTGCCCAGATCAGATAACCCTGGCATATAAAAATCTGGGCCGGCGGCAGAGCTGCTACTGGTCAGAGAGAGTGTTAGGGAGGGAATTACCATTCCAGTAGGCAGGGATACTATAGAAAGAACCCAACAGCCCTTGTAAGGGCTTAAAATCAAGCACACTGTTCTGATCGGCTGCTGGCAAAAAGGGGACAGCAGGTGTTGCATACAGACCCCAAATAAGTCCTCAATACTATTATATTTTTTGTGGCTGGTGCTGCTGCTGCTGTACATTGTATTGCTGTGATTTGTAGTACAGCTGCATAGAATCTTACTGCTCTTTGTCCTGTGTAACAGGTGGCATACACCGTATACCACCACTTACACACAGACTATACGACAACCTCCAAAAACTAGTGTGACCAGTACATTTTCTTATTTCTTCATTTCTTAGTGCAGCCACATCCAAGCTCACTGCTAACTAATTGCCCTGAATAAGAGGGTGGCATACACTATATAGCTGCACGTAGCCACAGATTGTATGCGACCACCTCCAAAAACTAGTGTGACCAGTATATTTTCTTATTTTTTATTTCTTAGTGCAGCCACATCCAAGCTCACTGCTAATTGCCCTGTGTAAGAGGGTGGAGTACTGTACGCTATATAGCTGCACTTAGCCTCAGGTTGTATACAACAACCTCCAAAAACTATTATAGCCAATATGCGGTTCAGGGAAGAAACAGAGTGCTGCACCTCACACCTATGGCTGATACTAGTGCCGCTAGGCTAAATAAAAAACACATCAGAATTTTGTGTATGAATTGATCAAGCCATACTGCCCCATGTACCTCGTGCCGGTATCTGATACACATGGGTCCCTACACTAAGTCCACACCGTGCCAGTCAGTGGCCACCAACCCCGCAGGCGTGCACAGCCAGGGAACGGGGGCCATGGGACGGCCCTGCGACCCCCATGCCACAGGACCAGACCCAAAAACACCACACCAGAACCCGGCCAGCACCGCCGGCGGAGAAGGTCGCCCCCAAGCAGCACAAGTCTGGATAAGATATTACACTCACCATAGCTGCAGCAAACAGAATGGGAAAAAACAGGAGGGATTAAAACCATGTGCACTCAGGTGTCTCCTGCTAATTGCGGTCATGTGGGTCTCACCAGGAGGAGTGCAAAACACGGAGAAAAGAGAGAAACAAAATGCGGTTCAGGGAAGAAACAGAGTGCTGCACCTCACACCTATGGCTGATACTAGTGCCGCTAGGCTAAATAAAAAACACATCAGAATTTTGTGTATGAATTGATCAAGCCATACTGCCCCATGTACCTCGTGCCGGTATCTGATACACATGGGTCCCTACACTAAGTCCACACCGTGCCAGTCAGTGGCCACCAACCCCGCAGGCGTGCACAGCCAGGGAACGGGGGCCATGGGACGGCCCTGCGACCCCCATGCCACAGGACCAGACCCAAAAACACCACACCAGAACCCGGCCAGCACCGCCAGCGGAGAAGGTCGCCCCCAAGCAGCACAAGTCTGGATAAGATATTACACTCACCATAGCTGCAGCAAACAGAATGGGAAAAAACAGGAGGGATTAAAACCATGTGCACTCAGGTGTCTCCTGCTAATTGCGGTCATGTGGGTCTCACCAGGAGGAGTGCAAAACACGGAGAAAAGAGAGAAACAAAATGCGGTTCAGGGAAGAAACAGAGTGCTGCACCTCACACCTATGGCTGATACTAGTGCCGCTAGGCTAAATAAAAAACACATCAGAATTTTGTGTATGAATTGATCAAGCCATACTGCCCCATGTACCTCGTGCCGGTATCTGATACACATGGGTCCCTACACTAAGTCCACACCGTGCCAGTCAGTGGCCACCAACCCCGCAGGCGTGCACAGCCAGGGAACGGGGGCCATGGGACGGCCCTGCGACCCCCATGCCACAGGACCAGACCCAAAAACACCACACCAGAACCCGGCCAGCACCGCCGGCGGAGAAGGTCGCCCCCAAGCAGCACAAGTCTGGACAAGCCACAGATTGTATACAACAACCTCCAAAAACTAGTGTGACCATTATATTTTCTTAATTCTTCATTTCTTAGTGCATTCATATCCAAGCTCACTGCTAACTGTCCTGTGTAAGAGGTGGCATACACACAGACTATATACGTCAAACTCCAAAAACTAGTGTGACCAGTATCTTTTGTCATCTGCAGCCAGTCTACAGGGTTGTTTATTTCTCAGTGCAGCCATATCCAACCTTTACTGCTCATTGTCCTGTGTAAAAGGATGGCATATATCATATAGCACCACTTACACACAGACTCTATACTACTACCTCCAAAAGTAGTCTGAGTAATATATTTTCTTGGCTTGCTGTAATCTGTAGTGCAGCTATCTCAGTCTTGACTTTGCAGTGTCCATAAAATGGTGAACCCCAGGGGTAGGGTCGAGGACAAGGGTGTGGGGTTCCAAGCGATGCAGTGGGCAGAGGCCTTGGTTCTGGGCAGGGTTACACAGCAGCACCCATTGAGGAGGGAGCAGTGGCACACATTCTCTCCCACAGCTTTTTCTCGCAACTTACGGGCCTCAGGGTGCACGGCTATTGAAATCACAGCAGTGTGAACAGGTGATCACGTGGATAGCATATAATGTGTCCAGTAACTTATCCACCACCCAGTCTTCCACGTAGTCCACCCACGGTAGCCAAGGGAGTGGAACCCTTGCTCCAGCAGTTCAGCCTCCTTCTCCACAGCCTGGCCCCTCCAGGGAAAGGAGGAGGGATTCAGATCCACCACCATGCTCCCAGGAACTCTTTTTTGGACCCTTTCCTGAGTCTGAGCAACTGGAGCAGTCAATCTGTCCCGATGTCCAAACTATGCAGCTCACGCAGTCAGTGGGTGATGAGAGTGGGGAGTTGCAAGCGACGTTTGAAGAGGTGTCTGATGATGACGAAGAGACCCAGTTGTTAGACAGTCACATTGTTATAATGGATGTAACTCAAAATGGGGAGAGTGAGGAATTGGAGGAAGAGCTGGTGGATGAGGATGAGGTGACTGACCCGAGTTGGGTGGATAAGCCTAGTGAAGACAGTGCTCCTTAGGGGAAGCAATTTCTGCCACAGGACTGATTGGCAGATGAAAAGGGGTAGGCAGAGGGAGAAGCAGGGCCAGAGGAAGTAGATCAGCAACAGTTTCACAGAGTCAAACTCCCGTGACCAGGCCTAGATGATTGCAAGTCTGGAGGTTCTTAAAAGAAAGTGCGGATGACCGACGGACTGTAGTGTGCAACGTGTGCTATGCCAGGATCAGCAGGGGAGCCACCACTACCAGCCCAACCACTACCAGCATGCGCAGGCATATGAGTGCTAAACACCCCACTCAGTGGAACCAAGGCCATTTGGTTACTGCAAGTCACACCCCTGCTTCTTCCCCTGTGTCACGTGCTGGCTCTGTCAGTCCCACCGCCCAGGCCACAGGCACGAGCGCCTCCCGCCCTACACCCACTCCTTCCCCTCCACTATACTCCACACCCTCCAGCAAGGTGTCCAAGCGCAGCGTTCAACTCTCCCTACAACAGACATTTGAACGGAAGTGCAAATACACTGCCACTCACCCACATGCACAAGCCCTAAATGTGCACTCAGCAAACTGCTGAGCCTAGAGATGCTGCCCTATCGGCTGGTAGAGATAGAGGCTTGTAGGAACCTCATGGCGGTGGTTGTCCCTCGGAACTCTGTCCCCAGCCGCCACTATTTTTCAGTGTGTGCCGTCCCAGCCCTACACCAGCACGTGTCAAATAATATCATCCGTGCCCTGACCAACGCGGTCAGGGACAAGGTCCACCTCCCTGACGGCACAGTGGCTCAACTTGGTGGAGGCTGGGACAGAGTCTGACCCTGGTTCCGTTCATGTGCTGCCCACACTGAGGATTGCGTGGCCTACCTCGGTCGGGGTTTATCATGATTTTTATACCTCTTTCTCCTCCTCCTCTTCTTCCTCCTCCTCTCTATTACCCTCCATGAGCACGTCACCTCCATCTGTGTGCATTTCCACAAGTAAACCACATATGCTGCCACCCTTAGGGCAGTGCAAAGGAGCTTTCAACTGCCAGCTCATCGACTGCTGTGTGACATGCCCACACAGTAGAATTCCACCTTCCACATGGTAGCCAGGGTTTACCAGCAATGCAGAGCCATTGTGGAATGCCAGATGTCAACCTCGGCAAGAAGCGGTACTCAGGTCAGTCAGCTTCCTTAAATCTTCAAGTGGACGTGGATGTCTGCTATTTGTCAGGTACTGGGCCCCTTTGAGGAGTAAACACAAATGGTCAGCGGCGATGCCGCCATCATCAGCCTCACCATCCCGCTGTTGTGTCTGCTTCAAACCTCCCTGCACAGCCTGAAATCTAAGACTTTGCCTTCGTCTCAGGAGATGCAGGAACAACATCCGCCACTGGGTAGCCAGACCACCCTCACATCTCTTTCTCAGCACGACGTAGAGGAGGAGGAAGAGGAGGAGGAGCAGACTGCTGCCGCGACTAAAGAGGGGACCCATGCTCAATCCTTAGTTGTTGAGCGTGTATGGCCTGAAGAGGAGGAATTGGTGGAGAAGGAGGAGGAAATTGAAAATCAGCCTATTGAGGAAAGTGAATTCTTGCATGTTGGGACCCTGGCGCACATGGCTGACTTTATGTTAGGCTGTCTCTCCCGTGACCCTCGCAGTATGAGAGTGAATCAATATCAACAAGCCCTGGTGCAGAAGCTGAAAATTTACTTCCCATCTGACACCACTAGCGCCAGAGGATGTAGTTTTGTGGGCAAAAAAGCGGGGGAGAGGAGGGGTGGAGCAGGCAGCTTGTCAAGGGGCAGGGGAACACTCTTTAAGGCCTTTGACAGTTTCATGGCACCCCAGCAAGACTACGTCACCCGTCACCAGTCTGGACAGAGTAGGCGGGAGGCCTTCAGAAAGATGGTGAGGGAGTACCTTGCTGACCATACCAACGTCCTTCCTGATCACTCTGCTACCTACAACTACTGGGTTGCAAAGCTGGATACATGGCCCGAACTGGAGTTTTAGGCCTTGGAGGTGCTGGGCTTCCCTGCCGCTAGCGTGTTGTCAGAGCGGGTCTTCAGTGCCGCTGGTGGCATCATCACTTATAAGCGGACCCGCCTTTCAACTGACAACGCTGACAGGCTGACTTTTATAAAAATGAACAAAGCCTTGATTTCACTTGAATTCAATTGTCCATCCGGGGGAAGCAGCTCAACATGAGGATTCCTCCTATATACTCTGCTCTGCTCAATTCTCAGCCAACATCCAAGTCTTCTTCCGCCATGCTGTGTCTGGCATAATTTTTGTGAGGCTCACCTGCTACCGCTTCTACCTGGGTCACTCTGTCATCACTGCCAAGTGGTGTCTGGCATAATTTTTGGGAGGCTCACCTACTACCGCTTCTACCTGGGTCACTAAGTCCTCACTGCCATGCTGTGTCTAGCATAGTTTTTGGGAGGCTCACTTGCTACCTCACTTTTAATGGTTCTCTGTGTCTGGCATGTTTTTTTGGAGGATCACATGCTACCGCATCTACCTTGGTCACTCTGTCCTCACTGCCATGCTGTGTCTGGCATAATTTTTAACAGGCTCGCCTGCTACCGCTTCAACCTGGGTCACTCAGACATCATTGCCATGCAGTGGCTGGCATAATTTTTGGGAGACTCACCTGCTACCGCTTCTACCTTGGTCATTCTGTCCTCACTGCCATGCTGTGTCTGGCATACTTTTTGGGAGGATCACCTGATACCACTTCTACCTGGGTCACTCTGTCCTCACCACTATGCTGTGTTTTGCATAATTTTTGGGAGCCTCACCTGCTACCGCTTCTACCTGGGTCACTCTGTCATCATCACCATGCTATGTCTGGCATAATTTTTGGGGGGCTCACTTGCTAACTCACTTTTAATGGTTCCCTGTGTTCTCACCGCCATGCTGTGTCAGGCTAAGTTGTTTGGGTGGTTCATATGCTACCTCTGTTTTAACCCCTTAATGACACATGACTTCTATACCCGTCATGTGTCCGTTAAGGGGGATCAGAGAGGGATCCCGGCCCGCTGATCCCGGTCGGGCCGCAGACCATTTTAATAGAGCACCGATCTGATGGATCAGTGCTCTATTATATACACATCATTGATTTCAATGAGAGATCAGTGCTGTGTATATAAAAGTCCCCCGGGAAGGCTTCTAATTACTGTATGTGAAAAAAAATAAAGTGTTTTTATAAAAAAAAAAAAAAAAACTCTTCCCAAATAAAAGTTTGAATCACCCCTCTTTTCCCATTTTATAAATAAAAATAAATAAATAAATAAACATATTTGGTATTGCCGCCTGCATAATCACCTGAATTATTTATTATTACATTCCTGATCTCGCACGGTAAACGGCGTAACCCGCCAAAGTGCAAAATTGCACATTTTTTTTACATTAAATCCAGAAAAAAATTAAATAAAAACTGATCAAAAAGTCACATATACGCAATCAAGATACCATAAGAAAGAACAGATTGGGGCGCAAAAAAATGACACCTCACACATCCCCATAGACCAAACAATAAAAGCGTTATTAGGATGGGAATAGAGCAATTTTGAACACATTTAGTTTTCTTTAAAAGGTTTAAATTTTGTAAAAGCCATCAAATAATATAAAAGCTATAAAGTTACATATCGTTGTAATCGTACTGACTTGAGGAACATAGATAACATGTCAGTTTTTCCATAGGGCGAATAACGTAACTATAAAACCCCTCAAAATAAAAGGAATTGCACCTTTTTTTTTTTTCAAATTTCACTGCACATATAATTTTTTTTCTGTTTTTCAGCATATTTTATAGAAAAATTAAGTCTGTATTTGCAAAGTATAATTGGTGTCGCAAAAAATTAGGGCTCATGTGGGTCTGTAAGAGGAAATATGCAAGCACAGTGGCCTTTTAAACATGAGGAGGAAAAAATGAAAGCGCAAAAATGAAAACTGGGTCCGTTCTTAATGGTTCCCTGTGTTCTTACGCCATGCTGTGTCAGGCTAAGTTTTGGGGTGGTTCATATGCTTCCTCTGTTTTAATAGTTCCCTGTGTTCTCACCACAATGCTGTGTCAGGCTAAATTTTGGGCTGGTTCACATGCTACCTCTGTTTGAATGGTTCACTGTGTTCTCACTGCCATGCTGTGTCAGGCTAAATTTAGGAGTGGTTGATATGCTAACTCAGTTTTAATAGTTCAGTGTGTGATCACTGCCATGCTGTTGCCCAGAATTTGGCATAATGGTGCAATTAGGCAGCCTTAGAGGCATCCATGCATGCTGCCCCTGCTGTTTCCTGTCCATTTCCGTGGTGTTTACATCATTTTCTGAGGTTGACAGGTTTTCACACAACCTTCCCTGTGCCAAGCTTGGGTCCCATGCAAAAATGCTTGAGTTTCCTATTGACTTCAATGGGGTTTGTTACTCAAAACGAGCACCCGAGTATCGGGAAATATTTGTCTCGAGTAACAAGCACCCGAGCATTTTAGTACTCGCTCATCACTAGTGGTGTTCACACTGTTCTCTGTGTGCTATTCATATAATGTGGAGCTGTTGCTACATTAGGCTTTGTACACACAATGTCAAAAATAGAGAAAAGACGTCCGATTTTGAAATTTAAAATAACGCCTGTTATTGCCACGATTTAACTGACTGCTATGGCTATGCATTGAAGTCAATGGAAAGAAGGATGTCCAATGAACACAATGTATTGAATAACGGATGTTTTTACCTCGGACGTCATAATAATGAACATGATCAATGTTTTTGGATGTTTTTTTGCAAACTGTGGACGTTTTTATTAGTTGTTCGCGAAAAGTTTTTATTTTTTCACCATTCTTTCTCTATTTTTACTATTAAATTCAATGGACATTTCAATTAAGCCACACCCACACCCAAGGACAATTAGTAAACCCAAACTAGAATAATGTACAAAGACCAGTCATTGCACTCAAGATCAGTGAAAAATTCCAATGAAGTACTCAATCATCCTGTGTTTACAGACTCGCAACCGAGGCTCGACGGATTCTTTTTTTGTATAAATTTGGGGGCATCAGTGGAGACTCTTGATTGAGTACTTTATTGGAATTTTTTTACTGATCTCCTTCAGTGATTACTGTGTTTTGTTGGTTGAGTTGTCATTGCCCCAACTAGCCAGAATCCTGCTCCACACTGACGAGGGGCAAATACCCCGAAACGGCTGTCTGTGGTGGATGGATGCCTGCCTTGGCAAGCCTTTGTCATGATCGCAATACTTGCACCTTGAGTTAGACATTGACAAAAAGGGGCCACCCTGTTGTTTCCCTATTTATGCTCCAATACTCGCAACTGAGTGGGACTTGAGGGGCTACCCATCAGGGTGGTGTGGTGCTCTCCCCATCATAGAGGCAACCCTGGCAAAAGGCTACAGATATCTGGCTATCCTGTGGTTAAAGCATGTACTTGATAGAAGCGGCCCCAGTGTGAGGCAGTTCAGATAGGAATGCTGACGGGAATGCCAAGGTTACAGACACACTGTAAATGGGGATCACGCTAGCGTTTATTATTGCTTATGAACCTTCCTTATATTGTGCAAATTTTCTCTTTAATATGTTAGTATTTCTCTACATTTTATTTTATTTATTGCCTGTATGATATTTATATATTTTATATTTCGCCTAACAACCTTTCAAATGGTGACCTTTGCCCTCCGGAAGTAATTCTTTGTTAGTTTGTGGACAAAATATTTAAAGAGCTGAGAGTCAGTGTTTGTTATGCTTGAGAAAGGCCCCTATCGTATTGTAAGGGCCAAAACGCTTTGCTTTTTACTTCGGCAAGGCTTAATATCTACTACAGTGAGAACAAGCTTTTTTTATCTGGATATTTACCTGTCACCTGCACTTGAGATCATTCTCTTCATTTGTATGCACCACAAGGCGTGTAGTGTCCCTGGAGCTGCAGCGGTGACGTTCCTATTACATGCGTACAATAATGTTGTCCCTATTGTTTAGCACAACCATCCCAGGTGAGTGGCTACTTGCTTACCCACCCTGTGTCCCTGTGCCATTTGTATAATACTGCACCAGAAGGCGCCCCGGTGCCGGTTTTTTTTTTGAGTGTAGCTTTTTGGTAGAACATTAAAAGATGTATATTTGACTGTGACTTTTGCATTTATGCAGAAATAAAGAAACCTTGGTCATAATCAATTGTTTATCTTTAAGTTTCCATTGAATCACTGAAACATTTGCTATGACAATACAGTGCTATGGACAGATCTTGAGAACGTGATGAGGACAATGAGTTAAAGGACACCAGCCCCCCCCCCCCATTTAAGTAACATACACTACAAAGTTATATATAATGTTCATAAGCTGCCTGGATCCGTTCCGCCTTTCTCTTCCAGCTCCCACCACCCCTCACCCCCCCGAACTGAAATAAAGATATACACACCAATGTCGACCACATCCTCTTCTTCTGGCGTAATTTTCTGTTGATGTCATCTTGAGCCCCGAGGCAAGTCTGGTCTTCCTCCTTTTCAGCATCTTCTACTTGAATGAATGGGAGAGAAAAGGCTACTGGTGCACATGCTCACCAACAACCTTTTTATTGGCTGGACTGCATCACATGGCTTCCAGCTTGCTCAGCCCTGTTTGTTGTTTAATAATAAGCCTTAAAACAACTCTGTACCCACCATCTGACCCTCTCAAACCGCTTGTACTGTCAGATATCTGCTTTTACTACAAGATGTGTCCTGAGGTCCATTCGGCAGGTGATGCAGTTATTGTCCTAAAAAACAACTTTAAAACTTGCAGCCCTGTGACAAATTGGCATGGCTAGGATTGTGACACCCCACCATCCCTCCTCCGCGCACTCTTCATTATAAGAAATGCCCCTAAAACAATTTCTCTTATTCATCACCTGTGTGAACACTGCACTTGAACTGGATCGTTAAGGTGCCTGCAGGTGCAGACAGGTGTTCAGACAGGTGATGAATAGGAAAAATTCTGCCTGGGGCATTCCTAATGAAGAGGAAGATGGGAAGGAGGGATGGTGGGGTGTCGCAATCCTAGGGCATGGGTACTCTAGGCCACGACAATTTGACACAGGGCTGCAAGTTTAAAATTTGTTTTTTAGGACAATAACTGCATCACCTGCCGAATGAAACCCAGAACAGATCTTGGAGTAAAAGCAGATATCTGACGGTATAAACGGTTTGAGAGGGTAAGATTGTGGGTACAGAGTCGCTTGAAAATGTAGTTCTTTACTGCAGCTCCTATTTCCCTTGTCTTGCTTTCTCCTTTGTAAGGCCTCTTTACTGTATCTTTGTTCTAAAACAGTCATTAAAAAAAGGAAAAAAAAGGAATTAGCACTGCAAGCCTACCATGTGGTTTAGTAGCATTTCACATGTTTTATTAATGCAGCCATAGATAGTATTGTAGAAGACATTTATATTCAATAAATGCTAAATTTACAAGTTAGAAGTGTGAACTATTCCTTGGGGATCAAATATCACTTTTACCATTTTCCCCAAATTTTTAGTTGCTGTATCAATTCCTCAGGAAATGTAAGTGGTTGAACTGAATTCCTGAGGAGGATGTAGTCTGAAATTCACTGTTAATAGACATCTCTTTATTCAAACACATTGCAAAGAGAGAGCCCTGTTTATGGCAGTGTTTTTACTTTGCCTACTCTCATGAATACAAAATGAATAATGCACAAAGGCAGAAGGTTTCACTTTTTCTGGTGGGAATACTTCAGAAAAAAGCATGTCTTTGAGAGTAAAAGGAAACCTTTTGTAGGCTGCAAAGTGTTGCAAATGGTAGGTTGAGTTTATAGTTCCCTTCCATGCAATTCTGTCAGGTCCCTCTGTTTTGAAGCAGCCAAGATATGACCTTGAGTGGGAAAGGTCAGAAAGAGGTCATGCGGAATGGTCTGCTTCAAGCTTCTCAATAGCTTGACTCCTATTTACAACACCTTTTGACAGCGTTAAGTAGATATCTTTCTAACTGTTCAGTCAGCAAAACAAACTGAACAGAAGACCGTGAGGTGTAAAGAATTGCGTATGTTGCTCTTTTCACAGAATAATAGAGAAAACGTTCCATTATTCTACCAGTTCCAACTAAGCATAAAGAAACACTTTTGGTGGTGTAAGGCTCAGGTTTGTTAAAAAGAATAACATCTAAAGAAATACATTATTTAAATCTATGACATCTAAAAACTATGATTGTACACCTACATGATGGATAGATACGAGAGAGAGAGAGAGAGAGAGAGAGAGAGAGAGAGAGAGAGAGAGAGAGAGAGAGAGAGAGAGAATAAAAGAAACATCCATTATTCTGTTTGTTCACCCTATAGTCTTTACATTAAGTACAGTATCACAATAAGAGATGATGGCTCATAGAATCATTTCTGTTAAGGACATGACTACTACTAACACATAATGTATAAGCTTAAAAACACACACATTATATTTGATTTAAATGTTTTCAATACAATATATCAATGAATATTGAAGAATATTCTTAATATATTCATAAATTATATATTAAATATTCCTTTGGTATTATGAATATTTCACATTAAAGACCCTTGCATTTTCCTTATAAGGGGGTTATCTATGGAATGTTTTATTTTTACAATTCTGCTTAGGAAGGTGGTAAATAGATAAAACCCTATACTTACCTTTTTGTCTCCCCTCTACTCAGTATCATAAAGCTCTGATCCTAACTACTCAGGATTTCAAGTTTCAAGGTCTGGATATCACTGTGACCACTGGTTGGTTGAGTAGGCAAGTCCCCATTCCAATCCTAATCTCAGAATGGGGAAGCAAGGCAAGCATAGGGTTTGTTTTTCTAAGTACAAATGTTCTAAGCAGAACCGTACAATTTAATTTCACAGATAACATCTTTAACCTCTTTATGGCCAAGTGAATATTGTTTTTGCATTTTTTCTTTTTTTGCAGGGCCAATTGTATATTTTAATGAGGCCCTACATTTGACCATACATACAATAAAGTATAATGTGGAAAAAAAACAATTATTGGTGTCACATAAAAAAATGTAACTGTTCAACTTTTGCAGATTTTCGAGGAAGTCATAAATAATGGTAATACATTTAAGGTCTCTTTTGGACTTTGTCCCGCACTCCTTAGGTAAACTATGGTTGCTACATACCTGTTCTTGAATTTATACTTTGAGGCCCAGATTTGTCACTCTATCTGAAACCCACACTATTATTTCCACAGCAACCAAATACAACTTTGGCTTTATATCTCAAGGAGCTCTGGTACAATTGAACTTGAACTATGATTGGTTGCTGAAGGGAAAACCACACTGTGTCAGTTTTAGTAAGATTAAAAAGTCTGGGCCTTTGTGTTTCACCTGAAATTTGAACTTCACACTCATTCTTTTTAGCAAAACAACAACCGCAACAAATCTTCTATGATTTTCTTTAACCCCTTAAGGACCGGGTCTGAAATGGCCTTAAGGACCGGAGCAAATTTGATGAATATGACCAGTGTCACTTTATTCATTAATAACTTTGGGATGCTTTTACCTATCCGGCTGATTCTGAGATTGTTTTCTCGTGACATATTGTACTTCACATTTCTTGTAAATTGGAGTCGATACTTATAACGAATCTTTATGAAAAAAACCAAAATAACTTGAAAAATTGTGAAAAAATGCATTTTTCCAACTTTGAAACTTTTCTGCTTATACAGAAAATGGTTATTCCACATAAATTATATATTAAATAGCATTAGCAACATGTCTACTTTATGATGGTGGAATTTATTAAACTATATTTCATTTTTTTTAGACAATAGAAAGCGTAAAACATTAGCAGCAAATTTCCAAATTTTCTGTAAAATTTCAAAATCAGATATTTTTAGGGATCTGTTCAGGTTAACTATGCAAGTGTATTTGAGGGGACTGTATGTTAGCCCCACAAAGCACCCCATTTCAGAAACTTCACCCCCAAAAATCTGCAAAAGCACATCCAGATAGTTTTTTTAATCCTTAAGGGGAGTCACAGAAATAAAAGCTAAGTGTGTAAGAAATTTGAAAATTTTAATTTTCTGTGCAAAGCTTTTAGTGTAATCCAATAATTTTCATAATTATAAACCTATTACCAGAGAAATGCACCCTAATATTTATTGCCCCGTTTCTGCAGTTTATAGAAATACCCCATATGTGGCCCTAATGCATTGTTTGACGGAACCACAAGCCTCAGATACAAAGGAGCACCTAGTGAATTTCAATTTCTCCGTTATATTTGGTCATTTCTGACTGTACCACTTCAGGTTGGCAGAGGCTCTGGGGTGCCAAAACCTAAAAAACACCCCTAATGGGACACCATTTCGAAAACTACACTCCTCAAGAAATGTAACAAGGGGTGCGGTGAGCATCTGGACCCCACAGGTGCTTTACAGATTTTCCGAACAATATGGCGTGAAAAAAGACAAAAGTATTTTTTACACTAAACGTTGTTCTAGCCTTCAATTTTTCATTTTCACAAAGGGATAAAAGAAAAAAACAAAACGAAACATGTAGCGCAGTTTCTCCCGAGTACGGAAATACCCCACATGTGGACATAAAGTGCCAATCGGGAGCAGGACGAGCCTCCAAAGGGAAGGAGCGCCAATTGGCTTTTGGAAGCTGGATTTCACTGGAATGGATTTCAAGGGCCACATCGCATTTACAGAGCCCTCGTGCTGCCAAGACACTGGAAACCCCCCACAAGTGACCCCATTCTGGAAACTACACCCCTCAAGGAATCTAACAAGGGGTGCAGTGAGCATATGGACCCCACTGGTGACGGGCACAAATGTGGAAAAATGTGACGTGACAATGAAATTTTTCATTTTTTCACTTTCACGGCACAAATGTGCCCATCATCAAGGGATCCATATCCTCACTGTACCCCTTGTTAGATTCCTTGAGGGGTGTAGTTTCCAGAATAGGGTCACTTGTTGGGGGTTTCCACTGTCTTGGCAGCACGATGGCGCTGTAAATGCGACATGGCGTTCATCATCCATTCTAGCCAAATCCAACCTCCAAAATCCAAATGGCGCTCCTTCCCTTCGGAGGCTTGCCCTGCGCCCACATGGTGCTTTATGTCCACATGTGGGGTATTTACGGACTTGGGGGAAATTGCTCTACACATTTTTTTTTCTCTTTTAACTCCTTGTGAAAATGATAAATTCAAGGCTAGACCAACATTATAGTGTAAAAAATGTAATATTTCATTTTCACGCCACATTGTTCCACATTTGTGCCCATCACCAGTGGGGTCAATATGCCTTATCCCTTGTTATATTCCTTGAGGGGTGTAGTTTCCATAATGGGGTCACTTGTGGGGGGTTTCAACTGTCTTGGCAACACAGGGGCCTTTTAAATGCAACATGGCCCCTCGAAATCCAATCCAGCCTCAAAAAAAAAACAAATCCATTCTAGCCAAATCCAACCTCCAAAATCCAAATGGCGCTCCTTCCCTTTGGAGGCTTACCCTGCACCCGCATGGCGCTTTATGTCCACATGTGGGGTATTTCCATACTCAGGGGAAATTGCTCTACACATTATGTGTTTTGTTTTTAACTTTTAGCCTCTTGTGAAAATGAAAAAATCAAGACAAGATTAATGATTTAGAGTAAAAATTTGAAAAAAAATTACACTAAATGTTGGTCTAGCCTTGATTTTTTTTTCCTTTTCCACAAGGGGTTTAAAAAGAAAATAAACGCAAAGCGTTTAGGTTAATTTCCCCAGAGTACAAAAATACCCCACATGTGGACATAATGTGCCATATGGGCACAGGGCAAGTCACCAAAGGGACAGAGCGCCATTTAGAGGCTGGAAAGGAGGATGGAGGCCATGTCGCAATTACAAAGCTCCTGTGCTGCCAGGACAGTAGAAACCCCCCACAAGTGACCCCATTCTGGAAATACACCCCATAAGGAATCTAACAAGGGGTGCAGTGAGCATATGGACCCCACTGGTAACAGGCACATATGTAGAACATGTGCCGTGAAAATAAAAAATACCATTGTTTTCATTTTCACGTACCAAATGTGGCCGTCATCAGGGGGCCATATCCTCACTGCCCCCTTGTTAGATTCCTTATGGGGTGTAGTTTCCAGAATGCGGTCACTTGTGGGGGGTTTCTACTGTCCTGAACGCACAGAGGCTTTGTAATTGCATCATAGCATTCTCTAATGGGAATGGCGGCCATAACTATTTAGCTGGGGAAAAGGGACAATTCAAATTTATTTGGGAGTATTAGGCCAATTAATAGTTTATAAGGTTGAAAATGACAGGTGTCCATCAAATTCAACCTGTGTTGATCCAGAGGAAGGCAAAAAAAAACCTCGTAAGGCAGACAACAGTAGCCTCATCACAGGGAAAAATTCCTTCCTGACTCCATAATGGCAATCAGAATAATCCCTGAACCAACATGACCCCTGAAATAGGAATAAGGGACAGAATTTAGAAAATGTAGATCTCCAATGACGTGTGGTGCGCCTTGAAGTGATCCAGTATGCAGAGGCCAGGGTGATCAGGACAGGTGTCACACTGGAAAATTGTGTCCTTCCTGATCTTCCTGTTACGCCATACTCTGCACTTCTTCTGGGGTCTTCTGTTTTCCAGTGTGGGGGATGTCCCCTGGAAAATGTTGCCCCGGTGCGAAACGGGGTCCTTCATATCCAGAAGCGCTGGGTCCGCTCCATGGCTGCTAAAAATTGGGGCTCTATTACTGCTTCTGATATTTTCGGATCGTGCCGCAAGCTACAGTAGCTTGGGCAGCGAGGGGCCAGAAGAGGGGGTGCTGGTATAAAAGTTATCCCCGTACAGGTGGTAACCTTTATCCAGCAGTGGGAAGATCAGTTCCCGAACGATCTTCCCACTAACTCGGAGGAGGGGGGGAGCATCTGGGCGCTGGATTCGGGTGTCCTTTCTATCATACACTCTAAGGGTACGTGCACACTGCGGAATGGCAAAGGATAACCCTTTGTGCATTCCGCAGCTGGCACCCACCGGCAGACTGATGCGGGCGCGCGTCTCCGTCCGTGTCATAGACTCCATTCTATGCACGGGCGGATTCCGCTCTCCGTCCAATGTGTTCATTCTTTGGACGGACGATGGAATCCGCCCATGCATAGGATGGAGTGTATGACATGTGCGGAGACACACGCCTGCATCAGTCCGCCGGCAGGTGCCAGCTGCGGAATGCACAAAGGGTTATCCTTCACCATTCCGCAGTGTGCACGTACCCTAAATCTGTAAGTGTACCCTGAGGTACTCTCACAGAGTTTGTAGAATTTCACGCCATACCGTCATCTCTTATTGGGATGGTACTGGTGGAAAAGACGTGTCAGGGGGGCAGCGTACGCTACGCTACCCCCAGACACGTCACTGGATGATGAAGATGAATGGAGGAAAGAAAGATCCCCCCATTCATCCTCACTGGCTGTTTCGGTGTCAGGGGCAATAATATCGTATGCGTCCAACACTAAAAACGCCCTGGGGGCCATTTTTATAAAGGGATTGGTATATGGGGTATATAGTGGTGTAGTGTAAAACTTTATTCAATGTAGTGTAGTGTAATGTAGTGTTTTTACGGTTTTTTAACATTCAGTATAAAAAAAAAACCTACACCAAAAATGGTGTCGCTGATAAATGCCGCACTTATGTGCGCCACTTATCAGCAGACCGTGGCAGTAGGTTATAGAAAAAAACACCCTACGCCAAAAAGGAGGAATTGCTGATTAGCAGCACACTTACTTGCGATGCAGATCAACACTCAGCGGCGTAAGGGTGCGGAAAATACAAAAAAAAAAATTTTTTACTACATGCTGAACATCCCTCTAGCTGCTGATAAGTGTATTACACTTTTCAGCCGCTAGAGGGCAGTAGAGCGCCGAAAAAAAGTCGAAGACATCCGAGGGGCCGACTGAAAAGGCCGAAGACCCGAACGGAAGAAGATGACGTCACGGAACCCGGAAGACACCGATCGGGACCCCGGGATCCGGTGAGTATGGCCAAATACCTGCTCTGGACCCCTCAGCTACCTAGCTGAGGGGTCCAGAGCAGGTAGTTATCACTTTTGGGGACTTTGATCGCTGTGACGGTCACGGCGATCGGGACGTGGCACCGTGGCCACCATTACTTTTAACAGTAATGGCGGTCAGTGCCGTCCTCGGACAGCACCGGCCGCCATTATTTTCCCGGTCATCGGGTCACTGATGGCCCGGAAAGGTTCCGATTGCCGCTATTGGCTGATCTGAACTGATCAGCCAATAGCAGCGATCGTTGGCATGGGGGGGTTAACAACCCCCCATGCCGACAGGTAGAGATGGCCTGCAGTGTATTTCTGCAGGCCATCTCTCCCGCGCATCGGTACGTCATAGGTCCTTAAGTGACAGTGATCCATGACGTACCGGTACGTCATGGATCCTTAAGAGGTTAAAATCTATGGAAACAATTGCCCTTAATTCACACAGTGCATAAAGTAGGGGCCATTGTTCATAGCAGGTATAAAATTAACATTCAGAACATTTATTGGCGGACGTTATTTAGCAAACCCCCAGTACTTTAATTTAAGTGGTTCACACACAGGTTTTTTTTTTTTTTTTAACGTCTTTTTAAGAAAATTCAATGGACCTTAAAAATAGCCACCCCCAAAACGGTGTTGACTATCATTCAACCTAAACATAGATAATGTACCCACAGCAGTCACTGCAATGAATGCCACCAAAGTATGTCAAATAACGGCCAATATTTGGGACTCGAAAAACCTGGCACTGAAAATCGATGTGTGAACATAGCCTAAAGTAAATTAAATGAGTAAGAGAGTAAGATAACTTGATGCTTATATGAATTTTTACTTTTATATTTATTGATATATAGGGTTTTTTTTACTGTTTGTTTACATTTGGCACTTAAGGTGAGGAGTGGAAATTGGATATACATACACTTGAAATGGATGCACCCTTAAGGGTATAAACCCACACACCGTATACGCAGTAGATACGCAACAAATATGCGGCAGATTTGTTGGTACAGATTTGATGCTGTGTTCTGTTATTTAGATCTAATCTGCTGCGAGTTTGCTGCGAGTTTGCTGCGTATCGCAGCAGTAAAAACGCTGCATATACGGTGTGTGGGTTTATACCCTAAAAGTGCTTTTTTTATTGGCTGTCTTTTCTCATGCACATAGAGAAGAATTACACCAACACCTCATACAGGGTCAAAGCAGATCTCGTTTATTCAAAGATGGCAGCCAGTATATATATATCCTACTAAAGCTCCTGTCAGTACTTCATTAGCTGAGGTACATAAAGAGTGACTTGCATGGCACTAATGTTTACTTAGTTTCTAAGTGTTTAGAAGGCCAAAGCCATATTGTAATGACTTATACAAAATATGACATCTTTTTACCACACTTGCATATACACTTTTGGTGTATGGCTATGTTCACACATAATATTTCACTCAGTATTTTGCTCAGTTTTTTTAACCAAAATCAGGAGTGGGTTTGAAACACTGAAACCGTGCAACTCTTTCAATTATAATTTTTCGCTGCTGGTTCCACTCCTGCTTTTGGCTACAAATACGACCAAAAATAATTATCAAAATAGGACATGTGAACTATGCCTTGATTTACCTTTTATAGAGTGATTTAGGTATGTGGCCATAGTAGCACTCATCATAGTATTAATCATTACATTAGCTGTGCCTGTTCTTTTTTGTTTTTATTCCCCATTTGGTCATTTCCAATATCTCATGATTTTACAAATAAACTAAGACATGGGAGACATGGAAACTTATAATTTAAAGAAAACAAAATCAAAACACAATCTTTTCAAGTCTCCTATCCACCAATAATGTCAATGAATACTTCTTAAGCAGGGTATATAATCAAAATAGTAGCAGAATTCGATGTACTGATATACTGGTAATTCTATGTACTGGTATGTTTACACAAGACGTCAAAATAGTGAAAATGACAATTATTTACGGACATCTTTTAAAGATAACTGAGGTTATTTTTGTAAATGATTGTATGCTCGATGTTAAATAATATTGTTATTTCAGAGTCATTATTGTGTTTCAATAACGCTTATATTCAGGATTAACATGGACATACTATATTATTTTTCCTATTGTAAGTGAAGCATAGAATATTTCTATACTGTAATAGATAAATGCCTTATTAAAATATTCTTATCAGTTCTGTATAATCTATGCGGTGATTAAACTAACTAATTAAATCCTATTTGCAAGCTTGAGTTTTATAGAAAATTGCATATTAGCTTTTTATCAATCCGACTGAATAAATGTTAACCATTTCCAGTTAAAAGCTTTCCTTTTAGATCCACTCAAGTGAAAACAACATTAAGACTAGCACATACACTGGTAACATTCAGAAGATTAATGGACTCAGGCCTGCACAAAGACTTTGAGATGTGTATTAGCATTATAGATTTTAATTTGAAATGATGTCCGTATTTTCTTGGTTGCATTGTAGAGCAAAGGCTGCCATCTGCTTATAATAATGAGTCTGACATTCCACGTAAATCTGATTTGCTGCTTCTTTTACTAAGATAATGGTCTGGGTATTGATCTAACTTTAGGTGCAGTTGCTGCCATTTTGTTTATGGTAAAGGAAATTATTTGGTGTGAAATGTACAAATTTTATTCTTTTGTAGTAAACCACAGACTAATTCAGTGCTTTAGAATGGATATTTTTAATGCTGCAGCCAGTACTGAATTTCTCTGAGAGTTTTTACTACTTTTCACCTATATAGCAGTATGTTTGCTTTGGTATGTTACTAATTTATATTTCCAAATACAAGTTTATCACTGCACCAAAAAAGTGATAAATCTAGGTATTTTGACCTGACATTCTTACAATATGAACCATGATATATTTTATTTTAGTATTATAACTTGTATTTGTTACTGCTAATCAATGATACAGCATAATAGATCTTGCATTATAATAAAGATTATTAAAAGCATACAAGTTTCTATAAATATTTTTTTCTATCGAACTGTGCTTACCCCCACAACTCCCTTGCTGTTGTTGCTATCTTTGCTGGTCCTCTGCAGCACTGTACTTGCTCTAGGTCAGTCTGAATATAGTGATATGCAGTTTATATAGCTTTTCTAATGTTTTACTATTTTTTTACCGTGAAATTTTTTTTTGCAAATAGGTATGATTACAATGACAATGGCATATTTATTAAAACTTTTTACATTTTTTTTTATTTTACACTTTTTATGTCTCCCTAGGGGACTTTAACATTTTTACATTAGATCAGAAACACTAATCATTTCTATGCCATAGCATAGCATTGAACAGTGTTATCTGCGATCAATGCAAGGAGCCTGCCTGTGGCAGACTTTATACACTGATCTTCGATCTGACTTCTGGAAGGAAGGTAAGGGACCTCCGGCAGCCAGTTACAATGATTAGAACCCCCGCAGTCACACTGCAGGGGTCCTGGTCAGACAGTAACAGGAGCTCAGCTCAAATGAAGTGAGCTCAGCTCCTGAGCTCACTTCATACCACCGCCAGACACACTGGCGCATCAGTATGTCATGGGTCCTTAAATGACAGGCTCCAATACCGTACCGGTATGTCATGGATCTTTAAGGTGTTTAAATGGGTAGTTCACAATTTTTTATTTTAAATAACTGGTGCCAGAAAGTGCCAGAAATTTGTAGTTTACTTCTTTTAAAAAATCTCACATACTTATTAGGTGCTTCAAGTCCTGTGGAAAGTGGTATTCTTTCCATTCTGAAGAGCTGGATTAGTTTTCTATGGGGGTTTGCTACTGCTCTAGACACTTCCTGACATGGACAGAGGTGGCGGCAGAGAGAAATTTGTCAGATTGGAGAGAATACACCACTTCCTGCAGAACATACAGCAGCTAATCACATTATGACCTTCAATCTTACTTTTCTATTATGTTTTCCTGCTGTTAGGTAATCAGTAATTTATATTCTGGACGTATGGAATGTATAGGTGAAAGTACTTGAAATACATATAGGATATGGAATAGATCTGTCAGGTCTTACAGAGACATAGGTTAGCCTATGAGCCTGACAATGAAAATTTTTCTTTACCGATATATTTTTAGTCTTGCTCCTCCTCCACACAGCATGATTGACAGCTTTTCCTGTGTACATTTGTATAAAGAAGGAACTGTCAATCACTTTGTGTGGGAGAAGCAGGACTCAAGAGCTTTCACCTGACAACAGTTAAGAAAGTATTGCTATTGAATAATGCCATGGCATGTCATTAGAAAAAGCCATAACATAATGATTTGTAGACTCTGACCTCTGGGATTCCCAGTGGTCCAGAAAATAAAGGGACCAAGCACCTTTTGCTTTTTTTCTTGCATCATAGTAGTCAGTGTTGACAGAGAAATTTAAATGAGTTATCCAGTGTCAGACAACATTTAATATCTTGCAACTGTTGTGTAGATAATGATAAAGAGCCTATGCTTTCCTGTCCATGCTCCCCCATGTCCTCCTGTGGTGTTATCAGTTCCCCCCGCTGACTGCAACAACTGCCACTTCCGAGATAATCTTGTATCAGGAGTGAAACCTTGCTCCCCCGGTGTTCTCGTGTGGATGAACTGCTTTCCCGTCTCAGTCAGTGATTGACTGAGCGGGTTGTCACTCCCAAGATTAGTCCAACTCGGAAATCTAGGCAACGTAGTCTGTGGAGGACAGTGGTGACACCACAGGAGGACATCGGGAGAGCGCGGACAGGTAAGCATAGGCTCTTATTGTTTTCTACACATTAGCAGACACTCCCTGATCATGAAGTGATGACTTTTCTGAATCATACAGTAATCTAGAGAGAATTCTTGTCTGTGTTATTATTAGGTGCAAAATGATATAATGTTCCCCATTGCTATGTTTTATGTATATTTGAACAATATGTATAACTTAAAATAGCAATTCACACCCTAAGGTAGATTTAACCAAATAACATAATGCTCATGTGAATTTCTAAAACAGTGCAGAAACCATGTCCCCACATAGAGGAGAAATAACTGTCACTGTTTTAGATGTGTAGCGATTAGAGGCATAAAGTACAAGCAAACCAGAGTATTAAAGTTCGCTATACATCTAATAGACCGTTTACAGTGTTATTTTTCTTATATCTTTTGCTTATTTATGTGAGTCCAGAGTTATTGTCTGTTTCAGCTACAGTGCCCCAATATGCTTCCTAGTAGAGATGGGCGAATCGCTCAGCTAAACAAAGTGAAGCACTGCTTTTGATCAGTGCTCCGCTCATCAAGTCAGCTGGATGTCAGCGCTGCTTCGCTGCCTGCCACTCCTCCCAGGATGCCGTGAAAAACTGGATCCAAACCTGGGAAACTTATCCCAGTTTCCAAGGATTGGATCCAGCATTTCCCTGTCACCCAACTTGAGCAGAGCCATGATCAAACGAAGCACTTCATTTAGATGAGCAATTTGCTCATCTCTACTTCCTAGGCAACAGACAAACATATAACAATGTTTTCTTTATCTATTTATGTTTCTAATGTCCTCCAGTTTATAAGTACAACCAAAGCATGTGTTAGGCTATTTTTTCATCTTGTCTTCCTCATATGTTTAGGATGTACACAGGGAAAGCTTCCAACCTATACACGAATGATCTCCATAGGGGTCCATCAGACAGAAACTAAAAGAGTTTCATTTTGACCTCCATCTGGACAGTATATGTCAGTATACAGCAAAACAAAAAGGAAGGGATAGCTTGAGACTAAAATATTCTACCCACAAAAATCCAGTAAAAATTGCTTGTCACCGTATATAATTTGAGTGATGGCTTTAATTTAACATATATTTCTAAAGGTTTTCCTGGTAAACACATTTAATTGACAAGAGGCAATATGTAAAATTATGGCCTCAAATTTGGTATGTAAGTCCATTTGGTAGCTGGGAAGGTTTTCATAACAATGCTGATCTTTCCAGACATTTATAGAATTCAATTGCCATTGTTATCTGTTTTCAGCCATTTTCACATCCTGTCTGGCATCCAAACTCCTAAACCATTTGACCCAAATTTAGCATGTAAGTATATTGGGTGTCTGAGAAGTATTTCATAAAGGTCCTGACTTTGCCAGATGTATACAGCATTGACATTGTTACCCCTCTCTGTACTCCCTTAGGGACGCCATAATGTTCCAGGTATGTCATGGGTTTTAAGGGGTTAAACCACACACAGAAGAGAGGCCAAAGTTTTTGTACAACTCCTAGCCTACTTGCTAACCCTTGTTCTTTGATATAAGCCAATATAACAGCCTGCCTTTTATACATATCAAAGTTCCTGAACCCTTTGACCCAAAATTTGGCATGTATTAGGTGTCCAAGAATGTTTTTTGTAAAGGTCCTAACCTCGCTGGAAGAATAAAGCACTGTGGTCCTCAGTTATCAAGGATTACCACACAGTGCCCTCTTTAGGCATCCAAATGCCTGAACTATTTAGCACTCATATTTGGCACATAAGTGCTTTGAGTGAACACACACAGACACTCATTTTTTACTCAGATGGTGCTTGGTACTTTTTCTATATTTTTTTTTTCTAATTTTGCTGAAACATAACATATAAAGGATTAAATACAAAAATAAAATCAATAAAATTAAAACTCCTATAACTGCCTAGTTGGGAGTTATAATGGACAAAAGTTAAAAATTTTATTACTATGGAGGAAAAAATATAGATCTGTGCTACAACCACATTGTCTTCAACACATTTTTTCAAATTCATGGAAGCATCCCTGTTGACTTTTAACTTTAGCTCAAGGAGCTTAAAGGGGTTATCCAGTGCTACAAAAACATAGCTACTTTCGCAAAATGCAAAAATGAAAATTAGCCCGGTCCAGAAGGGGTTAACACCATCATTATGTAGATGGGACGTTTTAATCACTTTTTAATACTTTTTTAATATATAATGTAACAAAAAAGTAATCCTGGCGCTATTTTCCCTCCTTTTGTTTTTTCTGTCCGCAATGACTATTGTTATATTTTAATAGATTGGACAATTACGCACGCTACGGTATATAATATGTTTATTTATTTATTTTTACATTTTTTATTTACATAATAGAAAATGGGGGTGATTTTAACTTTTATTGGAGAATGGGGTACTTATAAAAACTTTTTTTTACTTTTTTTTCCGCATTTTAAGTCCCTTTGGGGGACTTTTATATGCATTTCTTAGGTTGCATACACTGTACAATGCTATGCCATAGGCATAGCATTGATCAGTGTTATAGGCGTTCTGCCACAGGCAGGCTCAATGAGCAGAAAGCCGATCGGACCACACAGAAGAAGAGAAGAGACCTCCGGCAGTCCGACCCCCTCAGTCACACTGTAGGGGTCCCAATCGGTAAGTTTAAGGGGTTAATGACATGCTGCAGCACAATCGCTGCAGCCTGTCACTAATGGTGAGGGCAGGGCTGCTCACTGCAGCCGGCTCCCACCTACTTTCAAGCGCGCTCTGCTCTGGAGCACGTTCCATTGCAAAGGACTTACCGGCACGCCCAGGGTCGTCTGGGGACAGGCACCCAATGCGTACCGGTACATAGGCATAATATAGGAAATATTAAGGTAGATCTGTTACTATTATAATCAATATGTAATTTAATTTAATTTATTTATGTAATTTTGTGTTTTAACCTAATTCTTAGCATTTTGTATTTTATTAAATAACCCCTGCTATTTATACATTTGAGGACTACCTTTAATTCCTACACTCACTGCTTTGAGGACAAAACACATTGTTGTTATTTCTTTGCCGATTGGCCATTTGTCGACTTGTAGGACATTGCAGTTTTGTTAACCTTGGCCCACTATGGGAATAGTAAACCTACACCCCATTTTTGTTGATATCTTTTGAAGTTAATATTTTGTGGTCACAATTTAACTACATAGAATTTAGGGAAATGTAAAGTAGAGGCCTTGGTTGACAATAATTATAAGTGCCTCATTTAAGCCATTAGGTACTCATGTGTTCTAACATTTGTCATATAGATGTACAAAACTTGTCCTTTAAAGCGACTCTGTACCCACAATCTGACCCCCCAAACTGCTTGTACCAACAGGTATCTGCTTTTACTCCAAGATCTGTCCTGGGGTCTGTTCGGCACGTGATGCAGTTACTGCCCTAAAAAAAAAAAAAGAAACTTTTACACTTGCAGCCCTGTGTCAAATTGGCATGGCCTAGAGTACTCATGACCTAGGGTTGCGACGCCCCTCCGTACCCCCTCCCCGCCCTCCTCATCATTAGTAATACTCAGGCAGAATTTTTCCTATTCATCACCTGTCTGAACACTGCACAGGTGCCTTAACGATCCAGCCCATGTGCAGTATTGTGTGCCCAGCACATGTGTGTGTGTGTGACCTTCCACATAACATGTGTGTGTGTGGGGGGGGGGGGGCAGCTCAGGCACTAGGAATAGACAGGACTTTAAAAAAAAAAACCTCTAACTGTGTTTGGCTGGCTAAACTATGCAAACTCCTTAATATAAGAATAGTGGATTTCAGATTCGTGTCACTTGCTGGTTGGAGCTAGAGAGGGACAGACTGTATACCAGAGAGAGAAAGCTTTTAGGTGGAGCTAGGTAGGGAAGAGAGGGAGAGACCCCCAAAAGCCTTTGTTAGGGCTAAAAGTATAAAAACCATATATTTAGAAGCTGTTGTGAGACAGGCAGTGTGTTCAGACATCTACTAATAGTGTATACGGCTGTATACTGTGATTGCGGGATAATACCTGTTATCTTGCTACTACTGATTTGTACAGTCTGCATCCTGTAAAGGAGTTGAACGGCTCTTTCATTTTAATATTGTAAAAAACAATTATATATCCGGTATATGGCTGTATACTGTGATTGCAGGATAATACCTGTTATCTTGCTACTACTAATTTGCGCAGTCTGCATCCTGTAAAGAAGTGGAACAGCTCTTTATTTTATAATTGTAAAAAACAATTATATATCCGGTATACAGCTGTACTGTTATCTTGCTACTACTCATTTGTAGTTATTGTTAATTTTCGTTATTACGTATTTTACACTGCACCTGACCTGATACTTCAGAAGAGCATACCGCTAAACCGAAATGCACGCTTCTACTTTAGGTTTGTAATTTGTTCTTGAATGTTCAGCGAACACAAACTGATCACAAACATTTTTTTTTGTTTGCGTTCGGGATCCAAACTAAAAATTGGGATGTTCGCTCATCACTAGTGTTAGATGAACCCACGCTTGCTTCCCCTGCTGTGCCACATGCATTCCAGAGGTGTTGGCATAATTTCCTAAGGTTTCATTGTGCACTTGGTGACCTTCTAGTGGTCAAATATTGATTTCCAGGTCCCAAGTATTTTTCTCCCATAGACTATAATGGGATTCGATATTCCTTTCAAATATACGAATATCGGGAGATATTCGAGTCGAATTTCGAATTATCGAATATTTCAATATTCGCTCATCTCTAAAATGTAATAGTTTTTAAAACTATCTAATTCTTAAAATATACCTGTTATTGTACCTAGATTGAAACTTCCATATGCAAACACTGCTGATGCCAGAAGTTTGGTTTGCAATGGAAATATCCTATCACAGACGTGTTCCATGCTTGTGTTTCATTCTAATTTATTAGGAACTCACTGAGGCATGGGATGATTCTACGCGAATCCAAAACTCCAGCATCAGCTGCACCTATGCTAAAGTTTCAACCTCAGCCCAATGACAGTTATACTTGAACCCCTTAGCCACACATTATGTACCGGGTACATCTTGGCGCTGCTAGGGGGTTCAGATAGGGGTGACACCGTGACCCGTTCTGAACCCAGCGGTTCCCAGATGCTATCAGCCCACAGCTATTAGCCGACATGGCCTGTTGCCATGCCCAGCTAATTAAACAGTGGCATTTAAAAGGCTATAAATAAGCCTTTCCTGTTGTGCTGTATCAGGATCATCCCCCTCGTGCGCATGATGCGATCGTGGAGGGACGATACCTGCTTCGGCCCGGGTCGGGCTTTGTGCAGCAATAGCACTGATCCCAGCTCGGCACTCGAATAGTATGGGCTCCAGCAGTCCATAGTAATTGAGCACTGATCTCATAGTTCAATGCAGTACATATTTTTTTTAACACTTTTTTTTTCATTTACATTTTTTTTTTTTTTTTTTACAGTTAAATATGCAATTATTGCTAAGTCATAGCAAAGCATTGATCAGTACTATCGTCAATCTTCTCATAGAGCCTGACTGAGGGCAGACTATATCAGTAGATGGACGATCCGACAGGACAAAGGTAAGGAGAACACCTTCACTTGCAGTGCAAATGATCGGGACCCAATCCTGTCACTGACTTCCTTAAACGCCGCAATCACTATGCATCATTGTACATTGAGTTTTTGGCAATACTCCCTATACATGCAGTTTAACACACTTAATAGACTTTTTTAAATTATTATTTTAAAAATCCTGATTTAAAGCATTACTAATCAGGAAAAATATAGTAGTAAGACAAGTTCAAAGCAAATACACATTTCATTGATTGATTTTTCGACTCCTTGATTCTTATTAAAATAGTTTGGTACCAAATGCAACCAAATATCCCTTATTGCCTGTTTGATTTGGCGCCATACAATAGCTAGTACTTGATCTTGATACTGTGTCATTTATTTGTTTGGGAGTAAATTAAATAGCAACACTTTAAGAGATAATTGACTCAAGATGGGCTGCATGAAATTGTAAAATGGAAAGATTGAACCTTTCAATTCATATGGGTTTGATTTGTATGTGATGAAAGTTGATTTCCTACACTATTTAGTTCAGCAAACCAACTAGAAAAAATACACACAACAGTAGACAGGTCTGCATGTCCTGAAATGTGATCTGTCCTCCCTATAAAACCATGGTCATTATATTTCAGTTCATAAAAGCCAACAAGATGTTAACCGAGGGGTGAACTTTTCAGTGTGGGGTCATCTATTGTTGATTTCAGCCACATGTTTAAACTTGGAGTTTGTCTTCATTCTTTATTTAACAATGATAGATGTTAGCAAACAGGGACCTCATGTGCCACCACTGTAAATGTCAAAAGTTAGAATATTTTTCTTTCTAGCCGTGTAAGCCAATACAGCAAATACATTTATCCATTGCATATTGGGGAGAGCACACTTTTTTGTTGATGCGTCAATGACACGAATTGTGACTACTGCTTCATTTCTTGTGAGACAATGGAAGGAACTGACACTCTCTATTCAGGTTGTCAAGCAAAGCAAGACATATGTGATGTCCTTAGTGGTTATTTTTTAAGATGCTGAATCAATGAGATTATTATCAGTGCAATTACATTACTTATGTAAACAGATGCTACATTTAGACAACCAGTTAACAAGTTACAAGAGTGCTTGTTTTACCCCCAGGGATAATGAGTGAAAGGTACTTATTTATCTTTAAATATATAGGAAATTAATAGGAAAGCAATTCAATTAATTATCTAATTATTTAATTGAAATAGTTATATTGAGAGCAGTTTGAATTGTACTCTTTACATTGCCATTTCTACAAATATGGACAGGCAACATTTATTGCTTCATGTTTATTGCTGCAAATGAATGGTAACACTTCAACAATGCACATAATTATTGTTACTAAAATGAAAATAAGTATTATTATTATTATCAACATCAATTCATTATCAATTATTGTTATTATACTGGATTTTGCACATTGCCATTTTAGGTATATGTTGGATTAAAACAATAGCTAGATAGATGACAGACTCTTAGAACACATTAATAAATTGGAAGATTGCTGTGCAGAAAAAAGTAGCATAGACCCATTGAAATGTTCTTTTAGCAGAATGGACACTCTTTAAAGCTTTCACATACCATGTGGGAGCGCGGCTCAGTTGACACTGCATTTGCAATCCATAAAGAGCCTCTGTAACAGTTAAAAGGGGTTATCCAGCGCTACAAAAACATGGCCACTTTTCCCCCTACTGTTGTCTCCAGTTCAGGTGTGGTTTGCAATTAAGCTTCATTTACTTCAATGGAACTGAGTTTCAAAACCCCACCCAAACTGGAGACAACATTAGGGGGAAAGTGGCCATGTTTTTGTATCGCTGGATAACCCCTTTTAAGCTTAGCACTGCCAAATGAACCTGCCAGACCACTGCACCAATATATATGAATGCAGCCTGACAGATCCAGATAACTTTAATGCAATCTGTCAAGTTTTCTGCTAGTCCCTGATGGTGTGTGGTGAACTTTATACCTTTTTTTTTCCTGAAGAGTACATTTTTGCAATATTATCCAGCAAGTCTTAAAGTGGTTGTTCATTCTAAATGGTCCTTGTGTGATGCTGCCAGACATTGCCGGGATAAACAGCAACATACAAACAGCTTTGTAACTGTCCACTTTCACTGCAACAAATAAACACTCAGTGGCTTTTCCAAGACTTGATTTTTCCATCTAACTATTGCAGGATGTTCATACCTACTTTAGCATGTACTCTAGCTTTGACACATTCTCTTACCACCAAGTGATTTTCTCTGCCCCCAGCTGTGCAAGTCCCGGGTTTGTGATTCTGCTGACTGTGTCTAGGCAGCAGTGCAGTCTCATGCCAGATGATAAGGCTCATCATATCTCTGGCATCTAAGCACAGTGTCATATCTAGGTTGGGCACTACACCCCTGTTTGCTGATATTTTTACTTCCTTTGTCAGCTTTTGAGTTGAGTCAAGAGGACCCTTAGTGGACACTAAATAGGGGCTTACTGAGCCTCTGTCACAACTCTCACGGTTGGTGGCCAGGATTCCTTGGAGTTGATTTCCTGGGCAGCTATACAGATATTTTTTTCTTCTTTTCCCACTAGCTCTATGACTTCACATACAGTGCTACATCCTGAACAGAGACTTACTAGACAAACATAGTTTTGCAATTTCCTATGTTTTTTTAACCTTGCAGCCGTCATATGAACTAGTCTTGTAGTGCACCTTTTTCTACCTTTCTTTAGCAAACTTCAGATTTCAAAGGTCCTGTAAAGCAATGGAGAACTGTTTTATAGATTCACTGTTCTCTTGTGTTCTAGTCTCAAACTTCTTTCTCGAGCCTAAGAATGTTATGGTCTCTCTGTGAAGAAATTCTAGCCAGCCAATAATAGCATCCATGGTATTCGTGCTGGCCATTACTGACCACAAATGCAATATAGGATGATCAGGAGAGATGGTTTATTTAAAACAACTTTTTATTGAACAAACAGGAACAAAATTACAATGATATACTAGGAAGTACAGTTTAGCTACTCAATTTACTCCTCCTCAACCTCATAGAATACTATAGCAGCCAACCACACCCCCTACAAGCCTGCAGCATTGGTCCTGGTCCTTTTTACTTAACATAAGAATGGGAATTTAGTGGGTTTTTTTTTTTTTTTTTTTAATGGCCAAAGTTACAGTATGGGGGCACCTCAAATGAATGGAAGCACTATCAATGTGAAGAGGCAGTAAGTGACCACAGTCAATGAGAAGAGGCACTATGGGGCATTATTCATGTGAATAAGGAACTAAAGGGGTACCTTTTCTGTGTGTAGGCGCTAAGGAGACTCTTAGTTTAAAGAAGGCACTAAGGGGGAAATTATTTCTGGATTGGGACGGTTAGTAATTATAACTATGTAGGGACATGAAGGTGGCTTTTTTTGTGGGGGGGCACTACTATTATGAGGAAGGCACTAAGGGGCACTACTACTACTGTATGTACGGGCAGTAAGGGGGGCACTTTTACTGAGAGTAGAGGACCAAGTAAGTTGTATTATTGTGTAGGGCACCCTTTGGAGCTTTGTCTGTTAGACACTGATATTTGGGAGATAACTTTAGTTATAAGGACACTAGGAGTGGCAGAAAGTATTGAGGTAATATTGCAGTATTATGGTACTGTTGAAAAGGAACAGCAGGAAGGGAGGTTTGTGCAGAAGGTGAAGAGTAGTCAGGAGGGTGCCACTGAAAAAAAGGAAAATCCAGAAATGTATAGGTGGAAAACTCTGCAGATACAGACTATGGCTGGAAAAAGTTGTCATAGGATTCTAGGCCAGAAAAAAAAGAAAGTGAATAATTGAAATCTGTGAAATCTGAGAAGACTACACTTGTTGTAACTGTAATGTAATTAGTTACAGTGGTACCTTGGTTTAAGAGTAACTTGGCTTAAGAGCGTTTTGGAAGAAGCATTGCTTTGGTTTAAGAGCTCTCTGTACTGGGTGGGAGGGCGAGTGGGGGAGGGACATGGTCTGCACTGGGTGGTCTACTGACCCAGGAAGTCTCCTTCACCTTCCAAATCATAGCAGATCCACTTCAGGCTGGGGCTTGCATTAGGGTACAGGACTGGCGAGGTAATCTTTTCATAGCTTTACTCCACTCTCCCCGGTCAGAGAGTACTGTTATACTGTGCCCACATATGTCCTGCTCATTCATTCATGCTCCTTGCAGTCTCTGTCAGTCTTTGTGTTTCCCATTCTCTCCATTCCTGCTATAATGTGCCTGCACTCACACTCAGCTATACACACTGCTGTATAGAAAAGTTTCATTCACTGTTCCTGATTGGTCCATACAGAACACACTCCCCTCCTTCATTGCTGTCATATGACCACACAGACCTCTGACAGCAGCCCTGCTTCTCTATTCTAGCCTGTTGTACTACACTACTGCATTATGGGGATCTGCAGTTCAATCCTGTATCTACAAACTGCTGCTGTTTTTCAGGTTTATGCACTTACTATACATTATACTTCACATGCTGATGGCTATACTGTACAGTAACTGATAATATCACATATTCAGCTGTATCTCATTGTTTGTTTCATCTGTTTTACATGTTATTCAGAATAAAAAAAAAATCATTATTTTGGGGTGTCGAACCAATTGTCTGCATATCAGTGATTTCTTTTGGGGAAAATGTGTTTTGGTTTAAGAGTGGATTTGGTTTACAAGCAAAGTCTAGGAACAAATTATGCTCGTAATCCAAGGCACCACTGCCTTGCTGTGCTGCTCCTCCCCAGATGCTGGGAAAAGATGGATCCTGTTCTGGGAAACTTCTCCCAGTTTCCCAGGACTAGATCCATCTTTTTCCCAGCATTTGGGGAGGAGCGGCAGGGAGCAGAGCACCCTTCAAAACCCTGCAGCTCAATGAGTGGAATACAGATAGGAACGGAGCATCTCACTTTGTTCCTACTGTAAATTTGCTCATCCCTAATTAAAATGCATATGTGCAGCTGTAAACATGTGTTACCCATGCACATATAATAATCAGCTAAATAAGTAATATTTTTATCCATATCTATTTAAGTTCTTAGATTACAACTTTACCAATTGTATTTTCAATGTCTAAACTAAAAGCACAATACATATACCACTACACTACATGGTCTCTTGTTTTAAGTCATTTTATGTTAAGCACACCCAGGATTTTTATAAGTAGTGTAAATGTAGATGTGCTAACCTATTGTTTGTCTTTTTAAAAATAAATACAATGGTATAGGACAGCAATTCACTCTTTTATGTAAGGAAAGTTTCTTTTTCCTGACACTGTTTTGTATTCTGTATGGCTATAGAAGCATCCCTCCTTCTTGAGTATTTCAATTAAAAACAATGGACTCTAGAAGCATAGAGCATATCACTTTAACAGAATTGTACTATAGCAATATCTTTTCAAATTGATGGGAAGTAGCTCCACTTGAGGAGGATATGGCTGGCTTGTTAGTTCCTGACAGCAAACTGTGTTTGGTACATGGAGCATTTAGGATCAGTGTAAACCTTTTGTCTAGAACCATGCTGTTGTATTCTTCAACCATCTTCTGTTGTCTATGGCTGAGCAAGTACCTTCACATATCTAACAGAGCAGAAAGAGGCTCCCCTGTTGTATGATTTCTCACATTTAATTACCTGATTTTTTTTTTATCCTGGGGTCAGAATGCAAAAGAGAATCACACCATGCTCCATGTAGTCTTGCAATAGCATTGTTTGTTTCTAATAGAGCCACTGGTGTCAGGCACAATAGTCATATCTTTTGTTTCCATTGGATTTTAGACCATTCAAATAAGGTAGAATGTTCCTGGTCTGTGGATTTTCAAAAGAATCTGATCTCTACCCTGTCATCCACATCACCGCAAAATGTAAATCTTCATTTACACTCATGATGACTTTTAGTGTTCCTAAGATACAAAACTTTCCTAAAACTATTTTAAAATGTGATCTTTTAACCACTAATATCATTTTGTCATGGAACACAGATACACAATACTAATTGAAAATGAAAACTATATGGACACTTGACCAACTTATTACATCGCTTTAAGTTATTTTATTGTAGAACAAATACAACAACAAAAATAGCAATAGGCACAAAGCCTTACAGTGACATACGAAATGCTTTAATAGAACAAAGAAAACCTCTGTATGCTTTAATACAAAATTGGAAGAGCACAGAAATAAAGCATGGGCCCATAGACGTTCATGATTGGCATATCACAGCAATTTGAAACTTGCACAAGACCATAATACAGCTATGTGAGTCCTTTCACCTGAAATACTAAGAAAAAATGAATGCATTTTTTTTATTTAAAACAGCATTTCAAAAAGTGAGAAGGTAAAAATTAAATTCACATTTTTTTACCTGTCAAACTGGAGGTAACTGTGTGTTTTGTTATTTTGCAAAACAGAACTGTGTTATTTCTTCCTCTCTATAAGGCCCAAATTGTCATTGTGTCCCCATAAGGAGAACTGTATTGTAAAAAGTTGGGGGCCCCTGTTACAAATTGTGTACTTGTGCTCAGGATCATCAATGTATACCTCTTTATTGAGTTTAGTTCTTAAATGTTGTACCACATCACTACATACCAGGTACAGTATGCTGTAATGCTATAGTACTGTTTGAGTCTGGGTTTACATAAAGTGAAAAATTATTGATTTGGCCATTATTGTAACTTCATTAATATCATGTAAATGGTGACTGGGAAGTTTTTCCTATTAGGTAATAGCAGGGATTGCAGAGAAATGGAGATTTTATATCAATGTCACAACGAATAATTAAACCAAGCTTCAAAATGATATTACTGGTTGTGACAGTATAACAACTGGTATTAAAAAAATAAAGCCTTGTTCCTGCAATGTGCAAAAAAGAGATATTAACATTAAATACTAAAAAATATAAGTATCATGTAACCAAACTAGTCGACTCCAGCACATGCAAATGACAAAAGTGCAATCTTTTCATGGAAAGAACATCTGTTCACGTTATTTGAATTTGATGAGCGGTGAAGAGTTTTAGCACAGGTAGTATAAGCACAGGATCTAACAACTAGTGCTGAATGAGATAAAGGATTCGTTTAACCCTACTGTAAAGGGATTGTTTTTAAGTGGCTTAAATAAAAAATCCTAAGCCACCTTTGTTGTTCAAAGCCACAGACCTTTTAAAATAGAGCTAGCAAGGTTTTAGCCATTTGGTATTTCCTTCTCAAAGACTTTGTATTTTACTTTAATCTTAACTCCTTATCACCAGCATCTAAATAGAGAAATCACATGGGCTAAACTTAGGTCATTTGCTTTGGGACTACATACATGGGAATTAGAAAATAACTTGCTCACTTGCCAGTTGCCTTTTGCAAGTCAACTAATTAGGTGATTAAGTAATTAGAAGGATATGTGCATATCAATAGGCTTGACTCAGTTATTGAAATCAAAGGAGATAAGGACAAGATACTTTTTATTCTCTTACATTGAAAAGGTAATTAATCCATTTACTTTGTCCTGGCCGTGCTTTTCTATAGTGTGGTAGAAAATGAAGGAAGATAGACTTTCAGAAAGCCTTTGAAACATGCTAGTATGACAAATGGTCCTTTCTTTGGCACATTATACAAAAGAGGATAATTTTAACCATTGTGGATAAATTGTAGACAAGAAATCATCAAAACTGGAATAAATGTACTAAAGCCTAGGAATGTAGATTATCTGTACACACAGTAATTGAAATTCCCATGAAATTGAATCTAGAATTTCATAGCTTAAGTGAATGACTCATTTCTACTTCATTCAGATGTGAAAATGTTTCCCAAGGTCTAGTTTATTATCAAATATAGCATGCCAGATTTCCATTCCTTGTCATGCTGGGTATCTTGCCACCTGCACTTGTGGAAAAGTTGGAATAAAGAAGAAATATATAAAAGGTTCTAAGTCAAATTGTAATTTCATTTAAAGTAAATAAATAAAGGTCAGACAGAAAAAAAATGATTGTGATACACCCATTCTTAGGGATAGTTGTTTTATTTAATAGATCTAGGATAATATTGTTAACATCATGTAGTAGTTGCCCTATTTATTCAAATTCATTTTTGCAATACTGTAGATACCTTTCAACACACTATGAGACCTGTTAAGGTGCATTTACATGTAGAACATCATTTCAGCATATCTGTGTTCAGACCCCAACTGATCAGTAGAACAAATGGAAAAGCAATGTGCTGCTGCATGCTCCCCACTTTGTGTCTATGAAACCTGGGAGATCCTATATACTTTAATAGGTGGCCCATCCAGGTCAAGTGGCACAGATCAGAGCTCATTTTTGTGATTGGTTGAGTTCTGAACACTATGCGATATCAAAAGTTTTTTATTTCTTCCTTTTTTTTACAGGAACACTTGAAAAGTAGACTATATAATTTTTCAATTTCATTTAGGCTAGATGGATTCTGCATACCTGGCTGCATATTCCAGGTATTCATATACCCAAAGCCAGAGATATGGCTTCCAGGAAACACAGTAACAGCTATCAGGGCCATTATGTATGGATTTTTACAATAATAGAATAATTGAAACTGCTGAAAATAATTTGTACATAAACAATACAGCAGGTGAAAGCAATAAGGGGTGAAATGTAGAAAAAACATCTAAGTTTAAATTTAATTGTTTGATGAAAGACTGAAAGCAGGTAAACTAACCTTACAGAGAGGGGGGAAATAAGTGCTTTGTGTCCATAAAATCAGATATCTAAAAATTTGCAAATAGAGCCTTTACCTCTGGTAACAACAGATTCATATACTTGGGAAATATGAATGAATCTTTTAAATACTTACCTAGCAATTACTTTAACTTTACATAATAGTTTCCTATGTGGTATGGGAATATTTTGGATGCTAAAAAATAACAAAGCAAGTTGGGGTGACAAAGGGATATGATATGTAAATCTGATATGTAAATGATATGTAAATCTGCTGTTAGCTCTCTCCTGTGTGCTCACCTGTTGCTGATTAAGAAAGGCTCCACAATGGAGCTGAAACGTTGCACTATTTTGTAAAGGCTTTATCTGATGAATTAAACACTGTTTGATTCATTGGACTCTTTGGAGTGCTGCAAGATTTTGAGATTTGACTTTATGTGTGAATAACAGTTTTGAGCCTAGGTGATGCCAAGGTATTGTATCTCCAATTCAAAGAGAAACAACTACACGAAATCAGTTGACCTAATGGAGTACGGAATAGTAATACTTGTACGATCGCGGAGGGGAGATCCCTTCTACTGAGCCGGCCGGGGTCAGCGCTGCACTGACGCTGATCTCGGCTTGGCAATCGATGTGTATGGTCTGCTGCAGACTAGAGTATTACAGCAATGATCTAATCGATCATTGCTGTCTTAGGTATACTGCAGTGATCTCTATGGGAGATCACTAAAGTAATACTAAAAGTCCCCCAGGGGGACTAAAAGTTAAAGTATAAAGTAAAAAAAGTGTTTTTATTAATAAAAAAAAAAAAACTCCCCTAATAAAAGTTTGAATCACCCCCCTTTTCCCATTTTATAAATAAAAATAAACAAACATATTTAGTATCGTCGCGTGCGTAATCGACCAAACTATTAAATTATCAAATTCCTGATCTCCACCAATGTGCAAAATTGTGCATTTTTTGCCACATCAAATCCAGAAAAATTGTAATAAAAAGTGATCAAAAAGTTGCATATACTCAATTAAGGTGCTGATAGAAATAACAGATCATGATGCAAAAAATGACACCTCACACAGCCCCATAGACGATAGGATAAAAGCATTCTAAGGCTGGGAATAAAGCAATTTTAAAGTTTGTTAAAGTTGGAAGTTTGCACCAGTCTAAATTTTACACCCTTTGATAAATCCCCCCCATTTTATGCGTCCGGGATCCCTTGCGGCGCCGCAAAGAACTGACATGTGAGTTTTCTGCGGCCGCTATTCAGTGAATAGCGGCTGTAGAAAACCATGTCAGTGCACACTATTGAGCAAGCGGCTGCGGCCGCACGCTCAATAGTGTGTAGTGGAGAGTTCTTATGTGGGTGCGCACGGATATGCCCGCATTAGAACCCTGCGGCAGGAAAGATCCTCCGGCCGGTACTGCTGAGCCACTGAACGGCCAGTCACTTACGCCATGTGAACATGGCCATAGGATCACAGCAAATTTTGTGCAGAGAATTCTGCTGTGAAATTAGCTAATACATTACCTACCCATGCTCCTACTTGCTGCTCTGGCTCCTGACTTCCTTGTGTCTCTGACACAATCAGTGCGCTGCCCATTCACAGCCACTGATTGACTCAGCCGGATGTCACAGAGCCTGAGCGGAAAGCAGGAGCATGTGCAGTTAACATATTAGCTGGGCAAGGCTTATATGTACTTTAAAGAGGATGTACCACCACAGCATAAATATTGACGTATGCATACCCTCCTGACGGCGCTGCTCTCTAGAATCGGACGCTGTGGAGCATTTTCAAATCCGTTGCTCGGTTGCTGAGAAATCGGCCAAAATATAAATATGCTAATTAGCAGTGCTGAAGCACAGGAGGCCGGCCCGGCATCTGTGATTCAAGCTCCTCTCCTCCCCCTCCGTAAGCGCCGGCCGCACAGCCCTGCCTCCTGTCTTCTGCCCGGTGGCTTAGCATAGGAGGCGTGCCAGCATTTACAGAGCCCATCACAGAGGGGGAGGAGAGGAGCTCGAATCACAGACGCCGGGTCGGCCTCCTGTGCTTCAGCACTGCTAATTAGCATATTTATATTTCGGCCGATTTCTCAGCAACCAAGCAACGGATTTGAAAAAGCTGCACAGCATCGGATTCTAGAGAGCAGCACCGTCAGGAGGGTATGCATATGTTTATATTTCTGCTGTTGTGGTACATCCTCTTTAAGAATGAAAAATCCACTGCGAGTATGTAAGCCTGTAGAAAAGACAGGACACAGGAGTGCAGCAGATTTCGCTGTGGAACTCGCAGCGGAATCCTGTTTGTGTGAAAATGGCCTTAAAGGCTATAGTGTTTGCATTTTTTCACCTACATACCCACATGAGCCTTTATTTTTTGCAACACCGATTGTAGTTTCCAATGACATACTTAATTTTTCCATAAAATATGCTTTAAAACTGAAAAAAAAAATTGCGCCCTGAAATTGAAAAAAAATATTTTTCCATTTCGGGAGGTTTCGGGTTTTGCCATTCACCCTATGGTAAAACTGACATGTTATCTATGTTCTCAAGTCAGTACAATTAAAATAATAGACAACTTATGTAAATTTTATTTTATTTGATGGCTTTGAAACCTTTCTTTAAAAAAAAAACAAAATGTTTTTGAAAATGCTCTATTCCCATCCTTATAACACTTTAATTTTTTTGTTTATGGGGCTGTGTGATGTGTAATTTTTTGCTTACATATATGCGACTTTGGAAACAACTTTTTATTACATTTTTTTCTTGATTTGATGTGCCAAAAAAATCGCCAATTTTGCACTTTTGCGTTTACAATGTTTACTATGGAAGATCAAGGGTGTGATAATGTAATAATTGAGGTGATAACACACAGCGATACCAAATATGGTTATTTATTTATTTGCATTTATAAAATGGGAAATGGGGGGTAATGCAAACTTTTATTAGGGTAGGGGAATTTTTTATTAATGGAAAAACTTTATTTATTTATTTTACACTGTAAGGCTATGTTTACACAACGTTTTTTCAGCTCCGTTTAAAATGACGTTGGTCATTTTGAGTGTAAAATAACGGACGTTATTTAGTTGCCTTACCTCCCCTTAGTGCACTGACGGTTATGGTTATTAATTGGCCGTTCGATGGGGCTTAATTGAAAAGTCCATGGAATTTAATAGCAAAAATGGAGACAGAACGGTGACAAAAGGAAAACTGTGTGTGAACTACAAATAAAAAACGTCCGCTGTTTGCAAAAGATGTCCGAAAATAATGTTCATTATTTTGACGTCCGCGGCAAAAACGTCAGTTTTTCAATCAGTCAGTCAGTTAAATCTCGTCAAAAACTGACTTTTTTTAAAATATGAAAATCGGACGCCTTTTCAATATTTTTGACGTTGTGTTAACATAGCCTAATTTGAAGTTACCCTGGGGGACTTCTAATACAACTGCACTGATCTCTCATAGAGATCAATGCAGTATATAGATACTGAGATTACAAAGCCAGCTCACCATTCCTCTTGCTCCGGTGCATGGATCTGCACATGTTTGTGCATGTCAGTCCAATATAGTAAACTGATGATCCAGCAATCCGGTAAAAAAAGTATCTTTATTCCAATTCCAAGTTAAAATACAAGCGATTCACACCATGATGCAGCTCACAGCGACAACAAGTTTTGAGCGCATGCCCGTTCTTGATCACTGATAACATTTGCACTAAATATTTAAAGTGTCACTGCCATTTATTTATTTTTTTTACTTAAATATTAGATCAATTGATTCTAAACCTTTTTCCAATATATTTTATTTATTTTCATTGTTTTACCTTGAAAATTCTCTTTATACACTTCTACACCAGGGGCAATGTTTCCTTGTTTTAACCTTCACTGTTCCAACTGTAAAAATCTCAACTGATTTAGAATGGAAAAAAAAAACAGTAGAGATTTTTTTAGTCCCTCTCTTCTGCTCGTTCTTGAGTAAGGCTGTCATTTCATTGATAGCCTACAGAAGAATGCTTTCATCTACAAGTCTGTGAACTGTGCAGGCGAAATCCGCCTGACCATAGAATGGAGTCTATGATACGGGCGGAGATGAGAGCAGGAGCGCGTGGGGGCGCGACAAAAACTTCTCAGTGCAGATTTCTCAATGTGACCCTATTAAAGCAACTCAGTCAGCCAGCGGGTCACTATGAATAAAGATCTGTCGGTTGCTGACCGCTTGGATGACATGCCTATCAGGTTGGAAGGGATGGCTGGCCTTATTGATTAAATATCTCAGCACCTAGATTCTATAACCACCCAGTCTACTGAACCACCTACTGCTCCTGCTGCCTTCACCGCCCCTGGTTTCCCCATTCACACTGTCCAGCAGAAAACATGTATGCTTTTGTCGGATTATTTTGTAGGGAAACACCTTTCACACCTTTTGCCAATCCTGTCATCTGTTTTTTTAAATTTTACTATTTATCAATGAAGGCAGAGAAAGTTGGAGTGATTGTGTCCCTCCTCAAGGGTTCCCAATCACTCCAATCAGGGTCTCCGGAATTGTTTTCAGTGGACAGATTTTTTTTGGCTTTAGGTCATGTCTATTATTTTTAAAACCTGGTGGCACTGGCAGAAGCACATGTCTTTTCCATACGGCAGGCACGTCGCTCCGATAAGGACTACTGCTCTGTGTTTTGGCAGTGGTGCACCATTACTGGATGGGCCGATTCATCCCTTAAGGCATTGTTTAGACAGGGCTTGTCAGATGCTGTTAAGGATGCTCTGGTTAGCCATCCAACCCCAGACTCCCTGAATGACTTATGGCCCTGGCTGTGAGTGTAGACAGAAGAATTATAGAAAGATGTAGGGAAAAACAATCTTATTCATTCTAGGCTGTTTTTTTCTTTTTTCTCCTGTCTTTTACAAACCCTATCTCTTCTCCTCCCCCAACCATCACTAAAGAACCCACGCAGCTTGGAGTGATAGACACCAGGACCAGGCGGGAGTACCACAGACAAAATGGACTCTGCTTTTACTGTGGTGATAGTGAACACTACAATGACCCCCGCAGAAAGGTCATCAGGGTCCAGGTTACAACCAGGAAAGTGGTTTTAACGTACATTATCCCTCTGATGAACCTTCCAATGATAAATCTGTGTGTTTATCAGGGGCAGATTAACTTTACCATAGGCCCCGGGCTGTTCACCAAGCCTGGGCCCCTCCACCCCGCTGGCAGTACATAATACGGGATGGATAATGTCATGATGCCCTGATTTGTGCAAAATCGTAAAAAAAGTAGCGATTGTTTGCAAATCATGGCAGAACTGTAGCCAGGAGACAATACACCACAAAAGTATAAGTCTTATTTGGTGGCCATAGGCCCCCCAGAAACTCAGGACCCCACATTACCGCCCGAAAAGGACCTATTTTAATCCGCTACTGGCGTATATGTAATGTGGGAGTTGGCACTGTGTCTGATACAGATCCCTCCTGGATAACCCCTATATATATCTCGGGATAAACAAAAGGTTTGGACAAAAAGAATCCATTAATGTTTTTTGTAAATGACAGCTCTAAACTAAGGGTCGAGGATCTTACTCCCTTACTTTTGACAAAAATCGTATGTCACTTAAAAAAAAGATAAGTTAAAAGTTATAGAGCTTTTTATCCTATACTCTCTCTTCTCATGCTTGATCTTAATTACATGCAGTAGATTTGGGGCATATTCAGTTTTCCTAAAAAAAAAAGAAAAACATTAAAGATTGTCTAATGTCTGCCTCCAGCTTGAGATGTGTCAAACAAGAACAGTTAAAGATAAAGGCGAAACTTTTCTTTAACATGTCTGCATATCTGTTATGTCAATGTTGAGTACCCTTCCTTTCCTCTACCTTTTCTTTTACCCCCCTATTTCTTTTATTTTGTGTGTTTTTCAGGTACCAAGTTAAAATGTGCACATTGTCTTAATGCATCACACTGTAAATACGTTTGACAAGTAAGAAAATGATGTTATTCACGCATTGAAAACCACAATAGAAAGATGCTGAAGATCAATCATATTTTCTTAGTAGGGATGACAAGCCACCAAAAACATTGTTGTGTGAAAGTGCCTGCTAGAGTGATCAAGCTTCAGGCAGAAGTTGATACTGGCAAGGCAGAAGCTCACCTGTAGACGTGTCTGTGAAGTGCTGAGAAATCTGGAATACATACAGAAATATCTTCAAAGACACAAAAGTGCATTATCCCATCAATGTTCAACATTCAGAATCCTAGCTGAAAAAACAAAGAGAAATAGAAAAGACCAAAAGACAGAACTTTGAAACGGCTCACAATACAGGTCTTCACACATAAATTGTCATCCCTTGCTGATTGTATCCTTTCACATTTTCAGCTTTTCAAATGCTGACAAATAATTGATTATACATTTACATGGTATGGCATCAGTGTTTATCTGGATAGAGATATTTATGTTTACAAATGTGGTGATCCATATAATGTACTTTCAATGCTGTTGGCCCGATCTTCCTTCATACCAAGGAATTAGACTTGGGTACATAAATTGAAAGAACTTAGCCCCCTGAAGGTCCATTGAAGCATGGCGCCTGGGGCATTGAGATGCTGTCCACCTCAGAGAAGACTACCACATCAAGGATGACAGAGAAACTAATTATTATAAAACAAGCTTTTTTATTAGTGCATAATGCATTTTGCGGTTACCCTCTTCATCAGATCTGTATACTTTGTTCACATACAGCAGATTTTTATAACCAGAGAAGTGCGGGAATTTTTTAAATTCAAACCAAGGAAGTGTTCTCATTGGACGATGTTAGTATGTACCATAGTATTTATATATATATATATATATATATATATATATATATATATATATAATACAAGATAAAAGTGCAAAATAAAAGGCATAAATCATGCTTTAAGTGTCACTGTAATTTTAACTTTCAAAATCAACATCAACAGTAGATGTGATTCAAAGCAAGTTTGCAGTTTACATTTATTAATTACTTATTTTTTTAGTTATCATGGAAAACACAGCACGTCCTGTTTTCTGACTCTGGTTTTGTCTCAAAAAACTGAAAACAGTCAGAAAACAGGAAGTCCCGTGTTTCCCAGGCTATCTGAGCGCTCACAGAGAGAAGGCAGTCATGTGACTTATGGACACATTGAGCTGTGACTCTGTACTGGCCGGAATTCCTGTGATTAGTCTGTTTTTGTCACCAGCACAAGTCAGAAATTCTGCCTTCAGGACACTGGACCTGGATCTCTGGGAAGTTCAGCTTTGTTTTACAGCATGATAACAACAACAACAACAACAACAACAACAAAAACAAATGAATATATATTGGAAACTTGCTTTATATCACACTTACTGTTGATTTAGATTTTAAAAGTTGTAACGACAGTGACACTTTAATAAGAATTGCTACTAAAAAATTTGTACCAAATGTAATTTCTGGAATGTGTGAGTGGAAATAAAAACATTACACCAAAGGCTATGTTCACACAACGTAAGTTCAGTATAATTCACGACTGTTGTTGTCGATTTGCAACACGGCTGTGATTAATAATGAACTTACACTGTGCCACAGCTAGAGGAAATCCTGGCCGGAGAGTATACACATAGTTTCCACAGCATGCTCCTTCATGACAGCACCATGAATGGAGGATGCTCCGGTCATCCCTATAGGGACAGGAACACAGAACACAAGTTTAAAAGGCCCCTCCCTAGGCACACCCCCAAGTGCTTCCTGTCCCTACAGAGAGGACAGCAACTTCGTTCCTACTGAGGAATCTTACCAGTGCGGTCTGCGGCGGCTGGGTCCCTTTAAGCCGCCTGGTGAGTGGCTCGATCGGGGTCTGCAGGGCTTCCTTTCTCCCTTGCCAATCTGTGCTCAGTGCCCCTCTGGGCAGAGGCCTCCCGAGTATCCAAGCCTCCGCTGCTCCGGAGAGGCAGGAGTCTCCAGGTGAGATCACACGTGTTCCGGTGGAGCGGCCATCTTGGTGACGTCACCGGAAGTGACGCAGCGGCTTGTCCACGACACTTCCGGAATCGGCGTCCGGCGCGGTGGCACGTGCGGGAGAACTCCATAAAGTTCAGCTGCAAGGTCTGCTCTGTCTCTCCCCCTGCAGCTATGGAGAAAGTCCGCAATCAAGAGCCCGGGATGCTGGCAGTGAGTAGGGTACCTACCCAAAAGAATATGACTTATGTGGACTTAGCCTGGGGGTAATTAGGTCTCCTCCTCTGGTTCTTTTTTAGGGAGAGCTGGAGACCCCAAGGAGAGAGTCAGCCAGGAAAAGATTATTGTGCAACATCGCCTTAGAGTTATCTTATAACAAACAACTATGTACCTCCTGTATCTCTAATGTGTTAAGAGATGAGAAACAGTCCCTTATGGAGGACATCAGATCTATTGTAAAGGAGGAGATGGGGGTGGTTAATCCCTCTAGTTCTGGCTCTAAACCTAAAAAAGATCCTGTTCCTAGGAAGAGGATTAGACAGATCTCTACTTCCTCGTCCAGCTCTGATAAAGCGGTACATGTGACCTCTGATATAGAGCTGGAGGAAGGAGAGAAGCCTGACAATGATGGTGAGAAGGTTAAGAATGTTTCTCATACTCCTGTGGCTGTTAAAAAATACTTCTCTGACATTGAAACCCTAATTAAAGCGGTTAGGGAAACCATGAACTTAGAAGAGACTGCTCAGGAAAGTTCAGTGGTGGATGAAATGTTTGGGGGCCTGAAGGCGAAAAAACATACGTTTTTTCCCATTAATGCAAACCTAAAGGATTTGGTGTTGGAGGAATGGGAACAAACTAAGAAAACATTTTCTGTCTCTAAAGAGATAAAGAATCGCCTTATGTTTGATAAAACAGAAACAAATGTCTGGGATGAAATCCCCAAGATTGATGTCTAAGTAGCCAAGGTAGCCAAAAGGACCTCTATCCCCTTTGAGGACTCCAGTCAGTTAAGAGACCCAATAAATAGGAAGGGTGACTCCTTATTTAAAAAAAATTGGGAAGCCACCTCCTATACAACTAAAACAAATATTGCAGCCACATCAATAGCTAGGACCATGTCAGTCTGGTTAAACCAGCTTGAGGTCCTATAATCCAACAAATTTTGGGCACTCTGCCTTTATTAAAAATGTCCACCGGGTTTTTGGCCGACGCCTCGGCCGAGTCCATTCGGTCAACTGCAAAGATAGCTACCTTATCAAATTCAGTCCGAAGGACCCTCTGGTTAAGGTCATGGTCTGGAGACACATGGTCCAAAAACAAGCTATGCTCTATCCCCTTTAAAGGAGAGTATATGTTTGGTGCGGAGTTAGACAAAATCCTGGATAAGGCAGCAGATAAAAAGAAGGATTTACCAGACGAATCCAAAGGGAAGTAACAACCCTTTTGGAAAACCCCGCTTTTCCTCTAAAGACTATAAGGGGAAGGGAAAAACGGGAAGGTGGAGTTACCCCAAAGGGGGAGGTAGAGGAAGATGATTCCTTCACAACCCCAATGCAAATCAGTCCACCTCCACAAAACAATGACGGATTCCTGGTCAGGGGAAGGCTTCTCCAGTTTGCCCAGGACTGGCAGAACATCACCTCAAACCCCTGGGCCCTGAGCATTGTTCAGGTTGGCTACAAGATAGAATTCAGCAGCCTTCCTCCAACCAGGTTTCTCATTACAGATGCGGGATCTATAAACCAAAACAATCTAATCCTCAAGGGGGTAAAGGATATGATTGCCCTAGGGGCGGTGATGCCAGTTCCAGTCCCAGAGGAGAGGCAGGGCTATTACTCCAGCCTCTTTTTAGTAAAAAAAAGAATGGAACGTACAAAACAATAATCAACTTAAAGTTTCTGAACAAATGGATTGTCTACCGCCGTTTCAAGATGGAAACGATAAAGACGATCATTTCCCTGATCCCGCCGGGCTTATACTTCCCTCTTTTTTTAGCGCTCCAGCTAATCACAAGGAAAGAAAATTTCATTGTCTAGACGTGAGAAGGGTCATAATACACTACCTTGATACAACCAGATCATGAAGAATTGATGATAATTTATTTGTACAATACCAGGGTAAGAATAAGGGGAAGAAAGTATCCAAGGATACAATAGCCAGGTGGATAAAACAAGCAATAGCAGAGGGCTATAGGGCGCAAAACAAACCCGCTCCTCCTGGCATCAAAGCTCACTCAACACGTGGGGTCTCCTCTTCCTGGGCAGAAAAAGCGGACGCATCACCTGACCAAATATGCAAAGCGGCTACGTGGTCAAGCATAAATACATTTATTAAACATTACTGACTGAATGTCGCGGCAAATCAGGACTGTGCATTTGGCAGGAAAGTCCTACAAGCAGTTATCCCTCCCTGAGACTACTAATATGGTAGGTCTCCATTCATGGTGCTGTCATGAAGGAGCATGCTGTGGAAATACAAAATTACTCTCACAGGTAATTCACTTTCCACGAATCCTTCATGCCAGCACCACATTAATTCCCGCCCGATGGATGGGTTGAAGGAAATTGGGTGCACCTCTACTTATAATTTAGAATCACTAGGGGTTTGCCTAGGGAGGGGCCTTTTAAACTTGTCTGTGTTCCTGTCCCTATAGAGATGACCGAAGCATCCTCCATTCATGTGCTGTCATGAAGGATTTGTGGAAAGTGAATTACCGGTGAGAGTAATTTTGTATATACACACCATCCAGGATCGCTAGCGGCGCCGCAAAAAAACGACATGTCAGTGCACACAATGGAGCATGAGACTTCGGCCGCACGTTCCATTGTGTGCAGCGGGGAATTTTGATGCGGGTGCACATGGGTGCGCCCGCATCCGAATTCATTAGTAGTAAAGATCATCCGACTGGTACTGCAATAGCGGCCGGGATGATCATCAGAAACACCGGCGTTCTGTGATCCGGCTGGGTCACAGAACGGCTGGTGTTTTACTACGTGGGAACATAACCTAAATCAAGATTAGCTACAATCATGGTTGAATGGTTCTTTAGTGCCGAGGTAAGTATCTGGTCTGGGCCACTCAGGGTTGTGGGTTCTAGTAAGCTGCCACTTGTATATCCTTTCTGTAGCAACAAAATCCCCTGTTATATCACTTCCTAGGATTACTGCAACATTTCCGTTATAAAGCATGGAGGAAATGTATCCTTAGTAGTTTTATTAGTTGTGATTGCTTCAAATCACAGAAAAGCTATAAAAAGGAAAAGATGTGAATTCACAGAAAAGAAGGTAAGTATCCCCTCTTTTTTACGAAGGATCTTGAGTTCAAGTCCACTGTGAGGTATTTATATGTTGGGGTTTTATGTAAATGCATTTAAAAAGATATTATTATAAAAGATGGCAGCTGGTAGTATAGGTAATTATCCCTGACAGGGAACTGCGAATGGAGATCTTGATAAATATAAAATGGCAAGGTGTACATACTGTAGCTGGTGTAGGGATCCTGGCTAGTAACATGCTTTCTTTCGCTTGTAGAAGGGGCAGAATGCGGGGATGAGAAGCTCCTGTGTGAGTAAAGTCTGACCAAGTAGTATCGGTGGTGTAATGGCTTATAGGGCATTATAATAGGTGGTAATGAATGCGAATTGGGCATCTGAACTAGATAGGTGTAAGGTTATATTGACATTATTTAGGGTGGATTTGGTTGAAAATCCATAAATAGGGGATAGAAAGCAATGAATAATAAGTATGCCTCTAGGGTCATGAGCCTCGATGTGTAATGGATATAATATAGATCTCGTTATAGGAAAATGGACTTAATGGTGCGTTTACACAGAGAGATTTAGCTGTCAGATTTTTGAAGCCAAAGCCAAGAATAGATTTGAAAAGAGGATAGATCCCAGTCTTTCCTTTATGACCTGTTCCCTGTTTATAGTCTGTTCCTGGCTTTGGCTTCCAAGATCTGTCAGATAAATCTCTCTGTGTAAACGCAGCATTAGGCTATGTTCACACTAAGTAAAACAATGGCCGTTGTTTTCAACGGCCATTATTTTGAGGCCAAAACACCGGCCGTAGTTTCACGACCGTACGGGCTAGTCGTGAAACTACGGCCATTGTTTAATTTTGATTCCTAGCATGTTTATAAGCGGGATGAAACAGGTCATTTACTTTAAATACTGCGTCCAGCCCTAGAAACCACTCAGATTTTTTTTTACATCAAAATAAAGTTTAATTCGGCAGATATAAGTTTTACGTTCGCGGCCGCATTGAAATCCACGGCTGTAGTTGAAATATTTCCGGCCGGAAATAATTGACGTGTTCATTTTTCACAGGGCCGTATAAACAACGCCCGGAATCTTATACGTAGTGTGAATTCAACGGCCGTAGTTACATTGCATTGCAGTCATTATAGGGAACCTCAAAACAACGGCCGTAGTTTTGCTGCGCGGACTACGGGCATTGTTTTACGTAGTGTGAACATAGCCTTAGGAGATTTTAGGACATTATGTTATTTTTGTTGCCTCATTTAGGCCATTAAGCAAGGATTGGATACTTTCCTCTGCACCACCAATTCCTAATTGAAATCAACCCTTCAATAAGCTCTAAATGAAAATAAAAACCAACCACCTTTCTGTGGATTGCAGCAATCAAAACTAATAAAACTAATACGGATAAATTTCCTCCATGCTTTAAAACTGAAATGTGGCAGTAATCCTTGGAAGTAATATAACAGTGAACATTGTTGCCAAAGAAAAGAAATAAGAGTGGCAGCTTGCTTGAGCCCATGACCCTGAGGTGCCCAGACCAGATACTTACCTCTGCACTTAAGAACCATTGAGAAAATCCAGCTCATAAAATCTATAATTATAGCTAATATTCATTTAAGTCCAATGATTTTATTTCCACTCATACATAAATTTCATTTGGTACTAATTTTTTAATAGTAACTCTTATTAACCCCTTCATGACCAAGGTCATTGATACACTGATGTCCAGGTCACAATGAAGCAGTGTCACCTCCTCACTTTTTAAGAGCCATAATGCTTTATTTTATCCAACTGTAGGGCTGGTTGAGGGCTTATTTTTTTAGCCACGATCTCTAGTTTTTATTAGTATAATATTGGTGTAAAAGAATTTTTTTCACACTTTTTTCTTTTATGATATATAATATTAAGAAATCAGCAATTCAAGGAGATATTCAAGGACAAGGAGATAATTTAAGCTTTTACTGGGGGTTTATTTTATAACGAGTTTTTAAAATATTTTTAGTATTCTTTCTCCCTTTTTTTAACAGTTTCATATGCAATCATTAGATTGCCTATACTGGTCTATGCTTTGCCATAGTGTAGCATAAATCAGTACTATGCGCCATCTGTACATAGAGTCTGCCTGAGAGCAGACTCTATGCACAGAACGTTAATCTGACATGATGGAGGTAAGTAGCTTACCCCCGCCTGTCAGTTCAAGTGACCGCGAGCTCCGCAGCTATGCTGCAGAAGTCCTGAACCGTCAGTGACAGGTGCTCATCCTGTCACTGACTCCTTTAACCCCTTAAGGACAGAGCCTGAAATGGCCTTAAGGACCGGAGCAAATTTTATGAATTTGACCAGTGTCACTTTATTCATTAATAACTTCGGGATGCTTTTACCTATCCGGCTGATTCTGAGATTGTTTTCTCGTGACATATTGTACTTCACATTTCTTGTAAATTGGAGTCGATACTTATAACGAATCTTTATGAAAAAACCCAAAATAGCGTGAAAAATTGTGAAAAAATGCATTTTTCCAACTTTAAAACTTTTCTGCTTATACAGAAAATGGTTATACCACATAAATTATATATTAAATAGCATTAGCAACATGTCTACTTTATGTTGGCGGCATTTATTAAACTATATTTCATTTTTTTTAGACAATAGGAAGCTTAAAACATTAGCAGCAAATTTCCAAATTTTCAGTAAAATTTCAAAATCAGATATTTTTAGGGAACTGTTCAGGTTTAAAGTGTATTTGAGGGGACTGTGTGTTAGAAAGCCTCACGAAGCACCCCATTTCAGAAACTGCACCCCCTAAACTCTGCAAAAGCACATCCAGAAAGTTTTTTAACCCTTTAGGGGAGTCACAGAAATAAAAGCTAAGTGTGTAAGAAATTTGAAAATTTTAATTTTCTGTGCAGAGATTTTATTGTAATCCAATATTTTTCATAATTATAAACCTATTACCAGAGAAATGCACCCCAATATTGATTGCCCCATTTCTGCAGTTTATAGAAATACCCCATATGTGGCCCTATTGCGCTATTTGACGCAACCACAAGCCTCAGATATAAGGGAGCGCCTAGTGAATTTCAATGGCTCCGTTATTTTTGGTCATTTTTGACTGTACCACTTCAGGTTGGCAGAGGCTCTGGGGTGCCAAAACCTAAAAAACACCCCTAAAGGGACAACATTTAGAAAACTACACCCCTCAAGGAATGTAACAAGGGGTGCGGTGAGCATCTGGACCCCACAGGTGCTTCACAGATTTTCCAAACAATATGGCTTGAAAAAAGACTAAAGTATTTTTTACACTAAAATGTTGTTCTAGCCTTCAATTTTTCATTTTCACAAAGGGATAAAAGGAAAAAAAAAACACAAAACATGTAGCACAGTTTCTCCCGAGTACGGAAATACCCCACATGTGGACATAAAGTGCCAAGCGGGCGCAGGACGAGCCTCCAAAGGGAAGGAGCGCCAATTGGCTTTTGGAAGCTGGATTTCACTGGAATGGATTTCAAGGGCCATGTCGCATTTACAGAGCCCTCGTGCTGCCAAGACACTGGAAACCCCCCACAAGTGACCCCATTCTGGAAACTACACCCCTCAAGGAATCTAACAAGGGGTGCAGTGAGCATATGGACCCCACTGGTGACGGGCACAAATGTGGAAAAATGTGACGTGAAAGTGAAAATTTTCATTTTTTCACTTTCATGGCACAAATGTGCCCGTCATCCAGGGGTCCATATCCTCACTGCACCCCTTGTTAGATTCCTTGAGGGGTGTAGTTTCCAGAATGGGGTCACTTGTGGGGGGTTTACAGTGTTTTGGCAGCACAAGGGCTCTGTAAATGCGACATGGCGTTCATCATCCATTCTAGCCAAATCCAACCTCTAAAATCCAAATGGCGCTCCTTCCCTTCGGAGGCTTGCCCTGCACCCACATGGCGCTTTATGTCCACATGTGGGGTATTTACGGACTCGGGGGAAATTGCTCTACACATTTTGTGTGTTTTTTTCTCTTTTAACCCCTTGTGAAAATGATAAATTCAAGGCTAGACCAACATTATAGTGTAAAAAATTTAATATTTCATTTTCACGCCACATTGTTCCACATTTGTGCCCGTCACCAGTGGGGTCCATATGCTGACTACACCTCTTGTTACATTCCTTGAGGGGTGTAGTTTCCATAATAGGGTCACTTGTGGGGGGTTTAACTGTCTTGGCAACACAGGGGCCTTTTGAATGCAACATGGCCCCTCGAAATCCATTCCATCCAAATCCAGCCTTCAAAAACCAAATGGCGCACCTTCCCTTTGGAGGCTTACCCTGCACCCGCATGGCGCTTTATGTCCACATGTGGGGTATTTCCGTACTCAGGGGAAATTGCTCTACACATTGTGTTTTTTTTTATCTTTTAACCCCTTGTGAAAATGAAAAAATCAAGACAAGATCAATGATTTAGAGTAAAAATTTTAAAAAAATTACACTAAATGTTGGTCTAGCCTTGATTTTTTTCCATTTCCACAAGGGGTTAAAAAAGAAAATGAACACAAAACGTGTAGGGTAATTTCCCCTGAGTACGAAAATACCCCACATGTGGACATAATTTGCCATATGGGCACAGGGCAAGTCACCAAAAGGACAGAGCGCCATTTAGAGGCTGGAATGGGGGATGGAGGCCATGTCGCAATTACAAAGCTCCTGTGCTGCCAGAACAGTAGAAACCCCCGACAAGTGACCCCATTCTGGAAACTACACCCCATAAGGAATCTAACAAGGGGTGCAGTGAGCATATGGACCCCACTAGTGATGGGCACATGTGTAGGACATGTGCCGTGAAAATAAAAAATACCATTTTTTTCATTTTCACGTCCCAAATGTGGCCGTCACCAGGGGGCCATATACCCGCTGCCCCACTTGTTACATTCCTTATGGGGTGTAGTTTCCAGAATGGGGTCACTTGTGGGGGGTTTCTACTGTCCTGGCCGCACAGAGGCTTTGTAATTGCATCATGGCCTCCTCTAATGGGAATGGCAGCCATACCTATTTAGCTGGGGAAAAGGGACTATTCTAATTTATTTGGGGGGATTAGGCCAATTATTAGTTTATAAGGTTGGAAATGACAGGTGTCCATCAAATTCAACCTGTGTTGATCCAGAGGAAGGCAAAAAACCCTCGTAAGGCAGACGACAGTAGCCTCATCACAGGGGAAAAATTCCTTCCCGACTCCATAATGGCGATCAGAATAACCCCTGGATCAACGTGACCCCTGAAATAGGAATAAGGGACAGAATTTAGATAATGTAGAACTCCAATGACGTGTGGTGCGCCTTGGAGCGATCCAGTATGCAGAGGCCGGGGGGATCAGGACAGGTGTCACACTGGTAAATGGTGTCCTTCCTGATCCCCCTGTTACCCCACACTCTGCACTTCTTCTGGGGTCTCCCTTTCTCCAGTGTGGGGGACGTCACCTGGAAAATGTTGTCCTGGTGCGATACGGGGTCCTTCATATCCAGAAGCGCTGGGTCCGCTCCATGGCTGCTAAATATTAGGGCTCTATTACTACTTCTGATATGTTCGGATCGTGCCGCAAGCTACAGTAGCTCGGGCAGCGAGGGACCGGAAGAGGGGGTGCTGGTATAAAGGTTATCCCCGTACGGGTGGTGGTGACCTTTATCCAGCAGTGGGAAGATCAGTTCCCGGACGATGTCCCCACTAACTCCGAGGATGGGGGGGGGGGAGTGGGCATCTGGGGGCTGGATTCGAGTGTCCCTTCCTTCATACACTCTAAGGGTACGTGCACACTGCGGAATCGCGAAGGATAACCCTTTGTGCATTCCGCAGTTGGCACCCGCCGGCGGACTGATGCAGGCGCACGTCTCCGTCCGTGTCGTAGACTCCATTCTATGCACGGGCGGATTCCGCTCTGCGTCCAACGTGTTGATGGAATGACGGATAATGGAATCCGCCCATGCATAGGATAGAGTCTATGACACAGGCGGAGACGCGCCCCTGCATCAGTCCGCCGGCGGGTGCCAGCTGCGGAATGCACGAAGGGTTATCCTTCGCCATTCCGCAGTGTGCACGTACCCTAAATCTGTAAGTGTACCCTGAGGTACTCTCACAGAGTTTGTAGAATTTCACGCCATACCGTCATCTCTTATTGGGACGGTACTGGCGGAAAAGACGTGTCTGGGGGGCAGCGTACGCTACGCTACTCCCAGACACGTCACTGGATGATGAGGAGGATGAGGATGAATGGAGGAAAGAAGGACCCCCCCCAATTCATCCTCACTGGCTGTTTCGGTGTCGGAGGCAATAATAATGTATGCGTCCGACACCGAAAACACCCTGGGGGCCATCTTTATATGGGGATTGGTATATGGGGTATGTAGTGGTGTAGTGTAAAACTTTATTCAATGTAGTGTGGTGTAATGTAGTGTTTTTTTACGTGTTTTTTACAGTAAGTATACAAAAAAAACCTACGCCAAAAATGGTGTTGCTGATGAATGCCGCACTTATGTTCGGCACTTATAAGCAGACCGTGGCAGTAGGATATAAAAAAAAAACACCCTACGCCAAAAAGGAGGAGTTGCTGATTAGCAGCGCACTTTCGTGCGATGCTGATCAACACTCAGCGGCGATAGGGTGCGGAAAATAGAAAAAAAAAAAATTGGGAAAAAAATTTTTTTTTTTACTACATTCTGAACATCCCTGTAGTGGCTGATACGTGTATTACACTTATCAGCCGCTAGGGGGCAGCAGAGCGCAAGATCCGAAAATAGACGACGCTGGAGCCGGAAAAATACGAAAATAGACGACGCTGGAGCCGGAAAGAGACGATCGGGACTCACGGAAGAAGCCGAAGTCCCAACAAGAGGAAGTGGACGCCGGGAACCCGGAAGACGCCGATCAGGACCCCGGGACAGGTGAGTAATGTACAAATACCTGCTCCGGACCCCTCAGCTACCTAGCTGAGGGGTCCGGAGCAGGTATTTATTACTTGTGGGGACTTTGATCGCCGTGAACGGCCGGCCGGCTGGCCGGCCGTTCACGGCGATCGGGACGGTGGTACCGTGACCACCATTACTTTTTACAGTAATGGCGGTCGGTGCCGTCCTCGGACAGCACCGACCGCCATTTTTTTCCGGGTCATCGGGCCACCGATGGCCCGGAAAGGTTCCGATCGCCGCTATGGGCTTATCAGCCAATAGCGGCGATCGTCGGCATGGGGGGGGTTAACAACCCTCCATGCCGACAGGGAGAGATGGCCTGCTATGTATTATAGCAGGCTATCTCCCCCGATCGGGACCCGGCCGGCCGCGGCGCCCGTTTAAAGGGATGACGTACCGGCACGTCATGGGTCCTTAAGTGACAGTGATCCATGACGTGCCGGTACGTCATGGGTCCTTAAGAGGTTAAACACTGCAATTACTATGCATGCTGTGTTTGCCTGACTGCGCCTGCCTGTCCTTATGCCCGACTCCAGTGACACTGATATGTGTGGGACCATCATTAAATTTTTTAAATGTATTTTTTGCAGAAATCAATATTTTTTGCAGAATCAAAATACTAAATACAAAATAGGTTTGATTAGGCCAAAATGCCTCTTTATGTAATCAAAACGCTATTTTCCAGCCTCTCCCTTACTTCTTATCTGTGCATTATGAGGAAAAGCTGTCTTCATTACAAAGGAGCAAACTAAAGACGGGTTTGCTGAGTCCATTAAAACCTATGAAGGGTTCGGGGGGGATGAGTGACTAGGGAGAGCGGAAAAGCATCTGTACAGTTTGGAGACTGTATAGGCACTTAAAACACTTGATTCACATTCAGAAAGGTCAGTGCTTATCTGGGAACTTGGTGAGAGAAGATTGCAGGATGTAGTGTTTTGCAGGGCTGCCTTTTCTCCTCTTCATGCTCCCTCAACCCTGACCCTTTCCATAGAGCATAATAGACACAGAAATCCTGCTTCTTCTGAAGTGAGGGGGGAGGTAGGAAAACAGTTTTTTGAGTACAGAAAGAAACTATTTTGCCTAATAAAACCTATTATAGAGTTTCTTAAAATTGCTTTGACATTTATTGATTTCTTAAAAATTACATTTAACTGACAGTTACGCTTTAACTAGTGATGCGCAGACCCGGACTGTATTTCATGTTCAGGTATTTCAGTGCCAAAATCTGCATTCAAGCCCAACATTCATCAGATCAATTTTGTCAGAAAGCCGCTGAGCAGCCAGTCAGTAAATTCTTGCACAGCAATCCCAGCCATGCCTAGGTGAGATATTTGACGGTATAACAGTGGCAGTCATGCATTCTGCCGCCATTCTGCTGTTGGATAGAGTAGGGAGAGGGTGCTGCTGGTAGAGACAGACAGGAAAAATTTTATTAAATGACAGGGAAATTTTACTAAATGCCGTTTTCATGGCACAAATTTGCCATGGGGCTAGTTCATCTTTGTAGTAGGAGCTTTGGGGCCATTACATCTGTGAGTCAGTCACTAACTGCTGTGACTAATATATACAAGTGGTGCTACAGTTAGACCACCAGTGCAAAAATAAATATGCTTAGAGGACAAGGTATAGGACAAAAATGTAAAAGTATAAAGAAATCTGTACTCTTAATATTGCTGCCCATATAAATTAAAACATTTTTTCAATTACATCTTCTGAATTAATTCTCTCTTTGTCTATGTCTCGTATATTATCTAAAAAGGTTTCCCTTATTTTCTATTTGCTTAATTAAATATTGACCTAACCTGGTAATCTTATATTATTATTATTATTATTATTATTTAAAACATATATCCATTGTGTAAACTCAATCAAGAAATGTATTATTTTCTTTAAATTATTGGTAATAATGTATATTAGCTCAACTAAGCAACCAGCTAGTTCAAAGTATGCTATAGTATAGTAAAGAATACCACCAGCCTTCAAAGCAAATGTCATGCTGGCAGAAAATACATTTACAGCTTATAAAACAAAGTGATACAATTTATTTGCACAAGTAGATGAAAGGTAAATATTTAAATATCTAAAAGAAATTTCCTTTCAGTCTCAGTAATCATTTGAAACCATTATTTGTATATCCCTGGGCAGAATAATGTGTTCACAAAAATGCTTTATCCAATATTGACACTTTTACAGTACATTAATTTCCATATATTTGTTATTTTAAATAAAACTATATATCTTAAAATTGTGATTTTTAACCCCATGACGGCTACCCTACGCTAATTAATAGGCTACAGAGCTTGTTCTTGTGCCTGCAGCCAGTTAATTAATGTGGTTCAATTTGACAGCCCTGTTCACACCTGCCAATAGAGATGTCAGCAGGATCAGGCTGTTATACTTACAGCCTGATCCTTGTGACAGAGGAATGAAAAAAATTGAGTTACTCTGTTAGGCTATGTTCACACAACATTAAAAATACAGAAAAGGCGGCCAATTTTGCTATTTAAAATAATGTCCGTTTTTGCCACAATTTAACTGACTGCAATGCAATGTATTGCAGCGGACGTCAAAATAATGTTCATGTTCATTATTTTCAGACGTCTTTTGCAAACACTTTTTTTTTAAGTTGTTCACTCACCATTTTTCTTTTGTTACCATTCTTTCTCCATTTTTACTATTAAAGTCAATAGATTTTTCAATAAATACACACTTAAAGGCCAATTAAGTAACCCTAAACTTTGTTTGTATTAACTAAACTATAGTGCCAAACGTATTGGCACCCCAGCAATTCTGTCAGATAATACTCAATTTCTTCCAGAAAATGATTGCAATCACAAATGCTTTGGTATTAATCTCTTCATTTAATTTTTCTTCAATGGAAAACCACAAAAATAATGGTCAAAAAGCCAAATTGGATATAATTCCACACCAAACATAAAAAAGGGGGTGGACAAAAGTATTGGCACCCTTAGAAAAGGCTAATTTGTGTAATTAACAGCACCTGTTACTTACCTGTGGCACATAACAGGTGGTGGTAATAACTAAATCACACTTGCAGACAGTTAAAATGGATTGAAGTTGACTCAACCTCTGTCGTGTGTACTTGTGTGTACCACATTGAGGACTTGAGAAGCAAAATTTGTGAGGAAGCATGAGCAATCTCTGTGTCTACTGTGTGCATTGTCATCAAGAAGTTTAAAGCCCATGGCACTGTGGCTAACCTCCCTAAATGTGGACGGAAAAGAAAAATCGATGAGAGATTTCAACGAAAGATTGTGCGGATGGTGGCTAAAGAACCTCGACTAACATCCAAACAAGTTCTAGCTGCCCTTCAGTCCGAGGGTACAGCAGTGTCAACCATACTATTGTCAGCCTCTGAATGAAAAGGAAAAACCCCACTTCTGACCAAGGCTGGAGTTTGCCAAAACTTACCTGAGAAAGCCAAAAACTTTTTAGAAGAATGTTCTCTGGTCAGATGAGACAAAAGTAGAGCTTTTTGGGAAAAGGCATCAACATAGAGTTTGCAGGAAAAAAAGAGGCCTTCAGAGAAAAGAACACAGTCCCTACAGTCAAACATGGCAGAGGTTTCCTGATGTTTTGTGGTTGCTTTGCTGTCTCTCGCACTTGACTGCTTGACCGTGTGCATGGAATTATGAAGTCTGAAGACTACAAACAAATTTTGCAGCATAATGTAGGCCCCAATGTGAGAAAACTGGGTTTCCCTCAGTCCAGACCTGAATCCCATAGAACACTTGTGGAGAGATCTCAGAATGGCAGTTTGGAGAAGGCACCCTTTAAATCTTAGGGACCTGGAGCAATTTGCCAAATAAGAATGGTGTAAATAACTCATTGATGGTTACCGGAAGCGGTTGTTTGCAGTTATTTTGTCTAAAGGTTGTGCTACCAAGTATTAGGCTGAAGGTGCCAATACTTTTGTCCGGCCAATTTTGGAATTTTGTGTAAAATGATCAATGATTTGACTTTTTTTTTTCATTCTCTTTTGTGTTTTTTTATTGCAAGCAAAATAAATGAAGATATTATTACCAAAGCATTTGTGATTGCAATCATTTTCTGGAAGAAATTGAGTATTATCTGATGGACTTGCAGGGGTGCCAATACTTTTGGCCAGCACTGTATATTAAAAAAAACGCATTCAGCTTGTGAAAATTCTATTTTGAATAGGTTTTCAATAGTCCTACCTGAACTGGTTAGGAAAAAAAAAAAGATTGCATCATCCCTATCTATTTAATGTAGTATCTGCAGTCTATCCATTTTAGATTGTTGTATCACTGACTAGAGGTGGGCGAATTGCTCATCTAAACAAAGGAAATCAGAGGTAAAACTCATTAAGCCGCTGGCCTTTGGTCGCAGCTCTGCTCCCTGCCACTCTCTGCAGGAAATCGGGAAAAACTGAATCCAATCCCTGGAAACTTCTCCAAATTTCCCAGCATTGGATCCAGCTTTTCCCCAGCATTGGAGGTGAAGTAGCAGGGAGCGGAGCAGTGCTGAAAGGCTGATGGCATGTTGAGTGAAGCGTTGATCAAACAAAGCCCTTGGCATTGTGTAGATGAGCTCATTCCTATCACCCGGCCGAGTGTCAGGTCTCTGAGAAGATCATCCGGCCGTTACAGCAGTACCGGTCGGATGATCTTCACTCTTGATGAATTGGGATGCGGGCACATCCATGCACGTCCGCATTCCAATTCGCCGCTGCACACAACGGAGCATGTGGCTAGAGCCGCACGCTCCATGGTGCGAACTGAAAGGTTTCCTGCGGCCGCTATTCAGTAAATAGCGGCCGCAGAAAACTGCCATGTCAGCTCCGCTAGGGATCCTGGCCAGGATTCCCTTTGCCTGCAGCACTGCATAAGTTCCATAGTAATAAAGGCATTGTTGCAAATCGGCAACAACATCCGTGATTACTACAAAACTTACGTAGTGTGAACCTAGCTATAGGCTGTATGCATCTTAGCTTACACTTAATATATTCATTAGGACAGGGCACTTGAGACAGGGCACAGAGAATGTGTACTGTGCAGTACTAGGGACTCCCATCCTATCAACAATTAAAAAACAATTGGAGCACATCTAAATCTAAAGTAGGAACCCGAAATTAATCTGACAGATTTGTCAAAGGAAGTTTTCTCATGTCTAATACAAGCAACAACAACATAATATTCTACTTAAAGTAAGAATATTTGACAGGAGGTGAGGATACTTTTCCCCAGGTTTGTGTTTTGCCCATTTAGTGCCCATGAACCAAGTTTGAAATTCACTGTATACGCAAACCAATCAAACACACTGCCTGAACCAAAGAAGATAATAGCAAGTGTCGGGAGAGGAGTAGTGGTGGAGTCATGTCACAGGTGAGGTTTTTATTTTGGTAATTTTGATAAGGGGAACAAGGAGCATAATAATACATGGGAGCTGCACAGAGGGGCCTAACACTGCATAGAGGGATACACAGAGGGACCTTATACTAGACAGTGGCTTCACAGAAGGGCCTAATATTATACAGGCAGAAAGGGGGTCCCTAAAGCCTAATACTATATGGGGGCTGCACAGAGGGGCCTTATACTATGTAGTGCCTATAATAACATATGGAAGCTGCACAAAGAGGCCTATTACTAAATGGGTCTGCACAGATGTACTAATGCTGCACTAATATAATATGGGTTATGCACATGTGCTTACTATTTTATGGGGGCTATACAGAGGAGCCTAGTACTATATAGGAGCTGCACAGAAGGGAGCCTAATACTATAGAATGAGCTGCACAGAGGGGCCTAATACTGTATGGAAACAACACAAAGGGGCATAAAAGTATATGGGGGCTACACAGAGAGGCATAAAACTATACAAGGCAAGCACAGAGGGAGCCTAATACTATATAGGGCTGTAGATTAATTTCTACAGAAATGTGTTTTGAGGTCACAAGAACCCCTTCCTCAAGCTACAGAGTATAGGTAAAAGACCACCTTATGTCCCAGAAAATCCTCTTTAACTACTATCTTATGTACTAGTTAACTTTACAGCAGTGTGACTTTCACAGGATAGTCTGCTAGCCTAAAGTTGGGATTTCAGAATTGGGATGGATTTTTCGTTCTGTACTTTTTGTTTTGTTTTTTTGACGGTAAACATACATTGTTGTGCACAATTTCCTCTATGTACACATAGTAATAGATTTAATTTAATAAATGTGAGCTAATCTAAATATGTAATAGCTATACTTCCCACAGTGGGATGCTAAGCATATTCTGTGTTCTTTACATTCATAGCTGAGCCACATGCAAAATAAAAGGTCTCTTTCACAGTTGTAAGTCTTTAGCATTGCAACCACTGGAAGTCACAGTATTTTCTGAATGAAATAAATGGCTCATTTTTAATTTCTATAAGACTTGTGTAAATCTCCTCTCAGTCTTGGACCATTAGAATTCTGAGGGCAATACGCATATATTAAATTTAACTGTATCTCCTTTGTGCACCAAACGTCACTCCTTATGCTACTGATATGAAGTTTAGAAGCTTAAATAAAGTGTAAGCTTCCTGCTGGGCCAACAGCCTGGGCGGTCAAATGAAATAGTCTTTTTGTTGGAAATTCTTGTTCTAATTAACAGCATGATATAGCTGGTAAATGTAGAAGGCTTAAGAGCAGAGCTTAAGGGCAATAAAAAAAAAAAAAATAATGCGAGCCTAGAGCATAGACACTCTAGGCCACACCAATTTGACACAGGGCTGCAGGTTTAAAAGTTGTTTTTTATGACAATAACTGCATCACCTGCCAGACAGACCCCAGGACATATCTTGGATTAAAAGCAGCTAGCTGAAGGTACATGCGGTTTGGGGGTGTCAGATTGTGGATACAGAGTCGCTTTGACTAAACTTTCTAATTGACTTAGCAGACCTCCCTGACACAACTGTTGCATTAGGATCCTGTTGACTCTGGCTACATCTGTATGTTTCTCAAAGACAACATTTCCTTTCTTGTTACCATAGCCATGAGTTTTTAGTCACTGGCAGTGGTGACAAGGAATAGTAGCATTCATGTTCCATTTTTACAGACACGCATGGTGACTGGCTGATTAATGTTCTTTGAATTTTTACAATATTACCAGGATAGTTAGATATTCCTTTATGGTTAAATAAAGAGTACTTATTGTAGAAGATTTAAAAGGTTTTCATGGTTTCTTGAGTGGTATAAGGCTAAAGAAAGTTTGCATATGAAAAGACAAAAGGAAACATAGTGGCGCTGCATGTGCTGGCGGATTAACCCTGTGAGATGTGTATGCGCAAATTACATAAATGCACACTCACCTGTTCAGTTTGTACGTACTGGGAACAACTCTAATGTAGGCTTGTAGGTGTATAAGGGGGGCTGCTGGCTGTGAGATTGGGACTAAAATCCAGCTAACCTTGCAACAATGGTGGATTCCTTGCTGAACAAACCTACGACTTCAGGCACTGTCATGCCACTTCAATCAAGAGGCAGAGATTGTTGGCATTATTGCCAACTGGATGTACATAATAAATCTGGTTGGCAAGGCTTTAAAAATTGTTTCGTCATGGGTATACATCATGGAGGATTTGTTGCTGAAAGGCAGGTTGCCTTGCGTGTTTTAGTGTACATTTACACGTGAATGGTTGAGGTAGCTAAATAAATTAAGAGGGAGCCAAATAAGTTATTTATATGGGGGATAGTGGCAATACTGGTGCCTCAATAGATAGGACAGGGCCCTGATGGGAAAGGGGAGATCCACTGGTAATGGAAGGGGTTGAATACTTTATTGTGCAGCGGTTTGAAGGGGTTTGAAGGGGATTTGAATGTGTTTTGTAATATTTTCATGTTTTTCAAAGAAGAACAGTGTAGATTTACATAAATCAACTATCCAATAAACAAACTAAGCAGGAACTCCACTGAGCAGGAACACTGAGAATCAGCACCCACTGACTAATAATAGCAACTGTTTCCACAACACAACACTGAGTGATAACAGGATTTTTTTTCCAATCACCCCACTGATTGATAATAGGAAATATCACAACACCCAGTAACTTGGTATAATGCACACCCAGAACCCGGTTACTTGGTATAATGCACACCCAGTGACTTGGTATAATGCACATTCAGCAACCAGTGACTTAGTATAATGCAATGCGCACCCAGAGAATTGGTATATTGCACACCAAGCTATTTGGTATTACGCAGAGCCAGAGAGTTAGTATAATGCACACCCAGCTACTTGGTATAATGCACAGTCAGCACCCAGTGACTTGGTATAATGCACACTTAGAGAGTTGGCATAATGCACTTCCAGCTACTTGACATAATGCGCAGCCGGCTACTTAGTATAATGCTCATCCAGCACCCAGTGAGTTGGTATACTGCACACCCAGAGACTTGGTATGATGCACACTCAGGGACTTGGTATAATGCACAGCCAGCACCCAGTGACTTGGTATAATTCACTTCCCGAGAATTGGTATAAACACACCCAGTAACTTGGTATAATGCACAACCAGCACCAAGTGAATTGGTATAATGCACACCCAGAGACTGCAATCAGAGTAGAAGCGCATTTTTAACACATTAAACCTAAAAAAAACTAATCTGCCATGAGTGGCAGGAAAACTTTTCTTAAACCTTTCCAAAATATAACATGTTGTCAACATGGCACACTTTAACCGTTTGAGAACCAGGTCCAAAATAACCCAGTGGACCGCGCAAATTTTGATCTTAGTGTTTTCGTTTTTTCCTCCTCCCCTTCTAAGAGCTCTAGCACTTTCAGTTTTCTATCTACAGGGCCATGTAAGTTTTTTACAGGAATAGTTGTACTTTGTAATGGCGTCTCTCATTTTACCATAACATGTATGACGGAATCCCCAAATTATTATTTATGAAGATATAAATTGGTGAAATCGTAAAAAAAAAGAATATGGTAACTTTTAAAGGGGTTCCTGTGTCTACGTAATTCACTATACGGTAAAAGTGACAAGATACCATTATTCTATAGGTCAGCCAGAACACAACCATATGCAGATTTACACACATTCTCTAATGTTATATATATATATTTTTTTTATGAAATCCTTTTTTTTTGGCAATCAATTATTAATGAAATGGGCCTATTGTGACGCTTATAACGGTTTAATTTTTTTAACTACGGGGCTGTATGGGGTGTAATTTTTTCCGCCATGATCTCTAGTTTTTATTAATACCATATTTGTGAAGATCGGACGTTTTGATCCCTTTTTATTAATTTTTTAAATATATAATGTAACATCAAATCGGTAATCCGCAAACTTTTTTCCCTCTTTTTGTATACACCGTTTGCTGTTCGCAATGACTTGTTATATTTTAATAGATCGGACAATTACACACGCTACGGTATATTATATGTTTATTTATTTATATATGTTTTATTTATACAATAGGAAAGCGGGGTAATTTAAACTTTTATTGGGAGAGGGGCTTTGGAGTAGAGTATTACCTTTTTTTTTTTTTACACATTTTAAGTCCCTTTGGGGGACTTTTACATATATTAGTTTGATTTATACACTGATCATTGCTATGCCATAGGCATAGCATTGATCAGTGTGATAGGCGATCTGCTCATTGAGCCTGCCTGTGTAGGCTCAGTGAGCAGATCGCCGATCGGACCGCACGGATGAAGGTGAGAGACCTCCAGCAGTACGTTTTAATGATCGGGACCCCCGCTTTCATACTGAGGGGGTCCCGATCAGTAAGTGACAGGGGACTGCCCCTGTCACTTACACTTAAACGCGGCGGCCACACCGCGATCACAGCGTTTAAGGAGTTAATGACACGCTGAAGCGCGTTCGCTGCAGCCTGTCTTTAACGGTGAGGTGCCGGCTGCTCACTGCAGCCGGCCCCCACCTCCTATGAAGCCGGAGCGCGCTTCATAGCAGGAGAAACACCCTGGAAGTACAGTTACGCCCAGGGTCGTCTGGTGACAGACTTCCATGGCGTAACTGTACGTCAACGGTTGTCTAGAGGTTAAACCTTTCCCAACTGGGTCTACATAACATAAACAATAACTGTCACTGGGTGTATAACAGAGGCTCTCTATCTGTCTGTGGGAAAGGTGTAGACAGCTTGAATCCAGGGATACAGCATATTACCAAGGCTGTGTCCATTTTTTCCAGGTTGTCCAGGCTGTCTCCACCATCCCTACTTGCATACAGACAGCGGGATTCAAAAGCCGATGGTTCAAGTTTGTACGAACCCAAACCTCAGCCAGCTCGCTCATCTCTAGTGAAATCTTGGTCGCAGAGCCCCGATGGTAGCCATGGAAACCGGAAGCCTCAAGCTTCCAGTTTCCTGGCTACGGAGGCTGGCGGGGGGAGGGAGGAAAGCCTGGGCATGCCCGTGAGCTCTGCCCCCTCCCCTCTCTCCCTTTCTGCTGTCACAAGATAGTAACAGTGGCAGGGGGCAAAGGAGAGGGGGCAGACACAGGGACAACAGTTTATGGGATCATTATGATCCCATAAGCTGATATTCTAAAACAACCTGGGCATTGAGGCATCAATGACCCCAGGTCATGAAAGGGTTAAAAAAGGAAACAGAGTGGATTTATAGGTCGATAACTGTGGCCCCGATGGGCCTTAATGAACAGTTGGACTTCGCCTGTTTCTTGTGAAATTCCCTGTACCTCCTTTAGAACAGCTGTATCTGTTTCTTGTAAAATCTCCAGTATTCCTTCTTTTATAGTGGGTGGTCCTCTGATGTAGACATTGTGAGAGATAAGAATACCCCTGTGTGATATACGTAATTTCAAACGGGCATTTATCACTCATGCATTTAATTTTGTATATATGATGAACTAATTGCCGAAATAAATAGACTGTATACAATATTCACTGTGTATATAAATGTTGTCTTACAATTTTAAACCATCAGGGTAGGATTTTATGCACAAGGCAGGGACCAACATACTCTATAATGCCCTGTTGCAATGTTTGTAGGTAAACTACCCCTGCTTGCACAGGGTGGAGCAGGGCACTCTCCCTAATAAGGGCAACCCCTACCCCGATCTACCCTTTGGTACACCCCTAATACACTCTAAGTCACCAACGCAGGTCCCTTACCTCTTACGCATTTCCTCCGGGTTGCCGGAATCCTCAGGGAGGTGGGGGTGCAAGGAGGAGAGGGCAACAATTACATGTGGGCTTAACTGTGAAAAGAGGGGAAACAAATAGAATACATAATAAATACCATCATAAACAGAGAAGCAATCATCCGTCCATTAGGGGTCCATTACATACCGGCTGCTGCAGTGGCAGAACTCCGTGTTGTGCTCTGTGCTGTCTTGCACAGACTGTGTCTGGGAGCAGTGGCTACAGACATTCTAAGTCCTGGTCCGGGGGAAAGCTAAACATATCCGCCGCGCAATTCCGCCTCTGTGTGATGTCACATCCAGTGATTCGGCACATCACGTTAGTCAGCTGATCGCCGTGGAGTTGCCTTGGTTACACTGTAAACAGAGACAAAGTGCTGCCAGGCTATGTTTTACTACTGTAGAAAGGTCATGATGGCTTGTTCTCTGGTCATCGCAATTAAAAACACATAGACATTACTTTATACAGACTAAGATATATTACAACATTTATATATACAGTGCATATTGTATACAGCGTATTTATATTCGCAATTAGTTCATCATATATACAAAATTAGATGCATGAGTGATAATTGTCTGTTTGAAAGGACCTACATCACACAGTGGTATTCTTATCTCTCACAATGTCTACATCAGAGGACCACACACTATAAAATAAGGAATACTAGAGAATACTAGGCTCTCTCCTCTGATGTCACCACTGACCTCTCTGACCTCTGAATAGTCCTTTGAATAGCTCCCCTGCTGTGTAATCCTTTGTTCTCTGCTCTCTGCTGCCCACTAATCTTGCCCCTCCTTCTCTCCCCCCCCCCTCTCCATAGGTCAGACAGGATCCAACTGATAAACTGTGGAGATTTCCTGATAATGAGCAGTGGATGACAGAAAGGAAAGGAGGGGGGGGGGGCTGGGAAAAGGATTTTTAAATGCAGATAATGGCATATTTGCCTAATAAACCCAATTACAAAGTTTCTTAAAATCGCCTGGACTATTGATTTCTGCAAAAAAAAAAATTAACGACAGTGACACTGGGGTCACAGTTGTCATCCTATAAATCCACCCTGTTTCCTTCTTTAATATTAATCTATGTCCCTCAAGTGCTTGTCCACTCGTCTATGGAACTCACATATTGTCTTACCAATGTATTTCAAGCCACTTTATGTTGCTTTATATATGACTCCTCGTGACCGGCAATTAACGAAGTCCCTTATTTGGTAAATATGTCCCGTGACATTAAAGTTAAATGTCTGTGTGCGCTCAATATGTTTACATGCCACACAGCCATGCAGAGGTAGCACCCTGGCTTTTAGCGAACCAGCCATGTGCCCCTGGTCTCAGGTGAGACAAAATGGCTCTTTACCAAATAGTCCTTCAAACTTCTTCCCTTCCTGTAGGTAATCTGAGGAGTTAATCCTATCTTATCCCTGATATCAGAATCTAATCTTAGTACCCCCCAGTGTTTTTGTAAAATCTTCTTTACTAGGTGGGCTCCTGAATCAAAAGTACATATTATGCGGGTTATGTTGTCCTCTCTATGGCTACTCTGCCATAGTAAAAGAGAATTTGTGGATGTTGGTTTGCGATGTGCTAATGTTCCCTATGTTGTCACGTGTAATCAAGAATGCCAATCTTGTCATAGGTGAATTTGAGACCCACCTAATTGTGATTGAGGGTCTCAATGAATTTTACAATATTAAATAATAAAACTTATACACAGACAAATATCATCATTAACTCCACTATACAAGGGAAAAATAATTCTGCCACACCATGACCACTACCATTATCACCACATATTGACAGTTGCTTTTCATTTGGTGTGATTTAGTAAGTTAGCTGCCAATAAACAAATCGCATCCAGCAGTGCATCAGAACATGTTCAATTTTGTCAGTCTCAGTTTAGACTATTTAGACTGGTACTCATACCTTTTGATCCAACATTGGAACGAGAAACTGAAGGTGAACTGTGATAAATGTGTAGAAAAATTGAATGATTGGACACATCTTTTATTTTGGCACAAACAAATTAATGCCAAGAATAAAAAAGATGTGCTGAAACTATGTGCTTTTAATACTGAAAATGTAAACATTCTTCATGTGGATAGTGTTAAATTTGTTCTATGCCCTAGCTTAAAATCTATTATTGTCTGATCATATACATATTCCATAACACATAAAATAACATATGTCCTAAATGTTATAGACTAAGTACAATCATTATGCTAATTATTGGCAATCAGTTGTCTCGTATAGTTCTCTATCACTTTATAAATGTTTGCATTTTAAAATGTTCATATTATTTGAGTAGACTAGATCTACTATGATGAGCTTTAACCATGTGTTCAGTAAAGATCACAAATATATTTCTGTCCAGATACATATCCAGTGAGGTTGTCCCCCCCCCCCCCCCCCGTATTATTGTGGTAAGCAAAAATGTAATAACATTTTCACATAGTCAATATTTAATTCTGTAAATGCATTGGGTACTAGAGTTGTAATCTACAATATTAACCACATGGTGATTTATGATGAAGGCTAAACAGGGAAGTGGAACAGAGCACTTGGGAGGTCCTCAGGTGACAATAAAAATGTTATAAATTTCATTGCCTTGCCTAAGAAAAGTATTTATATCCTACATTACGAATAGCTTTTTATAAATTTTAATGATCCTTGTTATTAATGGCACTGTCATCATTACTGCATTGTGAGGCTAGAGCCTTTCCCTTTCATTTTCCCCTAGCAAAGGTCTCACTTAAAATGCCGTTATTATAAGGTTGGCAAAAGTTTGCAGGCTCATAAGCCTATCTTTGTTAGACTGGATTTAAGCAAGAAGTTTGGATAACATTGCTTTACCAAGATCTTAGATCAGACTAATTGGATAGCAAAAACATAATTTAACATCAGGATATTTTAATAATGTTATATAAGAACTTTTCAGAACAGGATAGTGACAGCCACGGTATTAGATCCACCGCAGTATTACTATTTTAAGGGGTTCTGTTTCATTTTTATTAGCATTTTGCAAAAAATAGCTATAGCTGTCTTCTACACCGCCACACACTGTAAAATAAATTTAGAAAGTTTTACTGCAATTTATTGGTTATGAAACTAATGTTGCCCATATCAACCATATCAGAGTGTAACTTCCATTGTTCTGCTTAGGAAACACTACGGTATCATTCCTGTCAATAAAAAAAACTTATACACAGACCAATATCATCATTAACTCCACTATACAAGGGACAAATAATTCTGCCACACCATGACCACTACCATTATCACCACATATTGACAGGATAATACCAATATACTGACACTGAATAAGAGCCAATGTATACAGACTAGAGAAGAGCGAATAGTATTCAATTGAAGAGCTATTCGATCGAATACTGCCCTACTGAAAGATTCAAGTTCGATCGAATATGTGATCGAATATCGAATCTAAATTAACTTTAATAAAACAGCTAAACAATTTTTTAGCTATTTTAATAAAGTTTATGCTTCCTGGGAAAGCAGGGAAGCAGTATTTTACAGGGCACAGTATTACCGGCAATTAGCAATTGCAGGCAATAATGCAGATTCCTGTAATAGTTAATATTTAATTAATAAAACAAAGTTTCGTTCTAAAAAAGTTATTTTCGTTGTTCAATAGCTTAATTAAAATGAATCCATGCTTTTGCAACTAAATATACTGTTAATAAAAAAATAAATATATAAAAGAATAAGTATATATATCTACAGTATATTTAATTGCAAAAGTATGTATTCATTTTAATTAAGCTATTGAACAAAGAAAATAACTTTATTAGAACGAAAATGTGTTTTACTAATTAAATATTAACTATTACAGGAAGTTGTATTATTGCCGGCAATACCTATTGCCGGTAATAAAACTCGATGTACTAATTAATACTTTAATTAAAACAGCAAATGTTTCTTCAAATGATGCTATTTTTTTTATCACAATAGCAACATTAGAAGAAACATTTTGATTTATATGTCCGCTCAGCTGATTGGCTGAGCGGACATATAAAGAGCCGATCCCGACACACTGAGCTCAGTGTGCCGGGGACCAGCGAAGAGAGACCATAGAAGAAAGAAGAGAGAAGATAGAAAACATCGGAGGGTAAGTAGAAAGCTCTCCCCTCCCCTGAACTACACCCATCCCAGTCTGGCCCCCAAGGGGTTAAGTGGGGACCCTTACTTAACCCCCTGGGGACCAGATTGTTCAGTATGGCACCCAAAGGATTAAGGGGGATGCAATGCATCCTCCCTTAAACCTTGGGTGCCACACTGTAAGCAGCGATCTGTAAAGATGCTGCATTCTGTAAGGTGCACAGGACCGCTCACAATGATGGGTGTTGTGCTCCTGTTTGTGTGTTTTTTTGTGTGTTTCTCCCTTTTTGTTTTTCAGATATCGTTTTCCTGTTGATTACGGCGGATTCGATGTACTACGTCGATGACCAGCGGTTGTTGGGATTTTTTTTTTTTTTATAAAATGGTCAACAAGGAGTGTTAGGGTGTTTTTATTTGAATAAAAAATATTTTTCACTTGTGTCTTGTCTTTATTTCTTTACTATATAGACTTAGTGAGTCTGTACTAAGTCAGTCCATTACTAAGTCGGGGCTTAGTGTTAGCCGGTATAAATTGGCTGAACACTACCCCCCATTTTTATCCCAGTACCCAGTGGCAGATTATAATGTGGGCGGTTTGGGCGGCCACCCAGGGCCCGAGGCTCCGGGGGGGCCCATGCCACGCCGCCCACATTATAATGCACTCTTGTGACCGCAAGCATTGTTTCGCTTGCGGTCACAAGAGTCTCCGGCTGCCTCCGGCTGATGCACGGCTGCCGGGGTGTCCCGTCCTCTCCCCGGCAGCGCTCACATCACACAGCTCCCTGTACACCTGGGGCCCTGACTTCCGGTACTGGGAGCTCACGTACCGGAAGTCAGGGCCCAGGCGGCACTAGGAGCTGTGTGATGCGCGCGCTGCCGGGGAGAGGACGGGACACCCCCGGCAGCCGCGCATCAGCCGAAGACTGCAGAAGGAGAGGATCGACGGGGGAACGCAGGGTAGGTGAGTTGTATTTTGTTATTTTTGTGTTATTTACTGACTGGGGGCATCTATAAAGGGGAGAGGAGGGGGACCATCTATAAAGGGGAGAAGAGGGGGGCACCATTTATAAAGGGGGGAAAGAGGGGACCATCTATAAAGGGAGGGGGGAGAGGGGGACCATCTGCCCCCCCTTATAGATGGTCCCCCTCTCCCCCTCCCTTTAGAGATGTCACCCTCTTTCCCCCCTTTATAGATGGTCCCCCTCTCCCCCCTCCCTTTATATAAGGGGGGGCAGAGGGGGACCATCAATAAGGGAGGGGGAGAGGGGGACCATCTATAAGGGAGGGGGGAGAGGGGGACCATCTATAAGGGAGGGGCAGAGGGGGACCATCTATAAGGGGGGGGCAGAGGGGGGCAATCTATAAGGGAGGGGGGAGAGGGGGGCAATCTATAAGGGAGGGGGGAGAGGGGGGCAATCTGTAAGGGAGGGGGGAGAGGGGGGCAATCTATAAGGGAGGGGGGAGAGGGGGGCATCTATAAGGGGGGAAAGAGGGGGACCATCTATAAAGGGGGGAAAGAGGGGGACCATCTATAAAGGGAGGGGGGAGGGGGACCATCTATAAAGGGAGGGGGAGAGGGGGACCATCTATAAAGGGAGGGGGGAGAGGGTGACCATCTATAAAGGGAGGGGGGAGGGGGACCATCTATAAAGGGAGGGGGGAGAGGGGGACCATCTATAAAGGGAGGGGGGAGAGGGGGACCATCTATAAAGGGAGGGGGGAGAGGGGGACCATCTATAAAGGGGGGAAAGAGGGTGACATCTCTAAAGGGAGGGGGGAGAGGGGGACCATCTATAAGGGAGGGGGGGAGAGGGGGACCATCTATAAGGGAGGGGGGAGAGGGGGACCATCTATAAGGGGGGGCAGAGGGGGACCATCAATAAGGGAGGGGGGAGAGGGGGACCATCTATAAGGGGGGGCAGAGGGGGACCATCAATAAGGGAGGGGGGAGAGGGGGACCATCTATAAGGGAGGGGGGAGAGGGGGGAGAGGGGGACCATCTATAAAGGGGGGAAAGAGGGGGACCATCTAAAAGAGAGGGGGGAGAGGGGGACCATCTATAAGGGGGGAAAGAGGGGGACCATCTATAAGGGGGGAAAGAGGGGGACCATCTATAAAGGGGGAAAGAGGGGGACCATCTATAGGGGGGAAAGAGGGGGACCATCTATAGAGGGGGAAAGAGGGGGACCATCTATAAGGGGGGAAAGAGGGGGACCATCTATAAGGGGGGAAAGAGGGGACCATCTATAAGGGAGGGGCAGAGGGGGACCATCTATAAAGGGGGGGATTAGCAACCTCCTCTCCTGAAATCCTCTGTGCTGCTGGGACCTCCCCTATAGATCAGCACCCTCCTCTCCTGACATCCTCTGTGCTGCTGGTCGCTGCAACCTCCCCTATAAGACCAGCACCCTCCTCTCCTGACATCCTCTGTGCTGCTCGGACCTCTCCTATAAGATCAGCACCCTCCTCTCCTGACATCCTCTGTGCTGCTGTGACCTCCCCTATAGATCAGCACCCTCTTCTCCTGACATCCTCTGTGCTGCTCGGACCTCTCCTATAAGATCAGCACCCTCCTCTCCTGACATCCTCTGTGCTGCTGTGACCTCTCCTATAAGATCAGCACCCTCCTCTCCTGACATCCTCTGTGCTGCTGTGACCTTGGGGCAACATCAGGGGACCAGGTGAGGTGGCAATATGTTTATTGGGGGCAGTGGAGGTGGGGTGGGCAATGCTTACTGGGGTAGCAGCAAGGGACCAAACATTATGTTTATTGGGGCCAGCAGGGAGGGGAGGCAGGCAGTGTTTATTGGGAACAGTGGGGGGGGGGCGCAGTAGCAGATTATAATGTGGGGGGGGCAGGTTGGGTGGACAGCCCGGGGCCCAGGGTACATTTAATCCGCCACTGCCAGTACCCAATGCCACCAGGGGTACTGGGAAGAGCTGGGTGCCAGTGGTCCCAGAGCGTCAAAATTGGCGCTCCTGGACTGGGCGGCAGCAGGCTGGTAACATTAAGGCTGGGGAGGGCCAAAAACAATGGCCCTTCCCAGCCTGGTGTTACTAGGCTGCTGTTGCTTGCTTTTTAACCCGGCTGGTTGGGAAAATAGGGGGAACTCTACACTTTTAAAAAAAAAAAAAAATAGTAAAAAAATCGCATAGGGTTCCCCCTATTTTCATCTGCACCTTACAAAATACAGCATCTTTACAGATCGTTGCTTACAGTGTGGCACCCAAGGGGTTAAGGGAGGATGCACTGCATCCCCCTTAACCCTGTGGGTGCCATACTGAACAATCTGGCCCCCAGGGGGTTAAGTAAGGGTCCCCACTTAACCCCTTGGGGGCCAGACTGATGTCAGACTGCACCCATACCAGCAAAGAAGGGGTTAAGTGACCCCCCCTTCCTTGCTGTTATGGGTGTAGTGCGGGGGGAGAGCTTTCTACTCACCCTCCGATGTTTTCTATCTTCTCTCTTCTTTCTTTTATCTTCTCTCTTCGCCGGTCCCTGGCACACTGAGCTCAGTGTGATGGGAACGGCTATTTATATGTATAAATCAAAATGTTTCTTCTAATGTTGGTGATATAAAATTAGCATCATTAAGTAAAGTATTAATTAGTACATTGAGTTGTATTACCAGCAATAGGTATTGCCGGCAATAATAAAGCTTCCTGTAGTAGTTAATATTTAATTAATAAAACACATTTTCGTTCTCATACAGTTATTTTCTTTGTTCAATAGCTTCATTAAAACGAATACATACTTTTGCAATTAAATATACTGTAAATAAATAAATAAATATTTTTGTTTAAGAGTAACTTAGTTTAAGAGCGTTTTAGTTTAAGAGCTCACAGTTTTTCAAAATTGGCACTTGGTTTAAGAGCATTGCTTTGGTTTAAGAGCTCCCTGTACTGGGTGGGAAGAAGAGTGGAGGATGGGCATGGTCTGCATAGCGGGATCCCCAGCCCTGTACTCTGACCCAGAAAGTCTCCCTTACCTTCCAAATCATGGCAGATCCACTTCAGGCTGGGGCTTACATCAGGGACTGTGGGGGGTAATCTCTCCAGAGCTGTAACCCCTATATCCTCGGACAGAGAGTGCTGCATGTGCCCACATCGGTCCTGTCATTTCTTCATGCTCCCTGCAGTCTCTGTCAGCCTTTGTGTTTCCCATCCTCTCCATTACTGTACAGTTACTTATAATATCACATATTCAGCTGTTTCTGAATGTTTGTTTCATCTGTTTTACATGTTATTCAGAATAATAAATCATTATTTTGGGGGTGTGGAACCAATTGTCTGCATATCAGTGATTTCTTATAGGAAAATGTGCTTCGGTTTAAGAGTGGATTTGGTTTACAAGCATGGCTCCGGAACGAATTATGTGCGTAATCCAAGGCACCACTGTATTTATTTATACATTTATTTTTTTATTAACAGTATATTTAATTGCAAAAGCATGGATTTGTTTTATTTAAGCTATTTAACAATGAAAATAACTTTTTTTGAACAAAACTTTGTTTTATTAATTAAATATTAACTATTACATAAATAGCCATTATTGTCGGGGATCGCTAACCCCGGTAATACCGTGCCCTGTAATACTGATTCCCTGCTTTCCCAGATGCATTTTAGAGGTGTTTGCATCACTTTCTAAAGATGTCTTGGACTTGATGACCTGACCTCCGATTTGTCAAATCAAGATTTCCAGGTCCCAAGGATTTTTCTCCCATAGACTATAATGGAATTTGATATTCAATCGAATAGTCAAATATTGGGAGCTATTCAAATCGAATCAAATATTTCACTATTCGCTCATCTCTAATACAGACCAATATGCCAACTATACAGTGTCTGGGCAGTGGTGATCCTAGCTCTATACAGGCTCTGCAGACAGTATAAGAGATTACTCTGTAGTTACATACAGTGACTAACAGTGGGCATCCTCTTTGAGTTATTATTTTTCCTTTCCTTTTTTTATTTGACTCAGCCAGCCATGAAGACTTCTTCCAAACCCGACTCCACAAAATCTACTAGACAAACATCTTACAACATACCAGCATGTTCTCCACATTTTACCCAACCCTAGTGCCACAAAGAATGCCTCTCTTGGTGCTCTGCATTGTATAGTTATGAGTAGGCAAGTTTGTTAGGCAGGAGGTTAGGTCCAGTAGGTAGATTACCTCCTTTAAGAAGATGCCCCCATTAGGTAGAACCTCCCCCTTAGCTAGAAACCCACAAGTGGATAATCCCCCTTTACCTAATTAGGCAAATGCCTCCATTAGGTAGATAGCCACCCCCTGCATTAAATTAATGTCTTCAGTAAATAAATAATACCCCTATAAGATAAATTTCCCCAGTAGATAGGTAACCCCCCTAATAAGATAGAAGCCCTCTGTGGGTAGGTAAACCCCCCCAATTAGGTAGTTTCCCAAGTAAGTAGGTAATCCCTCTATTAGGTAGATACCCCCAGTAGGTAGATAACCCCCTATTAGACAGCTCCAACATCAAAAGGGTAATTTAAAAAAATACCACTCACTTTTTCTCCACAACCACGCTGCGATCAGGCCTTCTTCCTCCATTATTCTGGGCCCAGTCATCTGGAGTGGCACAGTATCACTGCCACAGCAGAAGCCCTGTGCCACTGGAGACATCACTGGATTCCCTGCTCCGCTGTGTACATTTCATACCATGCTTTGCTATTGGTGTAGAATGTTAGGGAATGTATTTACTGTACAGGAGCAGGAACTCCTGTTTACAAACACTTTACCATGTACTTAACCCCTAGACGACCCAGGGCGTATAGTTACGCCATGGAAGTCTGTCCCCAGACGACCTAGGGCGTAACTGTACGCCCTGGGTGTTTCTCCCGCTATGAAGCGTGCTCCGGAGCGGAGCGTGCTTCATAGCAGGTGGGGGCCGGCTGCAATCAGCAGCTGGGACCTCACCGGTAATGACACGCTGCAGCGATCGCGCTGCCGCGTGTCATTAACTCCTTAAACGCCGCAATCGCGGCGCGACCGCGGAGTTTAAGTGTAAGTGACAGGGGGAGTCCCCTGTCACTTACCGATCGGGACCCCCGCAGTGTGACTGCGGGGGTCCCGATCGGTAAAACGGGCCGCCGGAGCTCTCTCACCTGCCTCCGCGCGGTCCGATCGGCGCTTTGGTCACTGAGCCTGCACAGGCTCAATGAGGAGATCGCCGATAACACTGATCAATGCTGTGCCTATGGCATAGCATTCATCAGTGTAAAAATCCAAGTAGTGAATGTAAAAGTCCCCCAAAGGGACTTCAAATGTGTAAAAAAAAAAAGTTAAAAACACTAACACACTACCCCAAAACCCCTCCCCCAATAAAAGTTGAAATCACCCCCCTTTCCCATTATATAAATAAAACATATAAAAATAAATAAATAGATAAACATATAATATACCGTAGCGTGCGTAATTGTCCGATCTATTGAAATATAACAAGCATCATTGCGAACGGTAAACGGCGTACACGAAAAGAGGGAAAAAAGTGCGCGGATTACCGATTTTATGTTACATTATATATATAAAAAAATTAATAAAAAGTGATCAACACGTCCGATCTTCACAAATATGGTATTAATAACAATTAGAGATCATGGCGGAAAAAATGACACCCCATACAGCCCCGTAGGTGAAAAAATAAAACCGTTGTAAGCGTCACAATAGGCCCATTTTATTTATAATTAATTGCCAAAAAAAAGGATTTCATTTAAAAAAAATATATAACATTAGAGAATCTGCGTAAACCTGCATATGGTTGTGTTCGTACTGACCTATAGAGTAATGGTATCATGTCGCTTTTACCATATAGTGCATTACGTAGACACAGGAACCCCCCAAACGTTACCATATTGCATTCTTTTTTGCGATTTCACCAATTTATATCTTCATAAATAATATATTTGGGATTCCGTCATACATGTTATGGTAAAATGAATGACGCCATTACAAAGTACAACTATTCCTGTAACAAATAAGCCCTTACATGGCCTGTAGATAAAAAACTGAAAGTGCTGGAGCTCTTAGAAGGGGAGGAGGGAAAAACGGAAACACTAAGATCAAAATTTGCGCGGTCCACTGGGTCATTTTGGACCTGGTTTTCAAAGGGTTAACATTCAAAGTTTTGTACATCTAAGAACTTTTCCCTTGGGCAACCACTTCATTGAGCCCTCATACACTACACTATATGGACCCCATTGCAACCTAAAATTTTAACTTCTTTCTGCAAAATCTTTTTCATTAATGGGATTCATAGAGACATGCTGTATGGAGTAAGCCAATGAGCTAAGTCAAAATGGTAAGACAGTAGCTGGGAAGGTCTATGATGTTGTATACGTTCCAGCCAGGTTCTTCACATATAGTAGATGAAGAGGAGTCAGATACATGTTACCGAGGTATCTTGCCTCGGTAGAGTAAGAGACGATAATTTAGCTGTGTTAGCTGCAGTAAATGAATGACATTTGATTTCTAGTTAGCATAGCTATTGGCAATTAGCTGATCCGGGATGGTTCTTACTGGGAGTAGTCAAAGTGTTGGGTGAGTGACCACAGTTTATCGACCTTTGTATAGCCAGATAGTCAGCTGGATAGGGGGTGTAGCTGCTACATACAGATAAATTGTTTGTCTGCTAAGCTGCACACCTGTGGAACCTGTGTCTCCTGCATGTTTTGTTGTTTGTTAAAGTGATAGTGAGAGAACTAACACTGTATAGGTAATGCTCAGACGAGCAGATGTTTAATTTTATTATTTCTGCTATTTTGTACCGATTTTCATCCACCTCGACTGCTGCAATAAAAATACAGAGGGAACCGTCATGGGACTGCAACCCTCTTTATGTGTGTATGAATGGACTGTGCTCAAGATCCCAGGGCTGTTCAAATATGGTGGAGGATGCAGTTATTTTCTTAAAGTGGTAGTACTCTTAAAGAGACAGTATCTGAAATATCCAAAGGGAAGTTGCAACTATGGATAAACTGCTAAAGCAGCTTGATAGAATCTCACCAAGCGGACCTTTTGAGTTGCATCAATTTACCACAAGTGGTTACCATTAGCGGTTATTAATGGAAAAAGGGAGAACTGATTCCTAAACTATTCTATTCTCTGATTAGAGTCTTGGTCTTTAGGGGCCTTCGCCAATCGGCCCAGGCTGTCATGATGATGTCTTCTGGTCACGACTCTACGCAGCATCTGTCAGACACAAATCTTAAGCACTACGCTCCTATAACACCTCTTACCAACCTCTATACAAGCTGTCCATCCACAGTTCCCCAAATGGTAATAATGCCAACTTATGTAGTCCAAGCAGTATTAGTTCCCTTAACAGTAGCCATTAATAGTGCCCCATACAGAAGTTACCTATAATAGTTCACCCACACAGTAATTATCCCTAATAGTGCCTCCACACAATAGTTGCCCCATTATTTCCCCCATGCTATTGGTAATCATATGATAGTGTCCAAAATAGCAGTTATTTCCATATAATAGACAATCCCTCTCAATATTGTCCCATATCAGTGCCCTCCTCCAGTGCACAGGCACACTGACACAGGACCCTGGAGCGCTGAGCTTGCTTGCATGGTTGCGCCCTCTGTGCATCCAATACACAGTAAATGGCCCCCTGTGTAGTCCCCTTTAGTAGATGGCCCCCTTCTGTGTAGTCCCCCTATTATAGATGGCCCCCTCCTTTTTTGAACTCACAAAGGAGACCAGGATGCAACTAGATGCTCCTATCACGCTGGAGGAATTGTGAGAAGCATTGGAGGCGACGGCGAGGGGTAAGGCCTCAGGTCCGGATGCAATCCCCGTAGAAGTGTATGCTCAATATGCTGACCAACTTCTGCCCACCTTCCTGAAAGTCCTAGAAGTATCCCTGGAGTAGGGCAAGCTCCCAGATTGTTGTCATGATGCCAATATGGTGCTCATCTTGAAGCCGGACAAAGATCCACTTGATTGCGGCTCATATCGCCCGATTTCGTTGGTGAACTCCGACTACAAGTTGCTCACTAAAGTGCTGGTGCTTCACCTTAACAAAATTGTCCCACACCTCATCCACAGCGACCAATCAGGTTTTGTGCCGGGAAGAAGCACATCTGATAATTTGCGTCGGGCACAGATAATTGCACAACTTGGGTGCTCCCTTGGGCGGGATTGGGCCTTGGTCTCGCTGGACGCGGCCAAGGCCTTTGATTCAGTCGAGTGGCCATTCTTATTAGAGGTGCTACCAGGGGCGGATTAACTTTACCATAGGCCCCGGGCTGTTCACCAAGCCTGGGCCCCCCACCCCACTGTAACTATGGCAGCACTAGCCTGGCGTTTATAGTACAGGATAGATAATGTCATGATGTCCTGATTTGTGCAAAATTGCCATTAAAAAACATTGATTTTTTGCAAATTATGGCGGAAGTGTAGCCAGGAGACAGTACACCATTGAAAGTATAAGTCTTTTTGGGTGGTCATGGGCCCCACAGGAGCTCAGGGCCCCAGGCTGCCGCCCAAAACGCCCCTATTATAATCCACTACTGGGTGCTACGGCGGTTCCGATTTGGTACCACCTTTATTTCCTGGATCTACATATTATACCACCATCCTAAGGCATCCATTGCATTAAATGCATTGCTTTCCCCGTCCTTTTGGCTGGGGCGAGGGATGAGACAGGGGTGTCCCCTGTCTCCCCTGCTATTTATACTTACTATAGAGCCCCTGGCTGCCCTGCTCCGCAGAGATGGTGATCTCTCTGGTGTCCCACACTCCCTTGGTGAGGAGCGAGTCAGCCTCTATGCTGACGATCTCTTGCTGACATTATCGGATCCGGACAGATCTTTACCGAGAGCAATGTCTATTATAAATGACTACGGTCGCTACTCCGGTCTGATCATTAATTGGTCCAAATCCGCAATCATGTATTTTAGTCCTGATAGGGCGGATCTGACGGGATCAACGGTGGCTGGTCTGAAGGTGGTGAGCACATTTAAATACTTGGGCATACAGGTCTGTAAAACGACCTTGGAAACTATAACCCTGAATGTGGATCCACTTTTGACCCATTTCAGAGATAAATTCTGGACCTGGGGCTCGCTGCCGCTCTCCGTTGCGGGACTGTAACGCCCGGAGTAGTGGATCCACTGGACCAGCACCAGCGATGGCACGAACCTCACCAGGGAGCGGAGTCTAAGGGGCCGCTGGTTTTCACCAGAGCCCGCCGCAAGGCGGGATGGACTTGCTGCGGCAGGCGACCCCCAGGTCGCTACCCCTGGCTTGGTTGCTGGTGTCGGCAGGCGAGGCGTGGCAGGAGATGGCACAGGCAATAGTCTGCAGATGAGAGAGCACGGGACAGGCTGGACACGGGAACAGGTGGAGTGACAGGGGAACAGGAACCAGGAACAGGGACTTGGGACCAGGTAACGGACAGGACTCAGGAACAGGGACTTGGGACCAGGTAACGGACAGGACACAGGAACAACAGGGAGCTGGGCCAAACGCTATGGGAAGCATGTAGAGGCTCCAACACAGGGAACAGGGCAAGCTGGGATTTATAGGGGAGTGATTAGGTGCAACTACCAATTAGGAGCGCACTGCCCCTTTAAATCTGAGACAGCCGGTGCGCGCGCGCCCTAGGAGGCGGGGACGCGCGCGCCGGCCGGCACAGCGGGAGACAGGAGCGTGGAGAGGTGAGGCGCCCCCCGGGGCCGAGGTGATAGCAGCGCCGGGTCCCCGACTATGGACACCGGCTGCTGCATGGGGCAGGAAGCGGTCACGGCGGCGGCCCGGAACGCGGGACGCCGCCGCGGCTGGGACAGTACCCCCCCCCTTTGGCCTCCCCCTCTTTCTTGCCGGCAGATGGCACAGGAAGCCACAAAGTCTTTGACATCTTGAAACAAACTGGACCACCAGTAGTGGCGAGAGATCCGTTGGCCGGTCTTACGGACTCCAGGGTGCCCGGCCTCCAACGAGGAATGACCCCACTTCAAAATACCTCTTCGAAGCGCAGGGTGAACATGAGTCTTTCCGGGGGGTACTCTCCGAAGCGAGGAGGTGACGACTGGTGCTAGGCGATCAGGCGGTAAAACATGGCAAGGGACTGTGGGTCTGTGGACGAGGACCTTCTGTAAGTTCTCCCGGTGGTGAGAGGACCCGACCTTAGTCTTGGGTACGGAGAGAGGGTACACCTCGGCAGAGAAGGCATCCGCCGAGTCTTGGTCTTCTGCCGGTAGGTCGGATAGAGGCTTGGCTGGGACAGGAAACGACATAGTACACTTGGTCTGAGGTGACCTGAGACACTGGTTGGAACAGTCCTGACCCCAACTGAGAATCTTCCCGGTTCTCCAGTCCAGTTGAGGGGCATGTTCTTGCAGCCACGGGAGTCCCAGGAGGACCGCGGGGGAAGAATGGGGCAGGACGTAGAAGGATATCTCTTCTTGATGTAAAGGACCCACCTGGAAGACTAAAGGTGCGGTCTGGTAGTACACACGGTCGGTAAGAATTTCGCCTGTGACCGAGGAGATAGTCAGGGGCCTGACTAGTCGGGTCACGGGTAGCCGCCATCTTTGGACCAATGTTGCCGCAATAAAACTGCCTGCTGACCCAGAATCGAGGAAGGCAGTAGTCTGATGATTTCGTCCTGAGAGAGTCCGGATGGAAACTGGCATAGACAGACTTGGAATGGTGGCATTCACACCTAGGGACACCTGTCCCACCGGACCTAGGTGCGAGCATTTTCCGGATGTTTGGGGACGTAGGGGACATCCCAGCCGGAAGTGATCGGAACCACCGCAATAGAGACAGAGATTCTGCTCCAGGCGCCGGATTCTTTCATCAGGCGTCAGGTGAGCCCGTTCCACCTGCATAGGAATCTCAGGAGAGGGTTGGGACATCGAAAGGTCAGGATTCTGGAAAACCGGCGCCAGCTGGGAATGGCGACGGGAACGGGTTAGTAAATGTTCATGCCGAACCTCCTCCTCCCTCTCCGAAAAACGAGTATCAACTCGGGTGGCCAGTAGAATGAGTTCGTTCAGGGAGGTAGGCAGGTCTCGGGCAGCGAGCACGTCTCTCACACGACTAGACAGGCCCTTCTTGAAGGTGGCCAATAGGGCGGCCTCGTTCCAGTCCAATTCGGCTGCCAGGGTGCGGAACTGGATGGCGTAGTCACCAACAGAGGAGCTGCCTTGAGAGAGGTTGAGGAGAGCAGTCTCGGCTGAAGAAGCACGGGCAGGTTCCTCAAAGATGGAGCGAAACTCGAATAGGAAGGCCCGGAGATTGGCAGCAACTGGATCATCACGGTCCCACAGTGGCGTGGCCCAGGCCAGGGCTCTACCTTCTAATAGGCTGATGATGAAAGCCACTTTAGAGCGCTCGGTGGAAAACTGACTACTCAAAAGTTCAATGTGCATGGTGCACTGAGTCAAGAATCCTCTGCACAACTTAGAGTCCCCAGAGTACTTGCTTGGGAGGGCCAGTCGGAGTGAAGAAGAAGCGTCAGGAGGTGGTGTGCGCTGGGCAGTAGTCTGCTGCTGTAAGGCGGCAGTGAGTTGCTGGATCTGCTGTGACTGTTTCTGGATTTGTTGCGCCTGCTGAGTGACCACTCTGGCGACGTCACGGAGATCGGGCACCTCGCCGGAATCCATGGTTGGAGCCTACTGTAACGCCCGGAGTAGTGGATCCACTGGACCAGCACCAGCGATGGCACGAACCTCACCAGGGAGCGGAGTCTAAGGGGCCGCTGGTTTTCACCAGAGCCCGCCGCAAGGCGGGATGGACTTGCTGCGGCAGGCGACCCCCAGGTCGCTACCCCTGGCTTGGTTGCTGGTGTCGGCAGGCGAGGCGTGGCAGGAGATGGCACAGGCAATAGTCTGCAGATGAGAGAGCACGGGACAGGCTGGACACGGGAACAGGTGGAGTGACAGGGGAACAGGAACCAGGAACAGGGACTTGGGACCAGGTAACGGACAGGACTCAGGAACAGGGACTTGGGACCAGGTAACGGACAGGACACAGGAACAACAGGGAGCTGGGCCAAACGCTATGGGAAGCATGTAGAGGCTCCAACACAGGGAACAGGGCAAGCTGGGATTTATAGGGGAGTGATTAGGTGCAACTACCAATTAGGAGCGCACTGCCCCTTTAAATCTGAGACAGCCGGCGCGCGCGCGCCCTAGGAGGCGGGGACGCGCGCGCCGGCCGGCACAGCGGGAGACAGGAGCGTGGAGAGGTGAGGCGCCCCCCGGGGCCGAGGTGATAGCAGCGCCGGGTCCCCGACTATGGACACCGGCTGCTGCATGGGGCAGGAAGCGGTCGCGGCGGCGGCCCGGAACGCGGGACGCCGCCGCGGCTGTGACAGGGACGGATTAATCTAGTAAAAATGGTTTCCTAAATGTCTATACGTTCTACAGCATGTATTTGTTCCTTTACCCCAACTTTTCTTTAAGTCTCTCAATTCTGCAATAATTTCCTCTATTTGGGGTTCCTCTCGCTCTAAAGTCCAGTTAGCCAAGCTTCAAAGACCAAAGGACTTAGCTGGTATAGGCTTGCCAGATATTTCATTGTATTACCTTGCAGGCCAGCTTAAGTATCTCGCACAATGGACCCAGGTGGATCCCCCTACCTCCCCCGAAGTGATGCTCCTTGATTCTTACCCACTCCCCTCACTATGGTCACTCCTCACGGCTGACGTCCTTCCAAGAGCACATTATCTTCCCGCACACAAGACAGCTCGTAAGGTCTGGTCTCTTGCTGGGACGACCCTTAACTATGTGGACATTCCAGCCGAGTCCAGACTCTGGCAAAACCCATTATAAACACATTTATATGACTTGCCTGATTGTCAGTTTTGGTCGAGGCTAGGAGTTAATACCTTAGCGGATGTTTTTGTAGATGATGTAATGGTCTCCTTCGACCATCTGCGTGACAAGTATGACATTCCACACTCTCAATTTTACCGCTTTCTACAACTTAGACATGCACTGAATGCCCAGTTTGTCCCACCTAGAGCTTGCATATCATCCTATCCACTCATTGGCATTATAAGATCTCAGGGCCCAGGAGGCCTGGTCTCCTTGCTATATGACCATCTTATCCGCTCAAAAGCCCATAGCCACCCTCTCCCCTCTGTGGAGCTTTAGATAACATATATCCCCTCCCTCACTGAGGAGGATTGTGAGGAATTACTAGAATCTCACTTGCATGTTTCCCCTGCAGTGAACAATAAAATGACACAACTCTACTTCATACATCAATGCTATCTCACACCGCTCAGACTATGTAGAATGGGTAGAATACCTGAACCTTCTCACCTACCTGCAGATTTCTGGCACATGGTTTGGGCTTGTCCCCGTCTGCACGATTTCTGGAGGGGGGTGGTGGAGCTGCTTTCGGAAGTGGTTCAGGTGCCCGTCCCGTTGGATCCTGCAATCTGTCTCCTTGGGCTTTTGGACGAGGAGACCTGGCCTTATCACATTCATATTTGTGTAAGAGAATCACTTTTCATGGCCCGTAAGAGTATAGCTCTAAAGTGGATAGATAAATGACCTCCTAGGCTTAGGGCATGGATATCATTAGTGAATATGGTGGCGGAGTATGAGAGAGTGGTGTTCACTCACAGAAAGTGTCCTAAAAAATTTGAAAACGTTTGGGGGTTGTGGAGTAATTCTCCACTTACTGTGACCTCGGATCACGAAGTGAGGACTTAAAGGATTTTTATATGTTTTTCGTGACTGGATGTAGGTCCATGTTGGACCGTAAAGTTCGACTCTGATTCTCCTGATGATTTGCATAATATGATACTGTACAGCTTTTGTACCATTCCATTTATTGTTTTTTTGACATATACATGTGATCATAGTGAATTCTTTTAATAAACTGAGTTTAAATAAAATAATAATAATTGTGATTCTAAAGATAAAAAAAACGGCATTACCATCATTAGGAGCATATACATTGTATATACTTAGGGTCCCACATGGCGTCTCTAGAACAAGGTTGTGGATCCGCCCCACAGCATCAAGGGACGAGTTCAGAACCTTACAGGGGAGGTTCCTGTGTAGCAGCGTGATCACCCCCTCCTTCCTGTCCATCGAAGGAGAACCATACGACGATGTCCACCTTTAATTTTTTAAGATGACGTAATACCATTAAGCGCTTATTCGGGGAGCGCAACCCCTTAATGTTGCATGATATAATACGCATGAAGATATAAAAGATTTATACCTTGGCATTGCCATTTGTGACTTACTATACGCATGGTGTCAGTCATTGCCTTGTAGCTGGTCCTGGGCCCGCACATGGGAGATGCATATACCAACACTAACTTAACAAAAAAAAACATAACAAAACATCATTATAACCAAGTGAAATAACAGCGCCATCAGGTGGCGGAATGGCCAGTGCAGGACTTCTGGCCAAGTAATGAGGCACTCACGACTTCCTTTTTTCAGGGGGAGAAGCGATCCTCCGGGACCAAGTACCCTCATGGTCATAGGGCTAACTTGGGGGAATAAGGGAGAACAGAGAAGGAGGGGGGTGGAGGGTGGAGGGGGGGTGGGGAGGGAGGGGGGAGCCAAGGAGGGCGGAAGATGGGTGGGGGTAGGAGAGGGAGGCCAGGGGAGGGGGAAGGGGGTTGTAATGCATGCTGGGAGACTAGTGAAAGAGGTAAAGCCTCACTGCATGCTGTAGTGTGGGTCATCAAAAAAGAAAATAAAAGAAAAATTATAAGCGAAACATAGCCTAAAAAAAGGAGGATTTGTCATTATTAATCCGAGTCTAAACCAGACCCATTTGTCACATTAAACTTGCAAGAACTATCAGTCCACTCAACATATCATGGTGCCTCTACATTTTCCGGTCATCGCCCATCGTGGGAGGGATGAAGTGTTCATGATGGCGCGGTGCCTTCCTCCAGTCTGAACAGGTAGCACTGCTTGCGACGTTTCATGTTCGGGCTTACAAGGAAGATGTCTGCAGGTGATTCCTGAATCATGCCCTCCTGAGAGGGGGATGAGGCCAAGGCAGGACATAAGATAGGACATTGGGCTGCCTCTTCTGCAGAGTTGTACGATTGCAGGCTGCTGTCACTGTGTATGATCTTCAAGGTTACAGGATATTGCAGGTGGAACTTTATCCCTTTTTTGTACAGTGCAGAGCAAACAGAGCTGAACGTTCTGCGTTTGCGTGTGGCCTCTGCTGAATAATCTGTGAACAAGATCACGTTAGCATCAGTGAGCAGTAAGGGAGTATTCCTAGCTCTGAAGGCTTTAAGGATGTCCTCCTTGTCATTGAAATCCAAGTATCGCATGATGACTTGTCGCGGGCGGGCTCTCATGGCGCCGGTGTCATCATCCAGATTTGCGATACCTTGGCCTTCTCTGTGCGCTCGCTCTACTCTCTTAGGAAAGGGGAAAAGCATTCGTCAGTGTAGACTCACATATATGTTTGAGTTGCTGTGGCTTGATGGACTCCGGGAGTCCAATAAGTCGCAGGTTATTGCGACGCACCCGATTTTCCTGATACTCAAGGCGATCTTTAAGCGAGGTGGTTTCTCTTGTGAGGTAGCGCACCTGGGCGACCGTAGATGAGAAGACGTTTTTTAGCCTGGTGTACTCTATGTTCAACTTCATCTAAGCGAACTGCATGCTTTTGCACCTCTATTTGTAGGGCTTGCAGTGAAGCCCCTATAGCAGTGACTAAAGTTTCTCTCAGATCCGGCGCCAGGTGGTCAGCAACTGCTATGGCCAGGTGTTTGTAATTAATAGGGATCATGGAGGCTTGTGGCGCAGCTTTTAATTCATGCTGAATAGAGATTTGAGAGTACTGCGACAGCAAGACGTACCTATCTGGTCTGGCAAGCTCGCCGAGCCCTCAAAAGCCGCTTCATCTGGTCTGGTCAGTGTGAGAGCAGCTGTACATGTGGCGTTCGCTATTTTGTGAGCAGGAGAGGTCGTTTCCGCATTGCTGGAGGCCGGACCGGCAGGAACTGATCCATGGGTAGGTGGTCTAGAGCAGGTAAGGGGTCTCCCAGCTGTGTTTCCCCCAGAATTCAGCCAGTAGTTTCGCTGTAAATGCGGGTATAGTGGGGAGATCCATAGGAGCTGCGTCCCACACGTCCTCACATCCCTGCGCCAGAATCGGAAGTCTTTTTTTTATTTTCAATTTCACCACACATATAATTTTTCTTTCTGGTTTCACAGCATGCTTTATGCAAATATAAACCCTGTCATTGCAAAGTACAATTAGTGGTTCAAAAAAGTAAGGGCTCATGTGGGTCTCTAGGTGAAAAAATACACACGCTATGGCCTTTAAGCATAAGGAGGAAAAAACGAAAGAGCAAAAAAATAAAAATTGTCTCTGTCCTTAGAGGGTTAAATGTATGAGCCATTCACTGAAGTCCTTACTGCCCCAAGAATTGAATATATTAGCCACACACTGATGGCCAAACTGTGGCAACTTTATTTTTGTTAACATGTATTGATGTCCTAACTGGCCCAACACTTTTATCTATTAGCCATGCACTGATCGCCTAAGTGCAGCACCCCTCTATTTTTTTTAACATGCACTGAAATTCTAACTGGCCCAAGACATGTATCTATTAGCTATGCACTGAGCCACAGGATTAAGTGGCTAACTAACACGCTTTCTGGCTATGCAGCTCCTAAGTCACTGACGTTCTCCCCCCCACCACCACCACACTTCTAAGAAGTTTAGGTGCCCCCCCCCCCCCCAAGTTCTGGCTGTTCTGGCCTCCCAGTTCCTAATTCACTGAAGTCACGGGCATTCTTGCCACCCACCTCCTAATTCACTGATGTTTATGACATGGACGTTCTTGTCTCCCCTGCTCCAAATTCACAGATGTTCAGGCTCCCCTGGCTCCTGAGCACAGAATACTGTAAAGTTTGTGCCCTAAAAGTTAAACTTTCCGGCATATCTTTCCCCACCTGCAGCAGCAACCTCTCCCTATACTAATCAGCGCAGGATGGCAGCAGGACATGTAACCGCCGCTATTATACAGCTGAATCACATGTCCATCCTGTTAAATCACAGCCATGCCCAAACTGGGAATCTCTGTGATGGAACCTACAGTGCCCACAGCACTACAGTTTGCTGATTAGGTGCTCAGCAGCCTTTCAAAAAACTTTATTAAAACACCAAACCCGAACACAAATTTCTGCAACAAAATTTGGGTCCATGTCCCCTCATCACCAGTAATGAAAGTTAGAGAGAAGAGTCTATGTCTACTGAAATGCTATTCTTACGATCTTCTCTAAGTTCATGATGCCCTTTTTATCTATATATATCTGTTACACAATCTTAAAGCGACTCTGTACCCACAATCTGACCCCCCCCCAAAACCACTTGTACCTTTGGATAGCTGCTTTTAATCCAAGATCTGTCTTGGGGTCTGTTTCACAGGTGGTGCAGTTATTGCCCTTAAAAAACAACTTTTAAACTCGCAGCCCCGTGCCCAAGGGGTGTGGCTTAGAATATCTGTGCCCTAACTTTGCACCACCCCTCCGTCCCTCCTCCCCACCTTCCTTATCATCAGGAATGCCACTGGAACATTTTCTCCTGTCTGAACATTGCACAGGTGCCTTAACGATCCAGCACATGTGCTTGGTTGACATAGGTGGGGAATAGGAGACAATCTGCCTGGAGCATTCCTAATGATAAAGAGGGTGGGGAGGAGGGACGGAGAGGGTGTGCCAACCTATTGCATACACAATCTACGCCACGCCCGTTGGGCACGGAGCTGCAAGTTTAAAAGTTGTTTTTTAGGACAATAACTGCATCACCTGCCGAACAGACCCCATTACAGTTCTCAAATTAAAAGCAGCTATCGGAAGGTACAAGCGGTTTGGGAGGGGGGGGGGGGCTGTCAGATTGTGGGTACAGAGTAGCTTTAACTAGGTGTCTAATTTTTTTTTAATCCATTTATTCTAGCTGTATATAGAGCCTCTTCTTTGAAAGCACAGCCTCCTTTTTTCAGCATTTTTTTTAAAATAGTTTTACCATATTTAAATGTACCAGTCATAACCTTTGATGTGCATAGACAGTGAGTACTAAGATTATTTGATGTATACAGATGTAGCATTCCTACATTAGTCTTTCTTCAATGTATAATAAAAGCACTTTCAATTAGTTGTAAGTAAGTAGTTTTATGCAATAACGACACCTCAAATTACTCAATTTCGATGTTCTAACATTAAATAGACTTACAACAAAAATAAAGTACGACACTAGACCTACAAGCTAATATCTTTATCTGAAATGAGATCAATATGAAGCAATGCTCTACGGTGTTGCCTGTGGCTTGATCAGCACCTGCTTCCGAAAAGACATTGATTGTCTAGGATGTCTTCTAAAGATGCAGATGATGATCATTTCAAATATGTTTTGCATTGATTTAAGCAAAACAAAGTACTAAAAGGTCTAGAGTAAAAGACATTTATATAGATTAAGGTCAACATTGTGTCATTTTAGGTCAACTTGAGGTTGCATAAATGTAGGCTAATGTATATATTCTGTGTTAAAATTCTGAAACTGAATGGCCAAATTCATGGACAATTTATATCTTGCACATGCATTTAGAGGTGTGTCATGTACTATTTACTTAAGAATGTTTTCATATCGTGTAGAATCATCTTTTCTTGTATTAATCTTCCAGTAAGAAATAATCTAAATTCAATCATATCATTTCCAGAATGATTATTCTAATAACACACAGAATATAGCACAGTACATTAATCATACTGGAATTATACCCTGTGAAGTGAAGAAATAAATGCAGTGCAAATACAATGTAATACATGCAAGGTGTGTGTGTGTGTGTGTGTGTGTGTGTGTGTGTGTGTGTTAGCAAAATCTTGCTATCTAGCAAGATTTATTTATTTAATACTTGTGGAAAATAAAAAAACAGAAAATGAAAAAAAAAACATACTTGACCCCCTGCCACCGCTGTAATGATATTTTTTTTTTGCAAACAGAAGGATTGACTAGCTGCAGTTACTGCATCTCTGCATAATAGAATGGAACCATACTGCTTGAAAGACAACTAATAAAACAAGTGTACAAGATGCTTTCATCTTAAAGAGGATGTACCATCAGGTATATCCTCTTTAATATGACCCATGGATAGCACAGCACCATTACGGGGAAGCCGGTGTCGTGGTCCGTTTTTTGAACCGCGGCCTCGTTTTTTGAACCCTCCTCTCTATGACGTGGCCCCTTTAAAATCAATGGAGCATAGAGGGGTGGAGGATTCCTCCACTGGGGGTGGGGTGGCCCACTTCCTCTGCTTCAACCCCAGGCCGGTACCAGTGCATAGAATGGCGCCGTACACAGGAACCGGGCCGCGGTTCAAATAAAAAAATTGACCACTGCACCGGCTTCCCCGTGATGGCGCTGTACTATCCGTGGGTCATATTAAAGAGGATGTACCTGATGGTACATCCTCTTTAACTTTGGGTTTGTCTATGTATGTATGACTTGAGATTCAGTGACTTTAGATTCTGGGAATTTAGAAGCGTCACTTGCAACCTTTTATTACTTTCTCTATAGCTAACTGTTTTCTTTTCTGTAATAGCCCTATTAGAATATAACAAAAAGAGAAAGCTTGAAACCATGGCAAGAACTCACATCCAAAAATGTTTTACCATTTTTAATAGACTCACAGACTACAGGTTAAAAACACAGCTGTGTACAGACATGTTTAAAAAGGGGTAACCGTGATACCTGCCACCCTAGTGCTGATAAAACCACTATACAATGAAATATGGAAACACTCATCAAACTGCATGGTTGTAAACATAAAGACATGTTCAAATAGTGGTAGCATAAGACTTTTTGGTATCAGTACAAGTCACGACACCCAATATATGATATTCCCTAGTAGTGGAATGTATAGAAGTACCCTATACAGCAAGAAGTGGCAATCCCAGGACCTAACTTTACCCCACAAGTTCTGTTAGTATCCTGCTAACTTCATTAGGGTTGCCTTTTTTGGTTATCCCTACTAGAATAATGTGCTCCAAAGAGGTGAGCGAGTACTAAAATGCTCGGATGCTCGATACTCAAGACGAATATTTCCTGATGCTTGGGTGCTCGTTTCGAGTAACGAACCCCATTGAAGTCAATGGGAAACTCAAGCATTTTTGCAGGGGACCAAAGCTCTGCACAGGAAAGGTTGCCTAAAAACCTGGAAACCTCAGAATATGATAGAAACAACACGGAAATGAACAGAATACAGCAGGGGCAGCATACATGAATGCCTCTTTGGCTGGCTAATCACAACATAACTCTAAATTATGGGCAACACCCAGGTGGTGGCCCTCAATACAATTTTGCTGACCTAGACCAAGATGGGCAAGGCACATGTGCTGGCACATGTTAGGAAAGCACCCAACAAGGTGCAACTGGGAGGACTTCTGGTGTAGTCTATGGAGTCTGTCTGTACCAGGTACCAGGTGCTGTTTGATTTAGAGCACCCGTTACACTGCACACTGCACAGCCAGGATAGGTGTAGCTGCACTACAAATCCCAGCAAGCCAAGGTACAGCAGCAGCAAAAATGAGTACTGAGAGGACTCTGGGCAATTTCTTAGGGGTCTATGTGGACCATGTGCTGTCCTCTTTCTGGCACCAGCCGCTCGGCACAGTCTGCACCCAAGATGGCGGTAGCTGCACTACAAGTCCCAGCCAACACCCACGAGGAGGCCAAAAGAAATGTAGTAGTAGACCTTAGAAGGACTGTTGGGTTCTTTGTGGATGTTTCCTGCCTAACAGACACTATTTTCCCCATCCTAACACTCCCCCTGACAGACAGCAGCTCTCTCCCTAAGCTCATCCAGCCTGCGTCTGAAGCGGGACCTGATTCTTATATGCCCAGGTCATCTGAGCTGGCCAGCCAATGACTGCTATCGACATGTAGGGTTCCCACGTGATGTTAGGAGGTCCCAAAGATTCTCCTGCATGATGATTGGATAAGAAAAATACGCCAAACATGCAGGAAGAGGAAGATGCCATTGTCTAGAGTATCACAAGATGCTCGTCCGAGTAACGAGCACCATCAAGTACCCTAATACTTGAATGAGTACCAAGCTCGGACGAGCATGCTTGCTCATCTCTAGTGCTCCATGATTGGCAATGCAGTTTAATGTACATCTTGTCTATCCTTATGGTATTTGCACCCATTTGAAGACAAGCTGTTTTTGTTATTATTTGGACTTAGTAAAATAAAATCCATTTATTTTGAACTCCGCTGTGTCTGTAATCCCTGTGACGGAGTTCACCCCCCACTAAAGTTACTGTGTTTACTGTGCAAATTAGAAGCATATCGAGCCAGTGGTGAATAGATAATGCAAGACAGGGGCTGGTACCAAGCAATTGGGTATGAGGTACAATGCATGATAGGAGATGTAGTTTCCCAGACAGATGCCATAATGTAAAACTGGGATCATTTATAAAAAATTTTAATTTGGCAGCAGTGGAGACAAGTGGGAAAGGTGTCAAACAATCAGTGGGGATCAGTGAGTGCACCCAAATGCCTTTTGTGCATTTACATTTTTTTACGGATGGCTGAAGTTCTCTTTTAGTGAGTGTTTGCCAATGGCAGAAGCCCTTCTTATTTTATAAGTTATGTTTTATTATAATATTTATGCCTAATGCACTGTATTTGTAAATATTCCCCTATGCTGCTATTATATTGCATATGAGGTATAGGTGTTTGATATGTACTGTATATGTATTTGATAGATAATTTTGCACTTACTGCTATTAGTATCTAAGGCATCTTAGACTTATTCCTCAGCCAGTCTCCAAGGACAGCTTATTTCAAGGGTGTTAACTTACAATATACTGAAGTTGAGGCTGGGCCTAACATGGTATCTGTGTTACATATTTAAGTGTATGTTTATGGATTGATGGCAGCTATTTTAAAGGTACTCTACAGATAAAAGACTGTAACACATTGTACCTGATGTTGGGTAAAGTCATTGTTGAACCATAATAACTTGTCTCCTTATTACCTGATTTCTACTGCACCCCAACAATACCAGGGCTTTCCTGTGATCACCTCAGACAACGATATAAGGGAGTTGGCCCTGTGGGAAACACAAAATCAATCAATATCTCCAACACCTAGGTGCAACACTCCCCCCCCCCCCCCCTTTAACCTCAGGAGAGAAACATTACTGCTTTAACATACTCTCTCCTTATTTACAGGATTAACTTCACCCAGGAGAGCTGTGGACAGTGGTGGATGACTAATGAACAATGACAATGATTGTATCCCAGTGATCCACCACTGTCCACAGCTCTCCTGGGTGAAGGTAACCCTGTTAGGATGAGTAAGGTGGATGGTTTTAATACCGTGTCTTACAGCAGAATAAGTGTCATTAACAGGCCAACTGATATAACCTGGAAGGTGATTCACAGGGTTAAGTTCACCCAGGAGAGTTGTGGTCAATTATTCATTGTGCATCAGTCATCCACTGATGTCCACTACTCACCTGGGTGAAGTTAATCCTGTAAAGCACCTGTCAGATGTCTTTCAGCAGAATAAGTATAATTGTCAATGACACTTATTCTGCTGCCAGATAAGGTTTTACAACTTCACCCAGGAGAGCAGTGGACAGTGTATACTGCCACACAAAGTGACAGGACAGAAGCCATTTTACAGCTACATAGCTTAAACTACTACTACACTATTCTTTATCTTCCCCTGATACCTAATCAGCCTTCTATAACCTTCTCTAACCCTGCCTCTCCATTCTTCTACTTATCTCTCTCAAGCTAGTGTAAATATATGTTTTCAGTACACTGTCAGTGTACTGAATGTGTTTTTAGTCAGTGTCTGAATGTGTTAGTCAGTCAGTTAGTGTCTGTGTTGGTAATTTGTGTGTTTGTGTATGTTAGTTGTGTCTCAAGTGATTGTGCATAGTGGATGGATGATGGGCCCGCTGAGGCTTTCTCGCCCAAGGGCCCACAAAAACTTGGAGCCCTGGTTCAGGTGGAGTATTACTGCAGCAAGACACTGCCACTGACATCTAGTGAATGCCTGCTACAGTAAGGACATCTAGAGGATATCTGCTCCAGTAAGAAGAGGAATGGGAGTTTAGACAGCGCACAAAGCAATTTGTCGCTCAATTTTTAAAGTACCCAAAGAGTGGCGCAGTTGTAAGTACTTAAAGAAATTCTTGTGGACCAAAGACATCTTTTAATGTTTGTACCCCTTTCTGAATCAACTCTCCATAGCTGAAATTGGGTATATTCTGTTTGATCACCTTGAGGGGCAACTTCCAGAAACAGGTGGTTAACATGAGATACTGGTTTGACATTAACTTCCATATTTTCAATGCTGCCGTTATTATACTTTGACCTGTATAAGGGAATCATATTCAGTGGTACTGACGGCCAGCACATATTTTAGTCTGTATAAGGAAATCGATTTTGTACACACATGGACTACTATTACTTTGCAGCTTATACAATCAGGTGTATGATTTAGGGTCTTTACATAGTGTCACATTGAATGAGATTGGCAGCCATTGCACTGTAGCCTGAGCGAGATTTTCCTGTATACATAGATACCGATCGCCATGTTCTTGTAGCCTGGTTACTTTTACCTCTAGTCACAACTCCCTCTAGTGCCATTGCGCATGCGCGGCTATTCTAAGATGGCGCCTGTTTTTTAGATACATATGCGGCCGCCATGTTTTTGTAGCCTGTATACTCTTTGCTTCCAGCGATAGCCTCTTGACGCTACTGCGCATGCGCAGTCATTCCAAGATGGCGCCGACTATTCTGAGACGCCGGATTCTCCTGCACATGGTATATTTCATCAAATTTATAATTGCTCTCACATGTTGTACAGATATATTTAGTATGCCCCTCACCTTACTGCCGCCCACATCCCTGAGGAAGCCGCTAGACGGCGGAACGCGTGTGGTGACTCCTTGTCCCATCTGACCCCCATTTTATATCTTGCTGGACTGTATATGGTGACCTTTTCTCACTTTTTCTTTTATGTATAGTATTTGTGGCTACATTTTTTTGCTTTACCAGGTCTCTGTCTAGGTAAAGATGTTGGATTTCTGTTATTTTACATACAGTCCAGGGTCAGAGTGGAAGAGAAGTCCTGGCTGGAACGCCAGCAGGACTCATGGTGACATTTTAACTGTTTTTACTGTAGAGCAGTATTTGGGTTTTTTTCTCCCTCATGTACTACTCCTGTATATTTGTATTTATATGATATTTTGTATCTATGATACAGGACCAAAGTCGCTCTTAAAGGGACGGGACCCAAGTAGCTCTTAAAGGGACAGGACCCAAGTCGCTCTTAAAGGGACCCAAGTCACTCTTAAAGGGGCCTAAGTCACTCTTAAAGGGACCCATGTCGCTCTTAAAAGGACTGGACCCAAGTCACTCTTAAGGGGACGGAACCAAAGTCGCTCTTAAAAGGGACCCAAGTCACTCTTGAAGGGACCAAAGTCGCTCTTGATGGGACCCAAATCGCTCTAAAAGGGACCCATGTCGCTCTTAAAGGGACGGGACCCAAGTCACTCTAAACCCCTTAAGGTGTAAGCCAATTTTCGTTTTTGCACTTCTGCTTTTTTCACTTTATATTTAAAAGACCATAGCACTTGCATTTATTCACAGAGAAACCCATATGAGCCCTTATATTTTGCAAAACCAATTTTACTTTGCAGTGACAGGCATTATTTTTCCATAAAATATTCTGCGAACCCAGAAAAAAATATTTTGCGCTGTCAAATTGAAAAAAACAAAACAAAACGGAGTTTGTTTGGATTTCGGGGAGTTTTGCATAAACGCCATTTGCCCTGGGGTAAAACTGACTACGATTACGACGATAATGACGAAGGAGGAGCTTGTCCTCCGAAAAGTCCGCCGTGAGGTTTGATGGTTTGGACTGAGAGGAGAGCACGTATCAGCCTGTGAGCACCTTACTACCTTGTCCTGTACGAGTAACCGAAATAAACAGTTAAAGTTTACTTGCTAAGCCAGCACTCGTGTGAGTATATGTTCTCGTGACTACGGAGAGCTAACACAGAGGAACTGCTACACAAGGTATTTCTCGTACGCTGTACACATCTTGGTGTATATGATTACAACGATATGTAACGTATAACTTTTATTTTATCTGATGGCTTTTAAAAAATTTGAACCATTGTCAACAAATATATGTTCCTTAACCCTTTGAGGACCAGGCCCAAAATGACCCAGTGGACCGCGCAAATTTTGATCTTAGTGTTTCCGTTTTTCCCTCCTCCCCTTCTAAGAGCTCTAGCACTTTTAGTTTTTTATCTACAAGGCCATGTAAGGGCTTATTTGTTACAGGAATAGTTGTACTTTGTAATGGCGTCATTCATTTTACCATAACATGTATGATGGAATTCCAAATATATTATTTATGAAGATATAAATTGGTGAAATTGCAAAAAAGAATGCAATATGGTAACGTTTAGGGGGTTCCTGTGTCTACGTAATACACTATATGGTAAAAGCGACATGATACTATTATTCTATAGGTCAGTCCGAACACAACCATATGCAGGTTTACACAGATTCTCTAATGTTATATATTTTTTTAAATGAAATCCTTTTTTTTGGCAATTAATTATAAATAAAATGGGCCTATTGTGACACTTATAACGGTTTTATTTTTTCACCTACGGGGCTGTATGGGGTGTCGTTTTTTCCGCCATGATCTCTAGTTTTTATCCTCTTAAGGACATAGGACGTACCGGTACGTCCTATGTCCTCACTTGCACTTCAAAGCGGGGCCGCGCGGCGGCCCCGCTTTGAAGTGCCGCGATCCCGGGTGCCGCGTGTAGCCCGGGACCGCCGCTATTAGCGGGCACGGTCTGATCGCCGTGCCCGCTAATTAGCTAATCGGAGGCAGCTGTCAAAGTTGACAGCTGCCTCCGATTACCGGAGGCAACGTTTCCCTGGTGTCTAGTGGGGGAGATCGCTCCTCTGGGACCTTGTCCCGGAGGAGCGATCTCCGTTACTGATGCCGGCCGGGGGCGCGTCCAAGATGGCGCCGTCCTCGGCTCGGCACTCGTTCGTTTTCGGCTGCAGCAGCCGAAAGCAAACGAGTGCCGATCTCATGGATCTCTGCAGCATATCTATGCTGCAGAGATCTCAATGAGAGATCACAGTGTATATACTAGAAGTCCCCTAGGGGGGCTTCTAGTATATGTGTAAAAAAAAAAAAAAAAGTGTTGTTTATAGTAAAAAGCCCCCTCCCCTAATAAAAGTCTGAATCACCCCCCTTTTCCCAGGTTTTAAATAAAAGTAAACAAATAAATAAATAAATAAACATGTTTGCTATCGCCGCGTGCGTAATCGCCCGAACTATTAATTAATCACATTCCTGATCTCGTACGGTAAACGGCGTCAGCGCAAAAAAATCCCAAAGTGCAAAATTGCGCATTTTTGGTCGCATCAAATCCAGAAAAAATGTAATAAAAAGCGATCAAAAAGACGTATATGGGCAATCAAGGTACCGATAGAAAGATCACATCATGGCGCAAAAAATGACACCTCGCACAGCCCCATAGACCAAAGGATAAAAGCGCTATAAGCCTGGGAATGGAGCGATTTTAAGGAACGTATATTGGTTAACAACGGTTTGAATTTTTTACAGGCCATCAGATACAATATAAGTTATACATGTTATATATCGTTTTAATCGTAACGACTTGAGGAACATGCATAACAAGTCAGTTTTACCCCAGGGTGAATGGCGTAAAAACACATTTCCCCCAAATAAAAGAAATGCGTTTTTTTTTTCAATTTCACCACACTTCGAATTTTTTTCTGGTTTCGCAGTGTACTTTATGCAAAAATTCAGCCTGTAATTGCAAAGTACAATTAGTGACGCAAAAAATAAGGGGTCATGTGGGTTTCTAGATGGAAAAATGCAAGTGCTATGACCTTTTAAACACAAGGAGGAAAAACCGAAAACGTAAAAACGAAAATGGGCCATGTCCTTAAAGGGTTATTAATACCATATTTGTGAAGATCGGACGTTTTGATCACTTTTTATTATTTTTTTTTTATATATAATGTAACATAAAATCGGTAATCCGCGCACTTTTTTCCCTCTTTTCGTGTACGCCGTTTACCGATCGCAATGACGCTTGTTATAGTTTAATATATCGGACAATTACGCACGCTACGGTATATTATATGTTTATTTGTTTATTGATTTTTATATGTTTTATTTATATAATGGGAAAGGGGGGTGATTTCAACTTTTATTGGGGGAGGGGTTTTGGGGTAGTGTATTGGTGTTTTTAACTTTTTTTTTTTTTTTTACACATTTGAAGTCCCTTTGGGGGACTTTTACATACATTAGTTTGATTTCTACACTGATGAATGCTATGCCATAGGCATAGCATTGATCAGTGTTATCGGCGATCTGCTCATTGAGCCTGCCTGTGCAGGCTCAGTGTAGCAGATCGCCGATCGGACCGCACGGAGGCAGGTAAGAGACCTCCGGCAGGCCGTTTTACCGATCGGGACCCCCGCAGTCACACTGCGGGGGTCTCGATCGGTAAGTGACAGGGGACTCCCCCTGTCACTTACACTTAAACGCCGCGGTCGCGCCGCGGCGTTTAAGGAGTTAATGACACGCGGCAGCGCGATCGCTGCAGCGTGTCATTACCGGTGAGGTCCCGGCTGCTGATTGCAGTCGGCCCCCACCTGCTATGAAGCGCGCTCTGCTCCGGAGCACGCTTCATAGCGGGAGAAACACCCAGGGCGTACAGTTACGCCCTAGGTCGTCTGGGGACAGACTTCCATGGCGTAACTATACGCCCTGGGTCGTCTAGGGGTTAAAATCGCTCTATTCCCATGCTAATAGCGCTTTTATGCTTTGGTCTATGGGGCTGTGTGAGGTATTATTTTTTGCGCCATGATCTTTACTTTCAATCGGTTCCTCGATTGCACATATGCGACTTTTTGAACACTTTTTATTTAAAAAAATTCTGGATTTGATGCGACCAAAAATGCGCAATTTTGCACTTTGGAATTTTTTTTGTGCTTACGCTGTTTACCGTGCGAGATGAATGTGATAATTTAATAGTTCGGGCGATTATATGCGTGGTGATACTAAATATGTTTATTTATTTGTTTATTTATTTATTTATTTATTTATATTTATAAAATGGGAAAAGGAGGGTGATTTGGACTTTTATTAGGGGAGGGGATTTTTTATTAATAAAAACACTTTTTTTTTTACTTTTTTTTTACAATAACTAGAAGTCCCCCTGGGGGACTTGTATATACACAGCACAGATCTCTCATAGAGATCAATGCTGTGTATATTGTAGAAAGGTGAATGGTAAGATACTGGAGGGGGTGTACATCTCACCCAGACTGCTAGCTGGGATGAGATGGTAAACTCCGGGAAAGATGTGGTTCAGCAGAGATATTCTGCTGAGCTGTTGTTTATTATTTCCGGGCCTGGATTTTACTGGAATGGCGGGTAGGTTTGGTAGTGGGACCTGCCATTCCCTCCCCACTCCAGTCCACACCTTGCGCACAGGTGTAAGCAGGTGCTAATCGCTCCAGCTCATAAAAGGTAGCTCAGAGGGCTGAATGTTGCTGAGAGCCTGGAAGCCACTGACCTGTGTCAGATACTACTGCTGTTTGTTCCTGTTTGGTTGAGTCAGGTGAGACCTCTGTTTAGTTAGAGCCCAGCCGGGCAGGTGTTTATTTTGTATCCTGTTTTTGCACAGTGCTGCTACATTTGCTTTTGTCTGAAACTTTATATGCCACAATAAAGCCAAGTTGGACATTTTATGTTAAATTGGCATAAGGACTGCATTATTCTCGCTACCCCCTACTAAAGACCCCCACAATTGGTGCTTCGGATGCGGGCAACAGTGGTTGCTAGGGGCAACGGTGAAAGAAAAAGTTGGCTGGTTTGCTAATGTCCTGGGTAAAAGCAGCATCCGAGTTGCAAGCAGAGTCTCCAAGCATGGAGGAGCTGATAAAGCAATTGGTTCAAACAAACCTGCAGCAACATTCAGCCCTCTGAGCTACCTTTTATGAGCTGGAGCGATTAGCACCTGCTTACACCTGTGCGCAAGGTGTGGACTGGAGTGGGGAGGGAATGGCAGGTCCCACTACCAAACCTACCCGCCATTCCAGTAAAATCCAGGCCCGGAAATAATAAACAACAGCTCAGCAGAATATCTCTGCTGAACCACATCTTTCCCGGAGTTTACCATCTCATCCCAGCTAGCAGTCTGGGTGAGATGTACACCCCCTCCAGTATCTTACCATTCACCTTTCTACAATATACACAGCAAAGATCCATTAGATTGGTGATCCATTGCACTGGCCTGCTGCAGGCAAGGGCAATGTATTGCAGAGCCGGGATCAGCGTCATTGTGACGTTGAGGCCCGGCACGGGCAGAAGAACGGATCTCCCCCCTGCGATCGCATCGCGGGGGGGAGATCCGTCCCACTAGACACCAGGGACGTGACGTCTGAAGCATTTCAATGCAGCTGTCAGGTTTGACAGCTGCATTGAAGTGCTTAATTAGCCGGCGCGGCAACGGGACCCATTTTCCGGCTAATAGAGGCGGCTCCCCGGCGGGACCCCTCTCTAAACTCCCCCCGCTGCACCATGACGTACCAGGTACGTCATGGGTCGCTAAGGGGTTAAAGTGACGGGATGCAAGTCGCACTTAAAGGGACCAAAGTTGCTCTTTAAGGAACCCAAGTCGCTCTTAAAGGGGCCTAAGTCTCTCTTAAAGGGACCCAAGTCTCTCTTAAAGGGACAGTACCCAAGTCGCTCTTAAAGGGACCCAGGTCGCTCTTAAAGGTACCAGAGTCACTCGTAAAGGGACCCAAATTGCTCTTAAAGTGACCCATGTCGCTCTTAAAGGGACGGGACCCAAGTCGCTCTTAAAGGGACCCAATTCGCTCTTAAAGGGACCCAAGTCGCTCTTAAAGGGACCCAAGTCACTCTTAAAGGGACCCAAGTCGCTCTTAAAGGGACCTGAGTCGCTCTTAAAGGGGCCTAAGTCACTCTTAAAGGGACCCATGTGGCTCTTTAAGGGACGGGACCCAAGTCACTCTTAAAGTGATGGTACCCAAGTCACTCTTAAAAGGATGTGACCCATTTCACTCAAAAAAGGGACGGGACCCATGTTGCTCTTAAAGGGACAGGACCCATGTTGCTCTTAAAGGGACAGGACCCAAGGTTTAAGTTTTTCTTAAAAGGAAGTCTCTGTTAAAGGGGTGCTCTTTACAAGCACTATGTATTTCCCTGGAAATGCAAATCTAATTGTTATTATAGTTGTAGGACAGTGCTGCTGCCTGTAATATGGAAAGCAGAGATGCTACTTCATCTCATGTCAGTTACCATTCTGTATATTTATTACTGAGATAAACTTCCAACAGAATCTTGGCTCATTTAAGCCCTGCAGCACTGAAGACACACCCTTCTGTAGGTTGACAATCTGTAGTGTGTATGAATTTCAGAACTACAACTCCTAACATGTACCTGTGTGGTGGGGTTTGTAGTCATACAACAGATATAAGATTCAGGTAACTTACAGACACTGCAGTGGTTGTAGATACCACTTGATGTAAAATGGTGGGGTCTCCAGCCATAATCCGGACCTGTCTAGGTGCATACAGTATGGCTTCTTCACTTTACCCAGTATTTTCAAGTGATGAAAATGGTAGCCTCAATTTTTAATGAGTTTTGATCTCAGAACAGCAAGGCAACAGTGCTAACCACTAAACCACCATACTGCTGATAAGCATGTCCACTATATAACTATTGTATTTGAAGGATGTAGACAAGTATTCGTTAGCCTAGACCTGGCTCACAAACAGATTCCTCCAACCAACAGGCCCAACCAATTCAAGGATATCAAATAACGCATAAAAAAACACATCCAAAAACATATAAAAATCGCATCTTGCTACCACTACATGTAAATAAAGAGGTAAAGCATTCAGATAGTAAAATCACTAAAAAATTTAATTTAATACTAAAAATGCATACAATGCGTTTCAGCTCACCTTTTTTTTATTATGGAGCCTTCATCAGGTAAAGAACAACAGAAAAACACAAAGACACCATCTTGAACTGTTTTTTTTCTAATTAGAACGTCCATCCCCATTGGGTGGGGTCACCTGTAGAGTCACACTCAGCTCTCTAACATACAATAGATAATAGACACAGCACTAACCACTGAGACAGACCTTTCTTTGCCTATGGGTAAAATAGGCAGGGCTAGATTCAGAGAGGAGTGGGCGGAGCAAAAGGCTTGCAAAGCTGTTATGTCAACATAGCTGAACCCTGTGACCTGTAAATAAATAAACACAAATCCAAAAAGTAGCAACAGAGGATGTGCAGGGACACAGGGGCATAAAAAAGTTGGAGGAAACAATTTGGGAAAAGGGACAGATTAAAAATGGTTTTCCATTCCAATATGAAAAATTGGCTGGACAAACTCTTTAAGTGTATGTATACTAATGCCAGAAGCCTCGCTAATAAAAGTGAGGAATTAGAACAGAGGAATAGTGTTTGAAGAAGAATACGACATAGTGGGGATAAGCGAGACATGGCCGGATGATAGCTGGCGGTTCATCTGCAGGGATATAGCCAGTTTATAAATTACTGTACAAATAGGTAAGGAAGAGAAGTTTGTTTACATGTAAGTTCCTCCCTTAAGACCATTCTGTGTGAGGGCATATATGTGATGAAAGTCTTTTTGGTTGATGTGGAGTCTCTTTGGGTGGAAATAGAAAACAAATAGTTGAACAAGTGATGACAGAGCAAAGTCATTATAACTTATATAACTACCCCAATAATAAAAAACAGAAAGTTGCAGAAACAGCAAAGAAAACAGGTATAGGCTATGTTCATACAACGTAAAAGTGAGGCCATTGTTGCCATCGGCAACAACGGCCGTACTTTGTACGGTGTGGAACACTGCCTATTCTTCTATGGAATCCCGGCCGGAGCGTATACACATAGTATACGCTCCGGCCGGGATCCCATGCGGTGCGGAACGGCCGGTCTCTTACGTAAAATGAACATAGCCTTAAACAGTTAGAACACATTTACCATTCACAAATGATGCAGAAGCCAAGCATTAATGTTTTTAATGCTTAAAGTGACTCTGTACCCACAATATGTCATTGCCAAACCCCTTGTACCGTCAGATAGCTGCTGTTAATCTAGAATCTGTCCTGGGGTCTGTTTGGCAAATGATGATGATGTTATTGTCCTAAAAAATTGGCGTGGCCTACAGTATGCATGCCCTAGGATTGTGCCAATACCTCCATCCCTACTTCCCGCCTTCTTCATTATTAGGAATGCCCCTGGGCAGGATTTTTCCCATTCCTCACCAGTCTGAACAGTGCACAGATGCCTTAATGATCCTGCTCATGTGAAGTGTTCACACAGGTGATGAATAGGAGAAATTGTTGTAGGGGCATTCCTAATGATGGAGGTCGGGGAGGGGTGTCGCAATCCTAGGGCATGGGTACTCTAGGCCACGCCAATTTGACACAGGGCTGCAAGTTTAAAAGCAGTTTTTTAGGACAATAACTGCATCACCTGCTGAATGGACCCCAGGACAGATCATGAATTAAAAGCGACTATCCAAAGGTACAAGCGGTTTGGGGGGGGGGGGGGGGGGGGGGGACAGAGTGTGGGTACAGAGTCGCTTTAAACCCCTTTTCCGCCAATTACACTTTTCAGCTCCTCACAGGTGACACCAGAGGCTGGAGCAAATCTTACATGCATGATAGTTTAATCCCCTTCCTTACTTCTTCAGATATATACCCACATACACTATATGACCATTCCCTAGTAGTCACCGCCGTGCAACTATCTACCTCCAAGAGACTGAACTTGTCATCTTAATAAGACCCTGTTAGGTGTTGCATCATATATTACATATATTGTTTCACCTTTACAAGAATATTTTGAAAAATAAATAAATAAATACTACACCAGAAGTTTAACCCAGTAACCTACTAATTTCCTTAGGCACCTAAGTAAAGAAGGAGAGGGGCAAAGCCATAGTGGGACTGCTACCCAGATCTGTAAACTGAAGACCAGCCACAAAAAGAAGCCGAGAGATCATTTAAATGCCAAATTGGCCAAAAAAAATTTTATTGTACACAAAAAAAAATCAATGTCCATGGTGATAAAGGGGGGACATTAATGTCATCCCTTATTAAGAAGAGAAGAGAAAAACTTTTGCTCACATTATTACGTCTGTAGATGGTCGCTTGTTCAACTTCTCTTAGGACATAGCAAGTGCTTTCAGTGACTTCTATAAAGCCTTATACTGTCTCTCACTGCCCACAACTTCCACGCCATCTAGCGAAAGAGTGATTCTTTTGATTTTAGATACGCTTCTGCTCCCGAATATGGGGGAGACGGAGAGGGAGGAACCACTGATGCAGCCATGCTCAATGCAAGAGGTGAAGGAAACTTTGTTCTCATTTGCTAAAAGGAAGAGCCCTGGCTATCTATGGCCTATTATAGGAAATGTAGTGACATTTTACTCCCACACCTGACGCGAACATGCAACCACCTTCACATTGTGGTGTTCCCCAAAGAGGGTAAGGATGCATCATCTTGCTCAAACTACAGGCCCACTTCATTGACAAATCTGAACCTGAGAATTTGCGCGAAACTTCTAATTAAGCGAATCAACAACCTTCTTTCTGGCCTCTTGCATATGGACCTGCCTGGGTTTGTTAAGGGCAAAGACAGCAGACATAACGTTCATAGGGTCATTCTGGCCATACATTATGCCCACCCCTGGTCTTTTTGGGCACAGATACCGAGAAGGCCTTGGATAGAGTAACCTGGGACTTCATGTCTGCCACCCTTAAGAAATTCATGACTCTTTTATTTCAGATATCCTATCCCTTTATTCACATCCCACAGCTTAAGTTAAAGTAAATGGTATATTATCCAATCCCTTTTTTTATACAAAATGGTACCCGGCAAGGCTGCCCTCTATCGCCTACCACTTTTGCAGAGTTTGCAACAGAATGTGAATATCCAGGGTTTACAAGTGGGTACGCAAATCCACCTAGTTGCAGCCTTCCCCGATGACCATCTTCTTTTAATTACCAACCACAGTCATGCACTTCCCCATGTTCAGTCCAAACTAACTGAATTTGGCACATTATCAAACTTTAAAGTTATTATTCTAAATCTTAAATCCTAAATATCACCCTCCCGAAGTGCCAGGTTGCCTAAGAATCTTTTCCGCATTCACCTGTGCTCTATCAAATATATAGGGGTCCAAATCCCGCTTACCTTGTCATCTTTGTATGACCTCAACAATAAATCTTATTATCTAAGATCTTGCAGCTTCTTGCTTCAAACCATTTCCCCTGCATGTCCTGGATGGGACGGAAAAATCTCCTCCAGACATACGCAATGCCTATTATTTTATACCTTATTATTATGGTTAGAAATGAGTGAAGTAGCCAGAAATTTATTTTGTGTCAAACTCATTAAGATTCCTGAATCGAATCTTAATGAATTTCATTAAAACACCCAAAACTATAGTAGCTACAATACTGGGACTATTAGAGAAGGGCAAATTTGTTAAAGCATGTTGTTGTAAAAATGTTAAAAATCAGATAATCACAATTTAAAAATTTTGTCAATCAGCCAGTCAATTATCCAATTTCCGACATGGACAGCAGTGGACTTTTTTCCCCCAGGACAGGAGAGGAGTGTGACCACTGATTATGTAAGGTGCACACTCAGTTCAGTAGTGAAACCCAACTTGTATAACACAGTAGGAATGGAGTGTGGGCACTGATTATAAAGTGCACGCTCAGTTCACTGATGTCAGTAAATTGGTATAACTCAATAAGACTTTACAGGACTTTACAGTGCCCAGTGAGTGAAAAATATGAACTGTGTCTTCACTGGTCCCAGTAAATTCCTATAGGCACCCAGTCACTTAGTAAACTGGACAGTTGGTTGACAGCTACAACAAACAATCACCCACAATTAGCCATCCTATCATCTCTTCTCTGTCCCTAAATCACTCTGTTAGTCTCTCCCTGCTCTGCTCTAACTGGCTGCTGTGACCCTGCTCTCTCCTCCACACAAAGCTGACTGGCTATCTCTGTAAACTAACCACATTATATAGAGGGTGAGGAGGAGTTGCTGACATCACAGAGGGGCCTGCAGCTGAGTATACGGGTGCTAGGGATTATGGTTAATTCCTTTCTCCGGCCCAGTGACGCTCCAGGCAGCATGTGCGTCTGCCATTTTTTTTGTGAATTTTCTTAACAAAACTGCATTAATTCACTTCGCAGAACGAGGCGAATAGACATTAATTTGCAGCAAAACTTGATTCACCAGATTCACTTCGCTCATCTCTAATTATGGTCCCTATGGACTTGCCTAAATCCTTCTTTTTAGGACTTAAAACGACTATTCCAAAACTTTCTTTGGAAAGAGAGGAGGCCTAAACTTGTACATAAAATATACAGAAAAAATTCATAGGTGGTTAAGGACTACCAGACATGGAGATGTACTACCACACCTTGAACACGCAGAGATAGGTGGACATAGTAACAGTGGGTAGCCTTTTAATGGGCTCAAATTTGGAAATGGCTGCTCTGGGAGATGATTGTTTATGTCTCCCTTTGGGGGGGGTGTTCATCTGGCGGCAAAGAGGGGCATGTCTGGCTACAAGTGGGGGCATCTTTACTATTTACTATAAGTCTGCACCATTTACCTACCCCCTTATACAACTCCTCCACACACACAAAAAAGACTAAAAGACACAGTAATACACTCACACAGACATGTGCACTGTAACACACAGTAGCACATGCACACAGATAAACATGTGCCATAACATACAAAGTAACACACTCAAACACTTAGTGACTGACTCACAGACAACTGGAACTGCAGTTTGCCTGTAACAAGTATACACTGCCGTTCCGCCTCTGGCCACTAGGTGTGCTGTATAAGGAAACAAGCAGAACATAATGTAAACAAACAGTTAAAGATGTAAACAATAGAGATGAGCGAACCGTTTCAGGTTCGAGTCCATCCGAACCCGAACAATCGACATTTGATTAGCGGGGGCTACCAAACTTGGATAAAGCTCTAACGTTGTCTGGAAAACATGGATACAGCCAATGACTATATCCATCTTTTACACATAGCCTTAGGGCTTTATCCAACTTCAGCAGCCACCGCTAATCAAATGCCGAAAGTTCGGGTTCGGATGGACACGAGCATGCTCGAGGTTCGCTCATCTCTAGTAAACAAAGATGTATCATGACAGGAGAAACTGATACAGGAGAAAAAAGTATATAGGGTGGTATGTCTAGGCTTTGGCAATACAGTTGTATGTTTTAAGACTAGGTTAATAGTCTTGAAAACCTCTTTAACTATTTCTGACCTAATGCAAGATAACAAGGTATCTGCAGGGGATGTAGTCCAGTCTTTGGTGGCGCATCAGAAGCTAAACTTTTTACAGGCACTTTTGGTTTGCCAAATGTGCACTGCCTTCCTGTACACTTATAAGGTGAAAAGAGTTCTGAACTGGTTATAGAGGGCCTGCCTCACCAGAGCTACGACTAAGCTACATTTATCCTTTTGTAGTGTGTGGCTTATGGAAGAAATGGTGTCTTCTACTCCGTTCTTTCTCCAATTATGGAAAGCAAGCTGGGGGTTACCCTGTCTCTCACAAATCGCTAAGAAATATATGTAGAATGGAAGAACTCACAAGTTGGGAAGAAAATACAATGTGTTCCAAATTAATATGCAAAAAATGTTTAGGAGTGATAAGGTAAGAATTTTTTTTGTTTGTCAGTTAAACTCATTGATGGTGATGTGTGTAAGGGCTCTTAATATCACTGAAAGCAATTGCAGACACATGTGCTAATTAGTTTAGCAGGTGTGTCCAATTAAAGACAATACTACTTAAGGTTGTCCCACATTTTTAAGCAGCCTAAATTTTGAGCCAAAATGGGAAAGAAAAAGGATCTGTTGGCTGCTGAGAAGCAACAAATTGTGGGAGTGTTTAGGTCAAGGCATGACTACAATCAACATTGCCAAGACACTTCATCGTGATCATCGCGCAATCAAGAAGTATGTAGCTGATTCACAGCACACACGTGTGGGTGCTGATAAGGAAAAATTGAGGACTCTTTCCAACAGGCAATTACGTCAGGTTAAAAGAGCAGCTGCAAAAATGCCTTGTCAAAGAAGCAGACACGTTTTTGAGGCTGCTGTTCCTTCAGAGGTTTGCAGCTGTGTGTAAGCCATCCTGTCGACCTCCTCTATCCACTGCACACAACCAGAAACGGCTCCAGTGGGCCAAACAATACATGAAGACTGACTTAAAAACTGTTTTGTTCAACACGAGTGCCGTGCAACGCTTGATGGTCCAGATGGATGAAGTGGAGTATGGCTAATTGATGGACACCCCATGAAAACATGGCTACGGTGCCAACAAGGTGGAGGTGGAGTAATGTTTTGGGCTTGAATCATGGGGAGAGAGATTGTCGGCCCCTTTAGGATCCCTGAAAGGGTAAAGATGAACTGAATAATGTATGTGGAGTTTCTCAAACAGCACTTCCTGCCATGGTTCAAGAAGAAGAACCGTGCATTCCGCAGCAGGACCACTTTCATGCATGATAATGTACTGTCTCCTGCTGAAAATAACACATATGCCTCTCTGGCTACTATGGGCATAAAAGGGGACAAACTTATAGTGAAGCCCTCATGCTCCCCTGACCTCAACCTCATTGAGAACCTCTGGAGCATCATCAAAAGGAGTGTTTATGATGGAGGGAGGCAGTTCACATCTAAGCAACAGCTCTGGGAGGGTATACTGTCCACATGCAAAATAATTGAAGCAGAAACCATCCAAAAACTGACAAATTCAGTGGATGAGAGATTACAGAAGCTCCTTTCAAACAAGGGGTCCTATGTGCAAATGTAACATCACCTAGAAATAAAAATTTGACTTGAAAACTGTTTGATTTCTGTTTGTAATAATCACTAATGCTTATAATGTCAAAAATGACAATTCTTTTGTTCTTAATAAAAATAAAAAGGTTGAAAACTCTGCTGTGCACGATAATTTAGAACATGCATTTTGAGGGTGTTTTTTTTCGGGTGGCCAGTTTACTTAACATTAGTAAACAAGCAGCTGCTGCCAAGACTAATGTGTACAGTTTGGGGCACATGTACTGTATAGAAGGACATGACTGAACTGAATTATCAGTAAGTCATGTGGGTATTGGGAGAACGGGAGGGGGGGTTTAGGAGGCATTGTTTCAATGTCATTCATAATGAGTTTGAATGTCTAATACGAGGCAATTATTGGTTTCATGGACTGATTATAGAGATGAGTGAATTGCCCAACTAAACAAAGCACTTCATTTGATCGGCAATTAGCCTTCTGCCTTTCAACTCTGTTCTGTTCCGTTCCCTGCTGATCCACCCCGGGTATCAGGAAGAGCTGGATCCAGTGCTGGTAAACTGGGAGAAGTTTCCCAGGACTGGATACAGCTTTTTCCGGCACCTGGGGAGGAGCAAGACTGAGTTGGAAGGCAGTCGGCTGAAAAGCCTCTTGCTTCTTTTCATTTAGACAGGAGATTTGCTCATCTCTAGTTGATTACTGTCCCATGTGAAAGGCCCAGTGCATAGCCAACAAGCCTGCAAATGGCTGTTTGCATTTAATGTGTAGGCTTCAAATTATTGCTAGCAGCAAATCTCATGTAAAATGGATATGTGTGGTGGATTATGATAGAAGTGAACGGACACACATTTTTATAGTTAAGAGGTCCTCCTATCGAGTTGCCTGCCTGTGTAAAAGGACCTTAATTTCTAACTTAAAGTCCATGCTTATTCTGGGCTCAGGACTCCAATAGGCAGTATCACTCTGTGATTAGAGTCTTCCCTGCATCAGTGTGCATACAGAGCCTTCAGTAACTGGTCTCCTATGCCGAGAATAAGCAGAGATTTTAATATAAAAATACAAATGATACTAAATCTTTTAGCAAATCAATATGAGGGACAGTTATATGGCACAATGGCCATATTATGGGAAAAAGGCACCAGATGCCATATGCTGTATCCATGTTTTCCAGGACTCCAACTTCTTCAGCCACCAGTATTCAAGAATGACCAGTATGCAGAATGACCGGACTTGATTATGTTTGAGTTGCGTTCATCTCTAATTTACACCTTTTGCTGACCACAGTGTTGTTTATAGTCACATTCAATATATTATTGATTTTTTTTTGTTATTGAACAGAAAATTGAATCATCAGATGAGGCTTTTATTATCCATCATTTATGGTCTGCTTGTGATGTTCACATGCCCAGTCTGACTGGTCTGTGACTATATAGCCCCATACATATAAATTTGTGAAGCCTTGTTTTCTCTGATATCTTTCTGTAATAGCCAACATTATGTTTTTTTGGAGGAAACTGTACAACCGTAGTTCTTCTGTGGGATCGGATTAGAAAGGTGAGCCTTTGCTTCTAATGTGTATCAATAAGCATTGGGTGTCCATGACCCTGATGCTGATTCAATTCTTGTTCTTTGGCATGCTTCTGGTATATACTGATTACAGCCTACTCTGAACATTCCAGACCTGATACAGTATTTCTGATATGTTTTGACCCAGACATCATGCTATTCTGGACCATGTAAAAGTCACTGAGATCTTTAAGCTTGTCCATTTTAACTCTTTCCAATACATAATCTTAGAAAACTGACTTTTCATTTGATGCCTAGCAAATCCTATCCCTTGACGTGTGTCACTGTAATAAATTGATGTTATTCACTTCACCTGTTTTTTAGTTCACTTGTCAGTGGTTTTAATGTTGTGGCTGACCAGTATTTGATCACTATTCACCATTATCACAGTATTAAAAAATGACAATATTTTTTTAATCATAAAAAGCTGGTGAATCTTGCATAATGTCTTGATTTTTCATATCTAACATTCATGACATCAGTAGATTTATTTTCAGTACAATAAACAACACTGCAGCAGGAAAATAATAGATACAATCCTAATATTGTTCATTTTCCACCATTCTTTTTATTCTAAGAAAACACAGGAAGCTTAGCTTCAATAGGTATATTGGCACATGGAGATAATGACATTTTTACAGCTTCTGTGCTCTGTTTGCAGAAATAAATCCTGTGTGTTTGACATGGAAATCATATATTCACTTCAGTCCACAGTTAGCGGCTCAAACTAATCAGTGCAGAATGTTCTTGGTAGACTGCAGGAAGAGGTTTCAACCCGCAGGGAGTCTCAAGATGAATGTATAACTGCTCCCTTTTCTGAGGTCTCACTTACAGCATTGAGGTTAAGATAGCAGCTTACAGTGTAATAATGCATGCTGTTTTGATCCCCATTCTTAGAGAACTGAACTCTTAGAAAAGAGTCTGTTGTGATAAAGGACTATTCAGCTTGTGGTTATGGCCTGCTGAGATGCAAAGGACTCAGCAAGAATAAGCCTACTGCACCCCCTACAGTTCAGTTGGAAACAATGTTTCTATTATATAACAAGTGATTAGCTGAAAAAAATAATAATAGGGGGAAAATAAGGTTAAATCCTTTCTTTTATCCCAAAAGCTTTAGAAATGTGCTATCTACAATACAAGATGCAATGGACCTGTTGGTTACCCAGTATGTAAATACAATGAATTTTCCAAACACATATACAGCTATACGTAATCATGCAAATGCAACATGTGGTGCATTATAAACCAAACTTTGGGCACCCTCACGCATACTGTATGGCAGCGGATTTCATCCTGTGAGTTTCGCAGTGAGATCCGCTGCAATACTGATTATAGCTAAAGCCTATGAAATGCCAATCTTGAGTCCATGGACTTGTGAAACCTGAAATCTCTTTCTGCTGTGATGTAAAAAAAAAAAGTCCCAGCACAGCCAGTGATTGGCTGAGTGAAATGTCACTTAGCAGAGGACCCGGAACTGCACTGGAGGACATTGGGGGAGGTCAGACAGGTAAGAATAGCTGCTTTATTATTTGTTTTTAATATCTCAGCAGCAACATATCTTAGGTTTTACAAGTGTATGGACTCCATTCTTATAGAAAAGAGTGCCTTAGAATTTAAAGGGAAACTATCAGCAGGTTAGATGACCCTGGATCTGGGACAGGTAAGTTGCTAACCGTTTTATTACCTGGAGTCCAGCCATCTACAAGTGTCTTTAGGGTGGCCAGGAGAGGATGAAGAACCTTGGTGTCCATGAGTTCTTCAGGGGTGGCCTAAGAAGGATGAGGAGCCATTGCATCCATTAGAGCTTATAGGCTGGCCCATAAGGATAAGGAGTATATGCATCCATGGCAGATGGATCCCTTCCAATGGTTCCATTTCCATCATACTGGGAGGCAACAAGGAGCATAGACACTACTGTGAGACTCCATGCTACCAGGGTGCAGCAGTGTCACTGAGGTTTGTATGGTCCCCCTTTCAAGAACCTTAGCTGCTGATCCTCATGTAGGCTTGGAAGAAGACAGTCACCTCTTCTGCACCAGCACCATCGCCTTCTACTTCACCCCTTGTCCTTTTGCAAATTGTTTAGAGAGAAGAAGGAGCAGGTGTGAGACATCATATGATGGCTGGAGCACCCAAACCCGGATAAAACATGTCCTGAGCAAAGGAATGCTACAGTCCGGTAGTTTAACAAAGTTAAAGGATAGGGCTTTTTCATAGAGATCTATATGGCTATACCCTGTTTGTTGGCAGGAGCTAAATAAAATGAAAACCCAAGTTTTTGCATAAACTGGAACCCAGTGAGGAGGTGGAGTAAATCCCTATGCAAAGCCTACATGGATGGTGGTCTGCAGCAATCATCTGGCCAAGTGTGCAAACAAAGCCTTCCTCTGCCAGTGTGAGGGCTGCTCATCCATTCAGCGGCTGAGGCAGGACCCCGTTATGGCCGCTGACCGCAGCCCTGACATGTTCCCTCTCTAACCAGGAAGCAGCCAGGGACCCAGGGGGACAGAGTGGCAGAGCATGCCATTAATTTTGGAGCCAGGGAGGTAAGAGCACGTTATTTCTTTCAGCCTCACCTTCCCCATTACTTTTACAAAAAATTGCCCTGCCCGGAGTTATTCTGTTTAAGTTGTGCCATGTTGGCGACATGTTATGTTTTTTTTTTTTTTTTTTTTTAAGTGCCTAATCAATACACCATGTATGTGGCAGGAAAACTGACTATTATTATGGGAGGGGGGGTTGTTAGTTTTGTTGGGGTTTCAGGTTTTAAAAAATGCTACTACTATGATTTCTATGGCTGTTTTTTTTTTAAAAAAGGATTATGCTTGGTGACTATTTTATGCAGAGACTCTAATGAATGCTACATGCTATGTGCTAGAGCAGCGTTCCTCAAACTTTTTCAACTGGAACCTCCCCCAACAGTGCAAGAGGATGCCTGGGCCTCACCAGACTGACCAAGAGGATACTGGGGGCTCACTATTTGTGGTGAAAATAAAAACTATACTTTAGTGTACCCTTAATTTGTATCCTAAATTCTGTACAACATTAAAATAAGTGCAAAATGAGTCAATTATGTTCTTAAACCAGCCTCTGCCGTATTCCCCCTACCACCCAATATCCCCAAGCACTTCAGCCACCGGCCGCCGCGGCTGACAGTGAGGTAGAAACTAGTAGTGTTTTTGAGAGTTGGTGCTTTAAAGAGAAGAGGAGTTTCCAGTGGGGCCCTGTCCATTGCTCTGCCGGAAACAAGTGTGTAAAAGGAAGAGATAAGTGATCCTCATACTCACGGATGCCTAGTTTTGACTCTGAACTGCCTATGCCCCCTAGTTGCGAGGTACCCATCCTAGGTGGGTAATAGGAGCCCCAGTGATTGGTTATCTGAGTGTAGCAGGTTGCCAAGATTCCCAGTTGCCCTGTGTTGTGAAATAGGATATGTAGACCTTTTCCTTGGTAGCTTTGTCCTACTGGGGTCAGATCCTCTTGTTTCAGTAGACTTTCCTGTACATGTTAGAAGGATTCCTGGTGTGGTAAAGGGTTATCCTAGGTGGCTTCCCTCCCCTAAGTGAAGCTTAGCACTGCACAGTGAACGTAGTTGCTGAACATAGCAACTATGTTCACCGTGCAGTGCTAAGCTTCACTTAGGGGAGAGAAGCCACCTAGGATTATCCTTGCCCACGCCAGGAACCCTTCTAAAATGTACAGAGAAGTCTACTGAAACAAGAGGAACTGACCCCAGTGGGACAAAGATACCTGAAAAAAAGGTCTACCTATCCTATTGCGAAGCACAGGACAACTGGGAAGTCTTGACAGAAAGATAGGATAGGTTAGAAAGAGCAAGCACTGGTGACTGGTCAGCACACAAACACGTGATATAAAACAGTTAACTCTTGTTTTCAGCTGTGCATAGAAGACACTAACAACGGTGGCTACACCTAGTGGGGAAAACAAGGTACTACATCTCCCTCTTGCTAACCTGAAAGAATGATTTACTCAGGTGCTCTTGACAGCACCCGTGGTGGGACACCACACTTCTACATCATGTGGGTATCAGCTCTGTTTCATCTTTAGCTCTGCTACATCCCGGATTAATCATGGAGAAGCACTGCATGATGGAAATGTTCTCCGTCCGGTGCTATCTTGGATCTAGAGCGGCTTTTAGAAAAACTTGTAAATTAGGAATGGTGGCAGCTAGAAACACGGAAAAATTGCTCAAAACTCTTAGGGGGACTTTACCTCTGAGGTGGAATACTCCTTTAACTTTACCCAGGAAAGTAGTGGAGAGCCTGTATTGACACACAAAGTGACAGGACAGGAGCCATTCCAGAGCTACAGAGCTTACAGTACCACCCTCACACTATCCTTTATCTGTCCCTAACACCTAATTAACCTTCTGTATCCCTCTCTAACCCTGCCTCTATCTATCTGTCCCTGATACTTAATCAACCTTTTATAACCCTCTATAAGGTATGGTTAATCCCTTGCAACCATGCTGTAATGTAATGGACGATGTGTGGCCACCATTTTGGATCGAGTTCATATGAACTTCACTCACAATTTGAGGCACTAAATTTACCAACTTCCTAAAATAAAACTTAATTTTAATGATTTCAAATAAAAAACAAACACCTTTAGGCTATGTTCTCACTATGTAAGAGACCGGCCGTTCTGTGACCCCGGCCGGGTCACGGAACGGACGGTCTCTGGCCGGATCATCTTGGCCGATACTTATGTACCGGCCGATGATCTTTCCGGCCGCAGAGCTCTAATGCAGGCGCATCAGCGCGCCCCCGCATCAGAACTTCCCATAGCACATAGTGAAGCCGCTCGCTTCACTGTGTCCACTGACAGGGCTTTCTGCTGCCAGAATTCACTGAATTCTGTTTTGTTCCGGCGCCGCATGGGATCCCGGCCAGAGCGTGTACGATGTGTGTACGCTCCGGCCGGGATCCCATTCAACACAAAGCTGTGTCACACACCGCAAAACTACGGCCGTAGTTCTGCGTCGAGAACTACGGCCGTAGTTTTACGTTGTGTGAACATAGCCATAAAAAGAAAAGGCACATTCAAGGAGGTAATAGGAACAAAACTAAAACACTGTTTTCGAGGTTAAAAATAATCTCATGGGGACGTGAAAAAAAGTCCCTCTTGCAATACACACAAGGTTGTGGTCCCTTAAACCAATTATTACTAGTATTACCTTGTGCTCATTTCTAGTTGAGTTAAACAACAGACAGTGATCTGAAGTACCAAGGCAAGCCCTTGAGATGTTATGACAAGACTTTAAACAGGAAGATAAAATGCTTGATAGTTTTTTTATTAAATTTTTTAGAAGCAGAGTAATCAAAGCAGTAGTTCTGGCATTGGGCTTTGTACAGAGTTCAACAGGTGTAGTTTGAACATTTCTGCATGCAGAGATACAAGTTATTAGAGGTAAGTAAACCGAACCCGTCGAACCTGTGAGAGAAAGAGAAAGAGAGAGAGAGAGAGAGAGAGAGAGAGATTATAGCTTTAGGCAGAAAGGGAAGCAGGACTGCTGTCAATCATTGTGTCAGTTAACCCACTGAAGCACTTGCAGGTTATATCAGTTCCTTGTGTTTAGGGTGAGGCACTGTGCTAATTGGGTCACTGTTCCCAACAACATTTTTGCTGGCTATCTTGGGTGAATTTACACTGAAGCACTTTGCATATTACAACCATTCATTGTTTTGGATATATCTTGGCACCATCATATCATAAGTTCCTTTTTACCAAATAAAGTCATTTCTAGCTATCTTTGCTGCTGCCACCTCCAACTGTCTGTCCTTGGCCTCTTTGGGTTGAAGAGAGTGCTACTGCTACTCCTACTACCTCCAGGTCTGGGTGCTAGGCCTCTAAGGATCAAGAATAATACTCCTGCTGTTTCTGCCACCTCCAGGTCTCTGTGCTAGGCCCCTTTGGGTCTAAAAAAATCCCAATGCTGGTGCTGCCACTTCCAGCCGTCTGTTCTAGGCAACTCTGGGTAAAATAGATTGCCCACCATGGTTCTGCCACTTTGCAGTGTCTCTTTCTTTCCTGGAAGAAAGCATAATTTTATGCTGGTAATCCACCAAAGCCCACTGCTGTCTATGGAGAAAATTTAGGTAGATGCCACTGACCTACCAACGTCCACTGCTGACCAGGGATAAAATGTAATTTTACACGGCTGATCCACCAACGTTCACTGCTGTCCTGGGAGAAAATGTAAGTATACACTGCTGATTTACTAACATCCACTGCTGTCCTGGGAAAAAATGTAAGTATACATTGCTGATTCACTAACATCCACTGCTGTCCTGAGAGAAAATGTAAGAATACAAGCAGGACAGGTTTCGTCCCCAGCCTTTCTCGACTGCCTCAGTTTAAAAAGGCTGATGCCGAAACGCATCCTGCATAAATTGTAAATAGATATGTGATGTCTGAGAATAAATTACTGAAGCATATCGGGTGAGTGCCAGATTCTTCTATTTACTGCTATGTAATGGCATTTTAGCAGCTGCCCTCTCATTCCAATGCATTTGTCTGGCATAAACCTTTCTCATTATGCCTATATCTGCACAAACCTGTCTGTACTCTATTATAAATATCATAAGGCATTAAGGGGTTAATGTATAATAACATGTATAATTTTACACAACAACGGGAATAAATGAAGGGTCTAGTAAAGTCTGTTCATGTATTTTTCTGCTAACTGCAGCTTGATAATCGAAAGTGGCGCATGCTACCATTTATTTGGTATCTGGTAACTGGTATCTTTTCTCTGGCCAAAATCTGTTTTCAGCAATTTAAAATTACTTACTGCATCACAAAATGCTACTTTTGTGCTTACTAATTGTAGGCTTTCATTTAAAAAAAATTAGCAATTAATTGATTTATGTTGGGTAATCCGTTTTTTTTTTTTTACAGAGAAATGTTGAGTTTCAAATGTTCTGACACACATTTTGGCTCAAGTTCCAAAACATTGGTGCAAACACGGTAAAAAGCTATTTTTTATTTTTTTATATGAAATTGTTAGAAGTGGAGCTGTACAAAATGTTGGTTCAGCCATTGGTGAAAGTATTGTTAGGGCAAGAAATCAGAGTAACAGCAGTGATCAGGCTAGAAGAGTTGATTATAGTGGTTTAAAATTTCTTCATGTATAATAATGTGAGAGATCCCTGGAACTAAAAAGGTAAATTATTTGTTTACTTCAGTGCCAGAAACAATGGCTTCTAAGGGTGCCTTCACACACACCGGATCTGCAGCGGATTTCACACTGTGAATTCACAGAGAAATCCACTGCGGAACAATTGGCAGTTCTTTCCTATTAGAATACATACTCGCAGCGGGATTGACACACCGCCGCAGTTACTAATTGGCTGAGCAGGACATCCAGCCGGGAACCCCTGAAGCAAGCAGGAGCGTGGAACAGGTGATGTATGCTCGGGCCGGTGGGGGTTATCTTACATACTCACAGCGGGATGTCAATCTGCTGCAAGTTTGTATTCTCATAGGAAAGAACTGCAATATATCCGCAGCGGATTTCGCTGCGAATTTGCAGCATGAAATTTGCTGCAGATCTGGTGTTTGTGAAGGCACCCTAATACTGATTCTATGACTATATTCAATATTTAAACACCTCCACATCTCTTCTTTGTAATGATGGGTTCTAGCTATAGTTACAGTTATCTGTTAGCTTTTTTCCCTGTTCATTTACATAAGGGCTAGCAATAAAATGTATGCAAGTTCAATAAAAAAATAAAATAATCAGCATTATAACTATGGAATCAATTCAAAACATACAAATAAGTTACATTGTGAGCCCTAATGTGGACAGGGACCAATTTGAGTAATGTAAAGCAATGCCGAATACGCGATTTTGAATTAACGGAATAATTATGATTAGTACTAAGAGTGATTATTGTTATTTTAATTATTTGAATACAACATTTATTGTATTTATCTTCAATATCAACATTATTATTATTAATATGTTCCATACATACATTTTATTTTTAGCTCTTTATATTGTGAGTATAAAAGATAAGAAAAAAAAGACAAAAATAGCTCTAGATATTTGTAATCAAAGCATCAAGCTTTTGGTCATTGACGCTGGTTTATAGTACAAGAATCTTAATGGCATTTTATTAGTCATAAACTCGTGAATTGCTGGAATGCATTTGCCTTTGAGCTTGTTTTCAGCTTACCATATCTTATTACAGGACAGACAGGGCTATAATGAAAATAAAATTTATGAGGGTGCATACTTATTTTTCTGTTGAACAGATATAAGAGATGCCGTATTTTATTATCTGTCACCATATTGTTTGGAAAGCTTGCCATATAATGTTTAAAAAAAAAATTTACTGTTTAATCTTTTGTTGTTGTTAATAGAAGTATTGATGCAGTCCCCCCTTAAAGGCATTATTTTATTGTTTGGTCATTGAATACTGCAAGTCAAGAGCAAATGTGATATTGGTCTAACATAATTTATACTAGTATGACACAAAGAAAGGGTTATGATGGTTAACTTTTAGGGCAGTGAAATGTCATAGGCCTTAGCAGGGCCTTATTAGCAATAACTCAAGTCCACTGAAGGGATATGACATTCAAAACTGATGAGCATTAATCTCCAGGGCCTAGTCTGATCCAGCCACACTCAGGCCACTTGGTAACCTGAGTGACCCAGGAGTCAAACCATGATAACCCTCTTCAATTTAAAGAGCTGCTTTTCCCGTCTGTCTAAGTTCTGACTCTGCACAATAAATTTCCCAAAGAGCATAAAGAGCCATCTAGTGTATATCAAATCAATATCATTGTGGCTTGTAGGGATATCTGAAGCTACAGTTCACAAAATAAACTAGGCTAGGGGCTGGATTTCTGCCCTCGGCAATCAATCATACTCTCTGGGTCATAGATTTTAGTGTAAATTAACACAGCAGAAACAATCATGTTCCCTAGATGATGATATAATACACTATTTCTCTTTTTGTCCATTTCTTTCTGCTACCGACTAAAAGAAGACAATTAATGCTAAAAGAGAAACATTGTATACCAGTATTTATATATGTATGTCCACAATGTCGCACTGAATTACATTTCTGACAATTAGGTTTCAATAGGAAAAATACACAAATTGGTACTGGTTAAAAGAATAACTACGATAGACAGAATAATTCATGGTAATTGGAAAGCCTAATTTTCCTAGCTGGGAAAAATTACAGTATTTCTGCTCTGAGGACAGAGGCAGCTAATAATGAAGTTATTACCTCTATATTTAGAGTAATACAGTCAGCAAGTTAATGTTTAGGTGCATAACTAATTCTGTGATGTATTTTAATATTATGGCATTACCAGGAGTGCTACTGCCATGAAGCCATCTGAGTTATGGCCTCAGGCAGTGCTCTTGCTGTTAAAAGGGGGGCAGCGGGAACAGTAGCTACACCTTGTGAACTGGGGTCCACTTGGTCACTATGTGCTCTTTCAGGATTTTTAACTGTGATTGCTTATAAGGAGTAGAGGTGAGTGAACCGGTTCGGCCAGTATGGGATCCAGTTCAGATTTTTCCAAAAGTCTGAGTCCGGTCGGATTCGGATTTTTGGAAGTCTGCTCCGAATTTTTTTTTCTTGCTTTCTCAAATAGCAGCCGCAATTTTAGAAAGCAGGAAGTGTTCTGGGAAGGAAAAAAGCTTTCCCATGATGCCCGGAATACATCCAATCAGCAGGGATGTTGCACTAGCCCACCCCCTGTGTGACGTCGGTATTGCTTTAAGAGGAGTAATTACATGACCGCACAATGCAGTCTGCACAGAGAAAGGAAGGAGACTCTTAGGGCCCTATTCCACAGTAACGATAATCGGCCGGATCGGCCCCATTTAGCCCGATTCGGCCGATTATCGTTCGGTGAAATACAGAGAACAATCAGCCGATGATCGTGTCATCGGCTAATCGTTCATTTAGGGCCAGACCTAAAATCATCGTTCCCCCACCGCGCATCGCTACGGTTAAATAGCGGTGCGCGGCGGGCGACCAACGATTTGAAAAAAAGCAGCATCATACATTACCTGTCCAGGCTTCTTCTCCGCGCTGTCTTCATCCCCGGGTCCCCCACGCTCTATCTTCTGAATGGCCGGTCAGCTGACGGAGCGCTCAGCCAATCAAAGGCCGGGACCGCCGCGGCCTGTGATTGGCTGAGTGTGGCCTGTCAGCTGACCGGCCATTCAGAAGATAGAGCGTGGGGGACCCGGGGATGAAGACAGCGCGGAGAAGAAGCCTGGACAGGTAATGTATGATGCTGCTTTGGGGGAAGAGACGGAGTGGAGGACAAGCCCTGCAGACAGGTAATGTACCTGTAATGTACCTGGATTTTGCTAAAGCGTTTGACACAGTTCCTCATGGACATCTGATGGGTAAGTTAAAGTCTATCGGTTTGGAAAATGTAATGTGTAACTGGATTGAAAATTGGCTTAATAATCGTACCCAGCGAGTGGTGGTCAATGATTCCTACTCCGAATGGTCCCCAGTAATAAGTGGTGTACCCCAAGGGTCAGTACTGGGCCCTCTTCTGTTTAACTTGTTTATTAATGATATTGAGAATGGAATTAACAGCAATGTTTCTATCTTTGCAGATTACACCAAGCTTTTTAGTACAGTACAGTCTATGGAGGATGTGCAGATGTTACAGGATGACTTAGACACACTGAGTATTTGGGTGTCCACTTGGCAAATGAGGTTCAATGTGGATAAATGTAAAGGTATGCACCTGGGTACTAATAACCCGCATGCATCATATGTCCTGGGGGGAGTTACACTGGGAGAGTCGCTGATGGAGAAGGATGTGGGTGTACTTGTAGATAATAGACTACAGAACAGTACACAATGTCAGTCAGCTGCTTCTAAGGCCAGCAGCATATTGTCATGCATTAAAACAGGCATGGACTCACGGGACAGGGATATAATATTACCGCTTTATAAAGCTTTGGTGCGGCCTCATCTGGAGTATGCTGTCCAGTTTTGGAACCCGATTGATAAAAAGGATGTTCTAGGGCTGGAGAGGGTACAAAGACGGGCAACTAAACTAATAAGGGGAATAGAGCATCTTAGTTATGAGGAGAGATTAAAAGAATTAAATTAGTTTAGTCTGGAGATGAGACATTTAAGGGGAGATATGATTAACTTATTTAAATATATAAATGGCCCCTACAAGAAATATGGGGAAAAGATGTTCCAGGTAAAACCCCCTCAAAGGACAAGAGGGCATTGCCTCCGCCTGGAGAAAAAAAGGTTCAATCTCCGCAGGCGACAAGCCTTCTTTACCATGAGAACTGTGAATCTGTGGAACAGTCTACCACAGGATCTGGTCACAGCAAAAACAGTAGAGGGCTTCAAAACAGGGCTAGACAAGTTCTTAGAGCAAAATAATATAAATGCATATGTATAGAACCTATCACCCCTCCCCCTTCCCTGTATCCATCCCCTCCTTGGTTGAACTTGATGGACATGTGTCTTTTATCAACCGTATTAACTATGTAACTATTGCTGCAAGGGCTGCAAGGACATCGGTAACGATGTCCTTGCAGCCCTCGCTCAACGATCATCGGGCCTTGGAATAGGCCCAGTAAACGAGCGGCGATCTAGCAGATCGACGCTCGTTTACATCGTTGATCGGGCCCTCCTCAGCTCGTGGAATAGGACAATTAGCAGTGCACAGAGCTTGTCAGTGATATTGTACAAAAGCACAGACAAAAAGAATATTAGGAAAGCGAAGAGGAGAAACATATAGTGATTGAGAGAAAAATAGAGAGGGCGATAGATAGGTAGATAGATTAGGCACAGGAGAGCAAAGGGTGCACAGAACAAAAACGTGCTGTACAGATATACAAGTACTATACTGTCACCCTTGCGACAGTATATATGACATAGGTGTTTTCCTGAGGCACAAATATATACCTTGTGCATGTGTGTAAAATAAAACTTAAAAAAAAAGTGCTATACAGATATACAAGTACTATAGTTGGATCCTTGGAAGAGTGTATATGACATAGGTGTTTTCCTGAGGCACAAATATATACCTCGTGCTTGTGTGTATAATAAAACCTTTTTCCTGCATAGACCCTGTAATGGTGAATTTCCTGCATAGACCCTGTAATGGTGAATATTGAAGTCTAAAAAAAAATGTACTTTGAGAAATTGAAAAGATAATGATGTTACTGACATGTAGAGCCCTAAATTCAACCAAATACACTACCCCCGTATCATATAGATGCTTTAAACTATGAAATCTGAACAAATCCGAAATTCTTTTTAAAAAAATTCCGGAAGACCGGTCGGAACAAGCTTTTGAAAAGTTTGCTCATCTCTAATAAGCAGCGCTCACACTTAAATAATGCATACGCACCTGCCTCCACCCTACCTAGCACACCTAAGGGCGACGACACGTCAGCCACAATATACCCTTGATGGCTGACATCACTCCCCGGATGCATGCCGTACTGGAGCCAGGAGGGAGAGAGATCAGTGTGTCGGCACTGCAACAGGCAACAGGCACCTTCTCTGAATAACAGTGAGGACCAGAGCTCCGTGGGAAGATGCTGCTAGGGGGCTGCACAGCGGAAGAGGGGATATTATACAGGGGCAATGCTATAGACAGGGGCCTATATATGGGGGGGGGGGCTACACAGAGAAACCTATTCTATATGCTGGAGGCCAAACAGAGGGGCTTTTTCTCTATGGAGAATTCTATGGAGAGGGACCTATTCTTTGTGGGGAATGCTATACAGAGCAGCCTATTCTATTTGGGAGATGCTACTCAGAGGGGCCTATTGTACATGGAAGATGCTGAACAAAGGGGCCTATTCTATATGTGGGATGCTAGATAGAGGAAATTATTCTATATGGAGGATTCTACACAAAGGGGCCTATTCTATACGGAGAACGCTACAGAGAGGGGCTTATTCTACATGGGGAATGCTATACAGAGCAGCCTACTCTATATGGGAGATGCTACACAGAGGGGCCTATTGTATATGGAGGATGCCTCACAGATGAGCCTATTCTACATGGAAGATGCTTAAAGGGGTTTTCCACCCAAGGGCTGAAAAATCAATGCTCCAAAACTTAGCTGTTTTTACTCACCAAGTCCCCCAAAGTATTTTGAGCCATCTCTAATCTTTCTAGTTGCCGCTATTCTCAAGTTTCACGTTTTCCAAAAAGCTGTTCTATATCCAAGATAGCGCCGGCCAGGAAACTGCATTTCCCATCATGCAGTGCTTCTTCCTGGTTGTTCAGTTCCCATACGTGCCCCTTAGCTTTTTTTTCTGCCCACTGCTCATTACCATCATTACCATACGAGACTGTGCAGGCAGTGTCAGCTGCCGGTCTATGCAGGGGGAAGAAGGGAGAGACTGTTGGTTGTGTTCATGGGGAATAACTGTCAGCGGTGTGCTGGGGTGATTTCTGTGTTAGCTGCTGGACTACGCAAGGGAGAGAGAAGAGAGAGAAAGGAGAGACACTGTCAGCTGTGTTGGGGCGGGGACCCTGATTTGGCCCCTATACCCACCTTTCCCCAACCCCCATGGCATACAGCTAATTGTGCCTGCACAGTCACCCGGCCCACTCCTGTGCTGTGATCACCCCCACACACACAGCCAATGGTGCCTGCTCCCATGCTGTGACACCCCTCCTCCCCACACACACAGCTGACAGTGCCCGCTTCTGTGCCGGCCCGCTCCCATGCTGTGATGCCCCCCCCCCCCCCATTGGCACACAGCTGACCATGGTAGGTGGGACTGCCAGGGTGATATCCCAGTCTGAGGGCTGTATTCCGGGTTAGCTTTGATGGTGTAGTGGCAGCTCTGTGGGTGTAAGGTCACTTGGATAGCCTGGAGTGGCGTTGATACCCACCCCCGGTCATGCAGGCACTGCTTCTGCAGGTTTAAATGGCCCAAATGTAACCTGGTGTGTAGGTGCAGAATATTAGGCAGAGTCCAGCAGCTTAACCAGAATAACGTCCATTTACTTAAAATCTTCAGTGCAGTACAACAATAAGGCTTCAGTAACTGCAGGAAGAGGTAGAAGAAGTAGTAACTGTAGAAGTGAGAGAAGATGAGCATCTGGAGGGCCCTGTCCAATATAGCTGTGTACTCTATGTGTGTGAAGAACAAAAGAAGAGAAAGATACTCATACTCACAAATAGATCCCTTACTTGATCTGACCACCTTGTACCCTATAGTGTTGGGATACCCCTCCTGCTAGGGTAGTACGAGGTCCCAGGTCCCTGCGCTGGGTAGCACAGACCTTCCAGAATTTCCTAGAATAGCTGTGCATTACAGTAGGATATGTAGGCAAGTTGCAGCTAGCTCAGGTACGCTGCCCTGTGTCTTGTTGAGAGTATCCCTGGCATGGACAATGTACTCCTCAGAGGACGTCCTTTCTTCACTGCATTCTAGCGGTGGTTTATAACTCTCACTGTCTCTCTACAACACTCCTGACAAAAGACACCCACAAGGGTCCTGGCCAAAGCCAGGCCCTGACTTTACTGCAGCAGGAACTGTGGCTTTAGTGTGGCTCCCTCTACTGACTGACCTAAAGACCCCCACATCAGTAACTAAACTTCCTATTATAGGGGCCAAACTAAACCTCCTAGTTATTAGTGGGGCTGTCTGTGCTAAAAAGAAAACAAAGAAGATAGGACAGAAAAAGGAGGTAAACAAAACATCAGGAAAACAAACATGTGAAAACCAACAGTTAGTTAACCCAATACTTCCTTTAGCCATGCTCAATACATACAGTAAGTACAACATCGACACCTAGTGGGGAAAACACACAGGATATCTTGACTTCACCCCACTGTAAAAACCTGAGTGAGTTACTTTGCCCAGGTGCAATAAAATTTTGTGGCGCACATGTGCTGGCCCATTCTGGTGCACAAACACACATAGCCAGCTGCGCCCGCTCCTGTTAGCCATCAGCTTCTTTGTTGTGACCCCCCTACACACACAGCCAACAGTGTCCGCTCCTGTGCTGTGACCGCTATCACACACATACATAGCCAATGGGGCCTGCTCTTGTTAGCATCCCGTCCCGCTCCTGTGCTGTGACCCAAACACACAGCCGACAGTGCCCGCTCCTGTTAGTTGAGGGAGACTGTACCTGGCCTCCCTTTCTTCAGTGGGCAGGGTTATAATAGCTAACCCAGCCCACTGAAGAAAAGAAGGACACATTATCCCGACACTCAGTTTTATCCCGACACTCAGTTTTTGCGTCCAGAGAGGGTGATTTGGGAGAAATATCTCCAAAACAGCTAATTAAGTAATTACTATGATGATGAGCGAATAGGGAAATATTCGAATATTCATACAAATATCTCCCCGATATTCGAATATTCGATCGAATATTTGATCCCATTAAAGTCTATGGGACCAAGTATTCGTTTACTGAAAAACATCTATTCGACCACTTGGAGGGAAAAAAACAAAGTAGGCGGATCTGCTCCACAGAGGGGCTATATTCTATACAGGGACTGCTGCACAGGGGGCCTATACTTTACAGAGAAAAAGAAGGGGCCCACACTTAATATAGGCACAGAGGGATCTAATACTGCATAGGAGTAGAGAGGAGGCCTATACTATATGGGAGCACAGACAGGGCATATGGGACACAGAGGGGGGCCATACTACTATACGGGGGCACAGAGGAGATCTTACTACTGTATGTGCTGGAGCATGGAACCTAAAATGTCTCTCTTGCACATAAACAAACAGGCAAGGAGACCCCCTGCAGCTGCTATGATGCAGCTGTGACACTAAACCTTGCTGCTGGCAGAGGTTTACAGTAAAATTTGTAAAATAAGCTCCTTTAACCCTAGAATGCATACCTAGGGCCTCGCAGGCCCGCTCTGTTAATTGTTTTCTATTTACTGCAAGATTATTTTAGTTAGAATTCTGAAACTCTAGGTATTCCTCAGGTATATAGTTGTTAGTCATTTCCAGTTGTTCATATTTTTTTATGTTACAGGCATTTCGGTATAACAACTCTTTTTTGTGAATACCCCATATTCACATACCTGGCGCCTTTTAGGCCCGTACTAGGTTTACATGTGATTCTACGTCTTTTTGTCTTTACTGTTGCCCCCATTAGATACATCTGGAATCTTTTTTATCAAGAACTGTACTAAGCATTACCATTCTAGTGAAAATGTGACAGTGGATGAGCAACTTCTTGCATTTAGGGGAAGTTGCAAATTCATTTAGTATATACCCAGCAAATCTGCTAAATATGGTATTAAAATTTTCTGGATGTGTGATGCTGTAAGCTATTATGGAATGAATGGTCTGATTTACTGTGGCAAAGATCTTGACGCTCCAGTCCAGAAGGACCTATGTTCTGACATAGTAAAAACACTTGCTAAACCAATTTTTCATTCTGGAAAAAACATAACAATGGACAACTACTTCAGCAATCTAGAACTGGCCAATTTTTTGCTTCAGAAACAAATTACACTTGTTGGTACAATAAAGCAAAACCGCTGAGAAATTCCTCTAATCATGAAGCACAATCAACATCCACAACTTTATGATAGTGTATTTGGCTTCTGCAATCAAGCGACAATGGTGTCTTATAAAGCTAAGAAAAAAAATCGGTGATATTACTCAGTATAATGCACCATAATGCAAGTATAGACACCAATAACAGGAAACTGAAACCCAAAATAATCTTGCATTATAATAAAACCAAAAGAGGAGTTGACAAGATGGATGAAATGATTGGAGAGTATATGTGCAAGAGGCAGACAAAACGTTGGCCTATAGTTCTTTTTTATAATATGCTAGATGTGTCAGCCCTCAATACCTATATTGTTTATAGTGAGACTCCAGAATTCCATGCCAACAGAAAAGACAAGAGACGTCTGTATTTGACGGAACTTTGCTATGAACTTTTAGGCTATGTTCACACTACGTAAGAGACCGGCCGTTCCGTGACCCCAGCCGGGTCACGGAGCGGCCGGTCTCTGGCCGGATCATCTCTGGCCGGATTATCTTTCGGCCGCAGAGCTCTGATGCGAGCGCATCAGCGCGCGCCCGCATCAAAGCTTCCCATAGCGCACAGTGAAGCAAATGTCCGGAACCGCTCGCTTCACTCTGTGAACTGACAGGTCTTCACTGAATTCCGGCCACAGAAAACTGACATGTCAGTTGTTTGCGGCGCCGCATGGGATTCCGGCCGGACCGCATACGATGTGTATACGCTCCGGCCGGGATCCCATAGAACAACAGCCATTGTTCCACCGCTGTAAAAGTACGGCCGTTGTTGCCATCGTAGTTTTTCATAGTGTGAACATAGCCTTAATGCCTACCATGATGGAGAGAAGCAGCACAAAATGCTTGCCAAGGCAAACAACAAAAGCTATGATCAGATGTGGTATACGTTTTCAGGAACATCCAGAGCCAAGAGATAAAAAAAAGAAAGCGATGTTACATTTGTCCAGCAAAGAAGGACAGGAAATAGGAGCGTGTCTGTACTACTTGTGGACAAAATGTCTGCAAGGATCATTCTTCCGAACAGATCACGTGTGAAAGATGTTGCGGTCATTAGTAAATTTGAAAAGGAAACTTTGAAAAGAGATATTCCTGCAGCATGTTTACTGCAACTTTTATATAAAAAAAAAACTTTTAGATAAAAAAAAAACATTATTACAAAGCGTTATATCGAATGTGTATATAAGCCCGTTCAGTTACTTTTTTGTTGTTTTTTTGCACATAATAATGTTTTGAATTATTCACATCTTAGGATGAATTGCTACTAGCGCTGGTGTCTGCCAGGAGGGGATCCGTAATGGATCTGATCTCTTGGTAACTCCAGTTAAGGCTGCCTGGATTCTACCAGCCTTAGCTGGGGTCACCAGGAGGTCAGATCCATTACAGATCCCCTCCTGGCAGACAGCAGCGCTAGTGGGAATGCATCTTTACTTTGCAATTTTCAAATAAACTTTGAAAAGTATTTTTATTTGAGTTATTCCATGTTATTTGCATACGGGCCTAAAAGGCCCCAGGTATGTGAAAGTGTAGATTTTTATGGTCATGCATTCTAGGATTAAGAAATCTCCCCTCCCTTACCTCCACTTTGACAAGCTTTCAGCTTCCAGGTTTGCAGCACATCTTTGGGACAGAAAGTGACCTGCTCCCTGCCTGCCCAATACATGTCTCTTACCTTTAGACCAGATCACTGCACCCTGCTGTGCACGCCTCTTAGTAAACCCGGCCGGCCCTACCCAACACATCTACACCTTCTTCCAGCATGCCTCCTTCAAGCCGTGCTTCCTCCCCGCATTGCCACACCACCTTGCCCGCCCATTAGGTAGGTGTACGCCAGGGAGAAAAGGCAAATCTGAGCCTTCTCCCTGGTGGACGCCAGGGAAGCAATAATGATAAATGTCCCACTTTTTTCATATCAGTATGGAGGTCCTATTTAATCACGATATTATTTGGTGTTACTAGGCTTCCATCAGACACAAATTGTGCCTAAAAAAGTTTTAAAAATATGCCTATTGTGAGTCCACCTAGCAGAATTTTCTGTTTGTTTAGGGGGCTTGTAATCCTAAGCATAAGACAATAATAATAATATTTTTTTTTCTCATCTCACAATCAAAGAACAGGCATTGGACAGAAAACACTGGACCTTTTTAAACCATACTTTATGGCTGGCTGGCGTTGGGCCCAAAATGCTTTCTAGAATTATGTCCTTATACTCCAGTTCCACAGCCAGAGCTAGAGCCAATGGTATACTATCTTTCCCAATTACTATTGGAAATGGAATAAGACAGGGTTGCCTACTGTTGTATACATTAGTTATGGAACACTTGGCAATAGCATTATGATCCAAACCAGACATTCTCACCCTTCTCCTTACAATCTTTAAAGACCCATCGGGAAGCAATGGGAAATAGTAAAAAAAACTTTGTTACTTATCTCTCATCTCATTTTAAAAACGTGCACTCCAAAGTGTCTCAAATCTATTGACGCCAAAAAGGCACTCAACAGAGTACACTGGACCTTTTTAAAACAAACTTTATGGCAGGTAGGAGTTGGGCCCAAAATGCTTTCTAGAATTATGTCCTTATATTCCAGTCCCACAGCCAGAGCTAGAGCCAATTACTATTGGAAATGGAACAAGACATGGTTGCTCGACATGGTTGCTCACTGTGTCCGCTATTGTATACATTTGTTATGAAACACTTGGCAATAGCAATACGATCAAACCCAGACACTCATCGACTCAATCTACACTTAAAACAATATAAACTTGCACTCTACATGGCTGATCTTCCATTGTATGTTACTGATCCTCACATTACTGTCCCTTCAATCATATTACAATTAGAAACATTTGATAAAGGGAGCAACAGAGGTCAACTGTTCCAAAACAGAAGCTCTAAATATATCCCTCCCAACAGCACTGAATCAAACCGTACAATCTTATTTTGTATTCAAATGGGAAAATACAGCCATTAAATATCTTGGCACCCAAATCCCTTTGGATCGTACCTAACTATGAATCCCTTCTACAAAAAATAAAAATCCCTCTAAGAATATAATCTTAAACTCCATTCTTGGTTTGGTCATATGAATACGGTAACAATGGACATTATCCCATGGCTGCTATATATTTTCCAAGTACTCCCAATCCTGGTCCCTTAACACCTTTTTTAACCAACTCAATAAGCTATTTAACAAGTTTATTGGAGGTACGACACACTCGATATTTGGTTTAAAAACTTTATCTTTCTAAATTTCAAGGGGAGTGGGCCTACCTAATATCAAAGCCTACTGAGAGCAGCAGTATTTTCTAGAGTAGTTTTCTGGCATATATCCAAAGACAATAAACAATGGATTACAGTTTTAGATTTATGTCTTTCGTCTCTAACCTCCTTTTTGGTCTCTAACCTCTCTATCCGGGGAGGCGTTTATAATGGCTGGACTATTTTTAATTACGCTTACAAACTCTCCATCGAAGCCATCCCCCTCCTTTCATGTATGTATAGCATACTCACCTTACATATACATACTGAACCTCTCTGCTTTGTGGTCACTAGGGAAGGGTGTTAGAGACTCTGTATGACACGGATGAGTGGAGAAAAAAGTTTTCTACTTACTCACAAACGTCTTGGTAACATGTAATGCTTAGGTGAAAAATTATAAAATTCTAACCAGATGTTACACATTTATTGGAACCACTTAGGCTTCCAGAATTTCTGACAAAAAGTTTTCGATCTGTAGAAAACTCTCTCTTGATTGACATTTCCGATTACGAATCAGATCAGTCTAGTCTCCATAGAGACCAGCCTTCATCACCTTGGTCAAAAATAATTATTATGCCACTTTTTGATATCCGGCTGCATGGTGTTTTGAAAATCCTCTATTCCCCGATTTCTTAATGAATGGATAACAGAGGTTAATTATGTGTATGGAGGAAATGGTGGCAGGGGACGCCGATCGTAATCCTAATGACAAATTCGACCAAACTAAATTGGTATGCTTATTATTCTGTAACTGCCCAGAGATGACCACCTGGTCATCACCCCCCCCCCCTTTCCATAATGCTATCAGCAACTTTTCTTTGCTTTCTTTATAGATACCTATATTCTCCAGATAGTTCCCTCATCACCCGCTACTTCATCACCCTCTATTTCCTCTTTTCTTATTTGTTCCTTCTATACCTCGCTTCAACTTTCACTATATTAGGTAGGGAAATTAACCTAACATTTTTGATTGTACGTAATTATTGTTGATATGCATTTTGAGTCACATGACGACTACTTTAAATCTAAGGGGTAATAAGAAAAAAATAATTTAGTAAAAAATTAATGTCAATAACAGTGCAACCCATTTCCTCATTGACAAAAAACTAACCACTAGTTATGAGCGAATATTGTTAGATCGAATATTCGATGGAATAGTAAGGTATTCAATCGCATCGAATATTATCGAATAGTTTGCCAAGTATTCGATAAAGATTCAATCATTCTAATCCCCCTTCTTCCCAGTTTTTTTAGCCAATCAACATGCAGGGAGGCTGCCACAGCCCCGTGGTGTACGTAGCATTGTGAATAACGAGAATAGCAATGATTGGATGGCATAGTCACATGACCCAATAACAAGTGCTTTGTGCTCCTGATACATGCTAGATCTAAAAAAAATTGTAGTACGTGTGTTCATCCAGTGCTACGTGCTGCTACGTCATACATAAATACACAGGGTGATACAAGCAGGCTGCTGTACTACTTAAAGGCACTCTGTTTACTACGTGCTACGTGCTACATAATACAACGGTCCAGCTTTACCTATAAAATAGTCATACACCCTTTAATAACCAGGTAATTCACCTGTATAACATCGACTTGTGACTATTACCTGCGATTTTGGGGTGTTAGATGCTTCCCCTGCTGTCCCAGTTGCATTCCAGTGGTGTTGGCATTTCCTGAGGTGTCATTGTGGACTTGGTGACCTCCAAGTGGTCGAATAAATGTTTTTCAATAAACGAATACTTGTTCCCATAGACTTTAATGGGACCGAATATTCGAATATCGGGGAAATATTTGAACGAATATCAAATATTCAAATATCTCACTATTCGCTCATCACTATTAACCACATCTCTTTTTATGGAATATTAGAGAAATAGACATTGTATTGTTTTGCTGGCCAAAAAAACACAAGAAGTTATTTTCATACAGCAATTGGCATTTTTTCTTCTCAATGTAACTGAACATTTTTGTTACAATTTTATAGAAGGGGTTCAACATTTCTATGATTACAAAGCCTGTAAGGGGTTCAACATTTCTATGATTACAAAGCCTGTATATAATAGCTAACACCATTGTTCTTCTACACAAATTGTTTAGCACAATGTTAAACATATGTAATGAAAAAACATATCGTAAACGTAATGATACTTCCTTTAGTATCACAATCCCTATTCTCTGAGGCAGAAGAGACACTGCCACATGTACACAAAGGAAACAGAATGCTTTGAAAAGCAGAATAATTGGCATGCTTGCCAATACTGATATATTATGTACTGAAGGTCATAAACAACAAGCAAATATTCTAAAAAGCAATAACTCATTTGCTTTTTAAAGAATCATAAAAAGCAGCTTAACTTAATTAAACTGTATACCATGAGAAAATCATTTCTAATTATTTTAAGTAATATTCAGATCAATTCATAGTAATCTCATTATCTTTCATGTTTGGGGTCCGAATTAGATTACTTTCATGTTTGTTTAAGTTCCTTTGCTTCTTAGAGCCCTTTTAGGATGTTGGCTTTAAAGAAAGATTGAGCATGTTTTATAATAATAAAAGCCCTTTGAGGAGAAAGTGGGATATGCAAATAGCATGTGCTGCAAATGGTACTAGTGCTACTAGAAAATAAATGTCTTTATTCTTGATTATAGTACATAATGCATAAGGAAAGTCAGACAAATTACACTCACATATACAGTAAGATTACAATTATTTTATTTTTATGTATTTTGAAATATTTATTCAGATTTGAATATGTACACACCCATGCACAGACTCTTTCTCTTTTTCAGGAATGACAATCAGGATAACTGCTAGGTCAAGGGACACTCAGGTACTGAGTCTCTATCGCAGGCAAGGAGGGAGGGGAAAAGACAGAATTTTATGGAAGGTGAAGTCTCAGCCCCCGGACTGATTGGGCCCTGGGACTCCAACCTCCTGAAAAGAACCAAAGCTGACTAGCAGCTGCACCTGCCAGTCAACATAACAGTAACCAGGCACGGCTGAACGCCCAACCAGGAAGCAGTGCGGCCCCGACGCAGTAGCTAAGGACCAGACCGGCAGTGTCGGGAGCCAAGCGTGAAGCGCAGCCTATGACAGACCACAATCAAGTAGTTGGGAGATATTGTTGAAAAACAAGTGAGAGTCACTCAGGTCTTGGGACTTTACAAAGTATACCTTTAGAAATCTTAGTCCAAACCAAAGGTAACAGCATCCAGTAGGAGACATAAATTAAAAAAAAGTCTTTATTTCATTGTGGCAGCAACAATTTTAGCAATGTTTCAACCCAGCATAGTGTCAGACATAGTATTTATACAAGAGAAAGCCAATGGGAATACATATGACATCACAAAAGCTTAACCCATCACAGTCTTATATGCCCCAAACAAAGTGCATATAATCTTTATTTACATACAGTAAAAAATACCAAATAGTTAATAAACACAGATTTATGCAGTATACAAACAGGTGATTGTTGTATCCAGGATGGAAAGAAGAATGCACATAATTATTCTATGAATTTAATTCAGTCAATACCTACTATGTGCTGAACTAGACGTGAAGTTGTGCGGTTATTGGCCAATCACAGAGCGATATGGATTACTATTAGCGGTCGCTTTGCGCTATTCTGTGGTAATAGATGACAGCACTCTTATATCGACCTACCACACATAGATAGGTATAGACACAATCAAATCCATAGAATAATTATACATTTCTCTTTCCATCTTGGATACAACAATCACCTTGATGTATACTGCATAAGGGCCAGTTAACAAGGAGTAAAATTGCATGAATTCCGCAGCGGAGCTCTCCCCCGTGGAATCCCGCCTGCCGTCTGTGTCAGTGGGAGGGCTTGCACGCCTCCGCTTAGGATGCTCTCCACTCAAAGAATTGACATGTCAGTCATTATGATTACAATATGTAACATGTATAACTTTTATATTATGTGATGGCTTGTAAAAAATTCAAACCATTGTTAACAAATATATGTTCTTTAAAATCGCTCCATTCCCAGGCTTATAATGCTTTTATCCTTTGGTCTATGGGGCTGTGTGAGGTGTCATTTTTTGTGCCATGATGTGTTCTCTCTATGGGTAACTTAATTGCGCATATGCGACTTTTTGATCACTTTTATTACAATTTTTCTGGATTTGATGTGACCAAAAATGCGCAATTTTGCATTTTTTGGGGATTTTTTTTGCGCTTACGCCATTTACCGTACAAGATCGGGAATGTGATTAATAAATAGTTTGGGCGATTATGCATGCGGTGATACCAAACATGTTTATTTATTTATTATTATTATTTATAACATGGTAAAAGGGTGGCGATTCAAACTTTTATTAGGGGAGGGAGCTTTTTATTAATAACAACACTTTTATTTTTACTTTTATACTTATACTAGAAGCCCCCCTGGGAGACTTCTAGTATAAGCACTCTGATCTCTCATTGAGATCTATCCTGTATACTAATACAGAATAGATCAATAAGATAGGCACTTTGCTTCTGGCTGCTGCAGCCGGAAGCAATCGAGTGCCGAGCCGGGATCAGTGACATTACGGCGCTGAGCCCAGCGGCAGCAGGATGTGTGGATCGCTCCTCCGGGACAACGATCCACCCCACTAGACACCAGGGCTGGCTGCATTCAAGTAATCGGATGCAGCTGTCAACTTTGACAGCTGCATCCGATTACTTTATTAGCGGGCACGGCGATCGCTAATAGCTGCGGTCCCGGGCTACATGCAGCACCCGGGACCACGGCGGTTCAGAGCGCGACCCCGCTCTGAACACACGTAGGCGGCCCTGTACGTACAAGTACGTCCAGGGTCTCCTAAGGGTTAAAACAGAGGTAGCATATGATGAACCAACCCAAAATTTAGCCTGACACAGCATGGCTGTGAGAACACAGGGAACCATTCAAACACAGGTAGTAGAGATGAGAGAACTTTTGAAAAGTTTGGTTCGAACCGAACCTAAAACGAACCTTGATATAATTGAATAATTGCAGGTACAATAGTGGGAGTGTGATAGGGTATAGGTGCATTTAGTTGCAGTTGCTATTACAATGAAAAAAGTGGAAAAAATTAAAGTGCAAAAATAGTGAAAAAAAATTTGCCAAGGTGTAAGTGATTTAACGGGACATAGGACACAAGTTCCTTGGACCCAGTAGGGTGGAAAACAGACATTTGACAGTGGAACCAGCAACAGTAATAGTACTGTATTGGACCCAGTGTGGAGGAGGATCAGGAGGTAGAACTTGATTGCAAACAGCCCAGTATGGTTGAAAAGAGACTATTGGAGGAGGCGGCACCAATTGATTGCACCAAGCCCAGTATGATTGGGAACAGACTATTTGAGGAGGAGGAGGCAGTACCTGATTACACCCAGGCCAGTATGATTGCGAATAGACTATTCATGTAGGAGGATGGTCAGCCTTGGAGTGGTGGCCTGGGATTCCTCGCTGATGATGTTGGTTACCGCACTTTCCAGAATACGGATGAGTGGGATTATGTCCTTGATGCCTGCTCACAGAGTCGTGTCCTCAAAAGGCATCAACAATTGGCACGACATGTTTGAAAAAACCTATGCACTATGAGGTTTATCACATGTGCCATAAAAGGTGTATGATGCAGCCCTCCCTGCTAAACTGCAGAGAAAAGGTTTCTCCCTTTGTGGGCTACAACACTTCCCACCGTTAGTTGACCTTAGTCATTCATATATCTCCTACCTGATGGTCTGGAGCTCCTGCCCACTGTGGCTTCGTTCACCCAGGCTCACAAAATGGAGGACAGCATGAGAGCACCGGGCCTGACATTGATGGAGAGACACCGGAGCAGGTTGGACTGCAGTGAAAACGGTGGATGGTTGCAAGCTGGTGGAGGCAGAACTTGTGCAGAACTGGCTCCCTAAAGCACCGAAGAGATGACAGTGGCAAGAATGGGCTAACTTTCTGGTGGTCTTCTGGGGGAATGTTGACCCAATAGGCAGTAAGAGACATGTACTGCCCTTGCTCATAATTAAAGGACCAGACATAAGCACTGGGGTACCCAGTCTTGGACACTAAGATACCTAATGAGTCGCCATTTTTCTACACAACTGTGCAGTGATGGGACAGCTGATGGGACAGCTGATGGGACAGCTGATGGACTTTTTTTTGGACTTTTTTTTGTTTCTGGGACAGTGATGGGACTTTTTTTGTTTCTCAGGCAGTGATGGGACTTTTTTTGGACTTTTTTTATTTCTGTGACAGTAATGGGACTTTTTTTTTTTTTTTACTTTTTTTTTGTTTCTGCGACAGTGATGGGACTTTTTTTGTTTCTTAGAGAGTGATGGGATTTCTTTTTTTGGACTTTTTTTTTTTAAAACTTTTTGTTGTTGCTGCTAAGCGGGGTTCTTCTATTTTTTTAACCTGATTGCAAAGATATGAACTGATTATCGAATAAATTCGATAAGCTTGAACACTGAAGTTGCTTTCATGTGTCTTGGTTAATACTCACAGACAGCTGTCACATTACATTTTTGATTAGGCAGCACCCAGGTATATCTGAGGAGACTAATTTAAGGTCTCACTCTAACAGGATACAAGTGATTATAGGAGTAATAATCCCTTTTTCAAAGTTCGTAACAAAACTGGTTCGTAACGGTTTGGTTCGCTCATCCCTAACAGGTAGCATATGAACCACCTAAAAACGTAGCCTGACACAGCATGACGGTGAGGACACAGGGAACCATTAAAAGAGAGGTAGCATATGAACTACCTCAAAATTTAGCCTGACACAGCATGGCGGTGAGGACACAGGGAACCATTAAAAGTGAGGTAGCAAGTGAGCCTCCCAAAAATTAGGCCTGACACAGCATGGGAGTGAGGACAAAGAGTTCCATTAAAGCAGAGGTAGCATTTGAATCAACCCAAAATTTAGCCTGAAACAGCATGGTGGTGAGAACACATGGAACCATTCAAACACCGTTAGCATATAGACCACTCAAAAACTTAGCCTGACACCACAGACCCAGACCAAGATGGACAATACAATTATCTAATAAAAATAGCCAGATTATGGCTAGATTTAGCCTCACACCCTTTGGAGGTAGCGATGAAGAATTGCAATATAGTCTTCTTAAGAGGCCACTTTTAATCCTTTAGGGCTGGGTACACACTACGTATATTTCAGTCAGTATTGTGGTCCTCATATTGCAACCAAAACCAGGAGTGGATTAAAAACACAGAAATGATCTGTTCACACAATGTTGAAATTGAGTGGATGGCCGCCATATAACGGTAAATAACTGCCATTATTTCAATACAACAGCCGTTGTTTTAAAATAACAGCAAATATTTGCCATTAAATGGCAGCCATCCACTCAATTTTAACATTGTGTGAACAGATCCTTTCTGTGTTTTAAATCCACTCCTGGTTTTGGTTGCAATATGAGGACCACAATACTGACTGAAATATACGTAGTGTGAACCCAGCCCCAAAGAGTCTCTAAGAGAGGGCAAATGCGGTAGCCTGTTTATTATGAAACTAGTTTGACCAGTATATTTTCTTATTTCTTCATTTGTGACTGCAGTCTCATCAAAGATCACTGCTAATTCCCCTGTGAAAGATGGTGGTATATAATATATAATAGTGATAATAATAAAATAGTACTGAGGACTTCTTAGGGGTCTGTATGCAACACCTGCTGTCCCCTTTTTGCCAGCAGTCAATCACCACAGTGTGCTGCTAAAATCTTGGTAGCTGCACTGCATGTCCCAGCAAGCAGTCTGAAATCTGACTTTGAGCATAGTGGAGGTGAAGAGGTGGGTATAGGACAGGAGGCGCTCGTGCCTGGGGCCTGGGCGGAGGGGACTGACAGAGCCAGCATGTGACACAGGGGAAGGAGCACTAACGAAGTGAACGGCCTTGGTTTCAATGAGTGCTGGTAGTGGTTAGCCTGGTAGTAGTGGCTCCCCTGCTGATCTGTGACTCCGTAAAAAAACAGTTGCTGATCTACTTGCTCTGGCCCAGCTTCTCCCTCTGCCCACCCCTCTTCCTCTTCCAACCTGTCCTGTGGCTGAACTTGACTCCCCCTAGGAAGGACTGTCACTAGGCTTATCCACCCAGCTAGGGTCAGTCTCCTTATCCTCTTCCACCACCAGCCCTTCCTCTAATTCTGAATACCTCCTTTCCCTGGAGGGGCCAGGCTGTGGGGAAGGAGGCTGACCTTCTGGAGCAAGGGTTCCTCTCCCTTGGCTAGCGTGGGTGGACTGCGTTGAAGACTGGGTGATGGATAAGTTACTGGGCATATTATCCGCTATCCACATCAGCAACTGTTCACACTGCTGCGGTTTCAATAGTGGTGTACCCTGAGACCCCATAAGTTGCAAGAAGAAGCTAGGGATTGAATGTCTGCGGTGTGCCACTGCTCACTCCTCAATGGGTGCTGCTGTGACACCCTGTCCATAATCACAGCCTCTGCCCACTGCATCATTTGGAACCCCACGTCGTATAGAGTCGTATAAAGTCTCTGTGTAAGTGCTGCTATATTGTGTATAGCAGCACTTACACAGGGCAATTAGCAGTGAGCTTAGATATGCCCACAGTAAGAAATAAGAAAATTTACTGGTGGTCAGGTCCCACTAGTTTTTGGGAGGCTGTAGTATACAATCTGCTGGTGGCTGCACCTTTAAAATCTGTGACACCCCCTTTACACTGCACAAGCAGAAGTGGACTTAGATATGGCTTGAGTAAGAAAGACAGAAATCTGGAAATATACTAGTGGTCCCACTAGTTTTTCGGGGGCTGTGGGATACAATCTGTTGGTGGCTGCACCTATACACTCTGTGACACCCCCTTTAAACTGTGCAAGCAGTAGTAAACTTAGATATGGCTTGAGTAAGAAAGACAGAAATCTGGAAATATACTGGTGGTCCCACTAGTTTTTGGGGGGCTGTGGGATACAATCTGGTGGTGGCTGCACCAATACACTCTGTAGCACCCCCTTACAATGAGCAGTGAAGTTCCATGCAGGTGTACTACAGATAACAGCAATACAATGTACTACAGCAGCACCACCAGCCACAAAATCATAAAAGAGTACTGAGCACTTATTAGGGGTCTGTATGCAACTCCTAATGTCCCCTTTCTGCCAGCAGCCGATCACCACAGTGTGCTGCTGAAATCGTGGTAGCGCACTGCATGTCCCAGCCAGCAGTCTGAGTACCATTGAGTACCCTAATACTCGAACGATTACCAAGTTTGGATGAGCATGTTCGCTCATCACTAATCCTTATCCTTGGGTTGCAGATTTGGCTTTATTATAAACACAACAATGGAGTACTCATTTACGAGTCTTCACTGACTGTCCCCTACAAAATTTGAATATGCAAAGAAGGGGTCCGTGGAGCCTCAAAACACGGGAATAGCCAGATATCCCTCTCGCCAGAGAAGGAAGCCCCTTGCCAAGGGGTGCCTCCTAGTGGGGAGAGCACCAAACCACCCTGATACATAGTCCCTCAGGTCCTCACTCTGTTGCGAGCTTTGGGACCTAAATAGGGAAACGCCAGGGTGGCCCCTGTAAGGCAAAGTCTAACTCTGTGGTGAGTATATCGACATAAGACAAGGGTTACCAAGGCGAGACATCCATCCACAGACTGCAGTTTCGGGGTATTTGCCCCTCATCAGTGTGGAGTAGGATTCTATCTACGGGGGTCAATGAAAAATAGATCAACAAAACACAACAATCACTAAACTCAGGGAGAACAGCAAAAAAAATCCAATGGAGTACTCATTTTCGAGTCTCCACTAATTGTCCCCTACAAAATTTTAATATGCAAAGAAGGGGCCCGTGGAGCCTCAGTTGCGAGTCTCAAAACATGGGAATAGCCAGATATCCCTCTGCGTATCAGGGTGGTTTGGTGCTCTCCCCACTAGGAGGCACCCCTTGGCAACGGGCTTCCTTCTCTGGAGAGAGGGATATCTTATTATAGATTTTTATCAGAATATCTGAAGATCATTGTGGAGAGAAGAGAGAATTTTTGGACCAAGCCATCCCACAAACAGTCTTATGGCTGCAATTAAAATTTGACAAAATAGTCTGACAATTTATCATTCCTTCACCTCAAAAAAACAAAAAAGAAAACAATACCATGATCTTGCCCTAGTCCTTGAGATCGGGTATGTACTGTGTTTTTCCAGTACGTTTAACATATGCATTTTTAAATGGTTACATTTAACGTACACTAAAAAACTGGGGGAAAACCAATGGATTGCACACAATCCAAATGGATTGCACACAAATGCACCTATTTTTGCTTTTGTTTTTTTATCTCTCCCCCCTAAAACGTATACATTAAATTGACTGCAAAAACGCAGTGTGAACCCAGCCTAAGGAGATGTACAGAATATGTTATACTGTATGTTCTATCTGGATGGAGGTGATGTGAACTACAGCTATCAAAAACTAGAGATGAGTGAATAATCTTCGGAAAATCATTTAGAAAGGTTTCGCTCAGTTGTCACTATAGGGAGTAAGCAGTAATGCATATAGCATAGACGATTCCACTTTTCTTTTGCACCAGTTTTGATTTATCTCCCCCGCTGTAGCCAATAATTTATTTTGCTCCCATTATACGACTGTCTATGCAGTCTATTATGCATGTCTATGCATGTCTATTAACAGGCAGTTTTTAAACAATTTTTCCTTCTGTATTTCATCCCAACATCCAAAATAATATAGAAGCAAAGGAGGCAAGGAATTTGTATTTCTTAATCTTGACCATACTGTCACTTCTTGGCCTTTTATTATTATTATTGAAAGAGTACTCCAGCAAAGAACTAAGCAGTACTTAACAGCTGCTGTATGTCCTGTAGGAAGTGGTGGCAGCAGAGAGCACTGTGTCAGACTGAAAAGAAAACACCACTTCCTACAGGACATACAGCAGTTGATAAGTACTGTAATACTTGAAATTTTTTAGATTCAAGTAAATTACAAATCTATATAACTTTCTGAAATCAGTGGATTTGAAAAAAAAAAACATTTTCGCTGGAGTACCCCTTTAAAACAGACCTTCGACCCTCTTGCCTTTTCCACTGATTTCAGCATCCAGACTAGAGATGAGCGAACCGGGTTCGGCTTCGAGTTCATCTGAACCCGAACGATCGGCATTTGATTAGCGGGGGCTGCTGAACTTGGATAAAGCTCTAAGGTTGTCTAGAAAACATGGATACAGCCAATGACTATATCCAGGTTTTCCACATAGCCTTAGGGCTTTATCCAACTTCAGCAGCCACCGCTAATCAAATGACGAAAGTTCGGGTTCGGATCGACACATGCCGCCCTCCTCACAGCCCAGCTCAGAAATAACTACTCATCCAGTCGGTGACTGAAGTGGGAGACCTCTAAAGTTACTGACAGGAAGCTGGGAGAAAGACTTACAATAAATGGTGGCACTGCAGCTGAGGGGGTACAGGGACAGCTAAGTATAACGTTATTATTTTTTTACCACCACGCCCTGCCCTAGAATTTTACTTTTCCCCTGAGTTTTCCTTTAATCCCATAATGATGGAGGGCGAGTATACTTGTCATGCTACCGTTAATGGGAGGCAAAGAGGGCTTAAGGTGTGGGCACTTTCTGCAGGACTGCAAGTATTAGCCAGCAGTGTCACACATGCTGATCCCGACTTAGCAATCCATAGATCTGGGTTGCAGCAGTCCAGAGCAATACAGCACTGAACTCATGAATCAGTGCTGTGTAATGTATACTGCATCTCTATGAGACGTGTGCAGTTGTATTAGAAGTCCCTAAGGGGGACTTCAAATTACTGCATATGTATATAAAAAAAGTGTTCTTATTAATAAAAAAAATCCCCTCCTCTTATAAAAGTTTGAATCAGCCCCCTTCTTCCATGTATAAATAAAGATAATAAGACAAACTATTAAATTATCTCATTCCTGATCTTGCATGGTAAATGGCATAGGTGCAAAAAAATGCCAAAATGCTAAATTTCTGATTTTATTTTTGTCACATCAAATCCAGAAAAATTGTAATAAAAGTGATAAAAAAATGCATATATGCAAGCAAGGTACCAATAGAAAGTACAGGTCATGGTGCAAAAAATGACACCTCACACAGCCCCACAGACCAAAACTTAATAGCGTTATAAGGATCAGAATAAAACAATTTAAAGAGCTTTTATTTTTATATAAGTTTTAATCTTTTAAAAGCCATGAAATAGGATAAAAGTTACATATCATTGTAATCGAACCGACATGAGGAACATAGGTAACATGTCAGTTATACCATAGGGCAAACAGTGTAAACTTGAAACCCCTGAAAATAAAAAGAATGGCACTTTTATTTTCAAATTTCACTACACAAATAATTTTTTTCTAGTTTTGCAGCACATTTTATGGAAAATTATGTCTGTTATTGCACAGTATATTCGGTGTTGCAAAAAATAAGGGCTCATGTGGGTCTGTAGGTGAAAAAATTTTAACACTGTGGCCTTTTAAACAAAAGGAGGATAAAATGAAAGTGCAAAAATGAAAATGTCTTAGTCCTTAAGGGCTTAAAGGAGAATTCCAGTGGACCTATATGCTTTTTGTGCATTTTATTTATTACTAGAAAATGTACCCGGCGCTGCCCGGGTATAAAGTGTCAGTGTGTATAGGGGGTCCTGTATACCTGTAGTATAGAGTTGGTGGAGGTGCTGTATACCTGGAGTATAGAGTTGGTGGAGGTCTTGTATACCTGAAGTATATAGTTCGGGGGTCCTGTATACCTGTAGTGTATAGTTTGGGGTTCTGTATACCTGTAGTATAGAGTTGGTGAAAGTGCTGTGGCAGTGTTATTCAGTCACAGTGTGGCCGTATTGGTAAGGTCTGGTATGGCAGTGTTATCCAGTCACAGTATGGCGGTATTGGTCAGGTCTGGTATGGAGTTGTTATCCAGTCACAGTGTGGCAGTATTGGTCAGGTCTGGTATGGCAGTGTTATCCAGTCACAGTATGGCGGTATTGGTAAGGTCTGGTGTGGCGGTGTTATCCAGTCACAATGTGGCGGTATTGGTCAGGTCTGGTGTGGCGGTGTTATCCAGTCACAGTATGGCGGTATTGGTCAGGTCTGGTGGGGCAGTGTTATCCAGTCACAATGTGCCGGTATTGGTCAGGTCTGGTATGGCGGTGTTATCCAGTCACAGTATGGCGGTATTGGTCAGGTCTGGTAGGGCAGTGTTATCCAGTCACAGTATGGCGGTATTGGTCAGGTCTGATATGACAGTGTTATCCAGTCACAGTATGGGGGTATTGGTCAGGTCTGGTGTGGCAGTGTTATCCAGTCACAGTATAGCGATATTGGTCAGGTCTGATATGACAGTGTTATCCAGTCACAGTATGGCGGTATTGGTCAGGTCTGGTATGGCAGTGTTATCCAGTCACAGTATGGCGGTATTGGTCAGGTCTGGTATGGCAGTGTTATCCAGTCAAAATGTGGCGGTATTGGTCAGATCTGGTATGATGGTGTTATCCAGTCACAGTATGGTGGTATTGGTCAGGTCTGGTGTGGCGGTGTTATCCAGTCACAGTATGGTGGTATTGGTCAGGTCTGGTATGGCAGTGTTATCCATTCACAGTATGGCGGTATTGGTCAGGTCTGGTATGGCAGTGTTATCCAGTCACAATGTAGAGGTATTGGTCAGGTCTGGTATGGCGGTCTTATTTGGTATGGTATGACAGTGTTATCCAGTCACAGTATGGCGGTATTGGTCAGGTCTGGTATGGCAGTGTTATCCAGTCACAGTATGGTGGTATTGGTCAGGTCTGGTGTGGGGGTGTTATCCAGTCACAGTATGGCGGTATTGGTCAGGTCTGATATGACAGTGTTATCCAGTCACAGTATGGCAGTATTGGTCAGGTCTGGTGTGGCAGTGTTATCCAGTCACAATATGGCGGAATTAGTCAGGTCTGGTATAGCGATGTTATCCAGTCACAGTATGGCGGTATTGGTCAGGTCTGGTGGGGCAGTGTTATCCAGTCACAATGTGCCGGTATTGGTCAGGTCTGGTATGGCGGTGTTATCCAGTCACAGTATCGTGGTATTGGTCAGGTCTGGTGGGGCAGTGTTATCCAGTCACAGTATGGCGGTATTGGTCAGGTCTGATATGACAGTGTTATCCAGTCACAGTATGGGGGTATTGGTCAGGTCTGGTGGGACAGTGTTATCCAGTCACAGTATGGCGGTATTGGTCAGGTCTGATATGACAGTGTTATCCAGTCACAGTATGGCGGTATTGGTCAGGTCTGGTATGGCAGTGTTATCCAGTCACAGTATGACGGTATTGGTCAGGTATGGTGTGGCAGTGTTATCCAGTCACAGTATGGCGGTATTGGTCAGGTCTGGTATGGCAGTGTTATCCAGTCACAATGTGGCGGTATTGGTCAGGTCTGGTATGGCGGTGTTATCCAGTCACAGTATGGCGGTATTGGTCAGGTCTGGTGTGGCGGTGTTATCCAGTCACAGTATGGTGGTATTGGTCAGGTCTGGTATGGCAGTGTTATCCATTCACAGTATGGCGGTATTGGTCAGGTCTGGTATGGCAGTGTTATCCAGTCACAATGTGGAGGTATTGGTCAGGTCTGGTATGGCGGTCCTATTTGGTATGGTATGACAGTGTTATCCAGTCACAGTATGGCGGTATTGGTCAGGTCTGGTATGGCAGTGTTATCCAGTCACAGTATGGTGGTATTGGTCAGGTCTGGTGTGGCGGTGTTATCCAGTCACAGTATGGCGGTATTGGTCAGGTCTGATATGACAGTGTTATCCAGTCACAGTATGGCGGTATTGGTCAGGTCTGGTGTGGCAGTGTTATCCAGTCACAATATTGCGGTATTGGTCAGGTCTGGTATAGCGGTGTTATCCAGTCACAGTATGGCGGTATTGGTCAGGTCTGGTATGGAGTTGTTATCCAGTCACAGTATGGCGGTATTGGTCAGGTCTGGTATGGTGGTGTTATCCAGTCACAGTATGGCGGTATTGGTCAGGTCTGGTATGGCAGTGTTATCCAGTCACAATGTGGCGGTATTGGTCAGGTCTGGTATGGCGGTGTTATCCAGTCACAGTATGGTGGTATTGGTCAGGTCTGGTGTAGCAGTGTTATCCATTCACAGTATGGCGGTATTGGTCAGGTCTGGTATGGCAGTGTTATCCAGTCACAATGTGGCGGTATTGGTCAGGTCTGGTATGGCGGTGTTATCCAGTCACAGTATGGCGGTATTGGTCAGGTCTGGTGTGGCAGTGTTATCCATTCACAGTATGGCGGTATTGGTCAGGTCTGGTATGGAGTTGTTTTCCAGTCACAGTGTGGCGGTATTGGTCAGGTCTGGTATGGAGTTGTTATCCAGTCACAGTATGGCGGTATTGGTCAGGTCTGGTATGGCGGTGTTATCCAGTCACAGTGTGGCGGTATTGGTCAGGTCTGGTGTGGCAATGTTATCCAGTCACAGTATGGCGGTATTGGTCAGATCTGGTGTGGTGGTGTTATCCAGTCACTGTATGGTGGTATTGGTCAGGTCTGGGGTGGTGGTTTTGGTCAGGTCTGGTGTGGCGGTGTTAAATGTGACGTGTGGAGCTATTACCTACCAGTCCTGATGCTAATTGGTGTGTAAGGATGAGGCACCTTCAGGTTTAGTGCTTAGGGCAGCAGCAGCTGGTAATACTGCCCTGTATACCTGTATAGATGGAGTAGGAGGTCCTGTATACATGTACTGTATAGATGGAGTAGGGGGGCCTGTATACATGTGCTGTATAGATAGAGTAGGGGGTCCTTTATACATGTACTGTATAGATGGAGTAGGGGGTCTTGTATACATGTACTGTATAGATGGAGTAGGGGGTCCTTTATACATGTACTGTATAAATGTAGTAGGGGGCCCTGTATACCTGTAGTGCCCTGTATATACCTGTACTGTATAGATGGAGTTGGGGGTCCTGTATACATGTACTGTATAGATGGAGTAGGGGGTTCTGTATATACATGTACTGTATAGATGGAGTAGGGGGTCCTGTATACCTGTAGTTCCCTGTATATACCTGTACTGTATAGATGGAGTAGGGGGTCCTGTATACATGTACTGTATAGATGGAGTAGGGGGTCCTGTATACATGTACTGTATAGTTGGAGTAGGGGGTCCTGTATACCTGTACTGTATAGATGGAGTAGGGGGTCCTGTATACATGTCCTGTATAGATGGAGTAGGGGGTCCTGTATACATGTACTGTATAGATGGACTAGGGGGCCCTGTATACATGTACTGTATAGATGGAGTAGGGGGTCCTGTATACATGTACTGTATAGATGGACTAGGGGGCCCTGTATACATGTACTGTATAGATGGAGTAGGGGGTCCTGTGTACCTGTACTGTATAGATGGAGTGGGGGGTCCTGTATGCATGTACTGTATAGATGGAGTAGGGGGTTCTATATATACATGTACTGTATAGATGGAGTAGGGGGTCCTGTATATACATGTACTGTATATATGGAGTAGGGGGTCCTGTATATACATGTACTGTATAGATGGAGTAGGGGGTCCTGTATACATGTACTGTATAGATGGAGTAGGGGGTCCTGTATACATGTACTGTATAGATGGAGTAGCGGGTCTACCAGTTATTACTGTGGATGTTGTGAGGCAGCTTCCCTAGCAACCACTGCTCCCTGTAAAAATGAAAGCAGTAATCCTATTGGTTGCTAAGGCTCCCAACTGCCGTTTTCTCTGGGCAGCTGCAGCTAATTTTATCACCTGTGTGCAGTGTGGAGATTTTCCAATTCATCTCTATGGGGCGCCGCTCTTTCCCCTCCCCCTCCCCTCCTGTACATCTGGCGGGGACGGGACCTTGGCAATAACCTTCCTGGTGACCCAATGTGTGTGCCAAATTTGTGGTCAAACGGTTCAGGCGTTTGGAAGTCTATATGGGACAGACAGACAGACAGACTTTCATTTTTATAATATAGATAGGATCGCTGTAGTTCACCATTAAGTACAATGGTTCACTTCCCCTCCCATATCTTATCCTGCTTGGGGCTTAGCTTCCAGCTGACTGTCAATAAAACTGGAATATGGAAAAGAAGGAGAGCTAGGAGGTATTCAAATTTGCAACAGTTCTTGGGCTTGGGAATCCCTTTTTGAACAGGGAAATAAATGTATTTTTGTATGTTATAGAAGCACAGACAGATATATGAAAGGTATTGTGTGTCTCCTTGACCTAACAACTTTTCTACACGTTTCAACAGTTTAGAATGTGAATTGCAACTGACAGATTCAATTTTAAGGAAAAAATATGGAGGCTGCCAGACAGGGGCGTAGCTAGGATTCATGGGGCCCCATAGCAAAAAACTCAATGGGGCCCCCCCTTCCCTACACACTAATATATATATGTGTAAATTCAAGAAATTGCAGCACTTCCATAAAGTGAAAAAAATCTTAGGGGGACATTTATTAAGTCCGGCGTTTTCTGCGCCGGACTTAAAAATGCCCCCGCATCTCCGGCACTACGGAGATTTATGTAGAGGCGGACTGCCTCTACATAAATCCCGTGCGAGCCGGTGCGCATGGCCGAAAACCTACACCAGCTGAGGACTGGTACATCAACCAGTGCAACGTTTTTGTCTTATCCAGAGTCCTTTCTCAAGGGCTCTGGATGAGACAGAAACGTTGCACTGGCTGATATATTTTTTTGAATAAACACTAAGATTTTTTTCACTTTATGGAAGTGCTGCAATTTCTACATACTTGATGATGTGGCCAAAAAAGAAGTTCTCTTGTGGCCAGAGGCAGAATCCTATAGTTATATATATAGGTGCAGGATCAGACCTTTTGCTTAACCCTTTATTTACTGCAGTGTGTAAGTGACCCAGTGTTCTCTTACATGCTGCAACACAATAAAAGGGTTAATACAGAAGACAATTAGCTCTCTCCTTCACTACTCCTGCACTGATAACCCCTGACCTCTGCAGGAACTCAGAGAACAGAGGTCAGAGGTTATCAGAGTAGTAAGGCAGAGAGCTAATTGTCTTCTTTATTAACCCTTTTTTTGTTTTGCAGCATGTTAGAGAACACTGGGTCACTTACACACTGCAGTAAATAAGGGGTTAAGCAAAAGGACACAGGAGGCTCTTATCTTCCCTGGGCCCCCTCCCTCCACGGGCCCCATAGCAACCGCCTTCCCTGCCTCTATGGTAGCTACGCCACTGCTGCCAGACACTCTTCTAAGCTACCAGAAATGGTTTGAAATTTCCTGCTATTCATCGACCTCTCTGCTGCTGCTCTGTACAAACAGAGGAAATATAGTACTGGAGCAAAACTTCTATTCCTCTATAAATTAAAACGGACACATCACTTGAATACACAGAAAATCTAGAGTGATAATCAAGGCCTAATTATTACTTTTAATCTGACAATTAGGTAAGTACACTAGGTAAATTTACAAATTTACAAATTAACATTTGTAGGTAGAAATAAATTAATATAATTAAATATTTAATAATAATTACAATAATTAAATATGGCACATATTTTATCTATCTATCTATCTATCTATCTATCAATAGTCTATATTAAGCTGCACTTCCTAGACAATTTCGGGTGCCAGTGAAAAATGTCCTGATCACAGACTAGATACATTTCAGCTGAACAAATATTTTCTGGCACTCCAGTTAGTGAATGTGAAAAAAGATTTATTGTACCATATTCACACATGTACAGCACAGCAAGACAGGTTACGAAGCGACGTTTCGGCAGTCTATTACCGCCATTTTCAAGCATAACCACAGTGACATCAACTCCAAATTAAATACTGTACACACAAAGGAGGACATGTATCATCGGGCGTACAGGGGTTTTTCGGCGGAAAGTGCCGATTTGCGCATTATTTTATTCGCAAATGGCCGATTTGCGAATAAAATATTCGCAAATTGGCACTTTCCACCGGGTACACCAGGGGGCAGGGAGGGGGTGTGAAGGGGGCGGAACCGTGGGCGCGGACTCAGAGTCCACACGATTCACCATCCGTTCCGCCAAAAGATACGCCGAAAACGTACTCCAGTCCTCAACTCAGGTTTTCGGCTGTGCGCACCGGAGCGCACAGGATTTATGTAGAGGCAGTCCGCGGGACATTTATAAGTCCGGCGTAAAAAAAAGCCGGACTTAATAAATGTCCCCCAAAGTGTAGACGGCACTGTGCTGCAATAGCTCTAGTGGGTGCACAGCCCTATAGGAGTTAGACTCAGACTCTTGCTGAATTCCAAACAACATAGCGATGAGGCGGCACTCCAGATATAGTGAATAAAGCAAGTGAATTTATTCACCCATTATTTGCAATACAACGTTTCAGTTTCTCAATGAAGCCTTTTTCAAGCAATGTGTTGCTTAAAAAAGGTTTAATTGAGAAACTGAAACATTGTATTGCACATAATGGGTGAATAAATTCACTTGCTTTATTCACTATATCTGGAGTGCCACCTCATTGCTACGTTGTTTGTTTCCAAATTAAATACATGTGTTCTAATTAACAATCCACTACAATAGGTTCACACACAAATCAGTCAGTTCAAGTTCTAGTAATGTTTCCATGTAAGTACACCTATTAGGGTGTGAAAAATGTCCAAAAGTTCATTCTTAACTTTCAAAGTGTTATGATATGCTATATTCGTAAATAAAAGTGAAGTACATTCATTGTTTCCGTGCAGTTAAGTGTATTTGTACATATTAAACATCTTTTCTGGAATATGATAGGGTACATTCACTGTAGTACTACACCTTGGAGCAAGGAAGTAGTTTCCCGGTGCAAGGTGCAACCTAAATAGGTGTGGTATACTTGGAGACATTGTCCCCGGCGTGGGCCGCTCCCACTCATAAGACGTTGTTCACACATATCTGTCATGACCCGTACGGGAATCCAAACCTGGACTAAAATTGTAGCCCCAAAGACGTAGTTAAGGAGATGACTTGGTAGAGTTTCGCTGTCGTCAGGTAAGTATCCCAGCGACTTGGTACTCCATTCATAAGTCAAAAGACCTCTCCAAGTCGTGGCTTCAAGATTGTAAGCTTCAAAACCGCGAAGTGTAAACAGTGTGCAAGTGGACTTCCTTGCTCCATGTTTCTACTAGTGATATGTCCCCTCCTGTTCCATAAGGATCCAATCAGAAAGGATAATTTCAGTTAGTAATACTCAATTCTAATGGTGCGTTTACCCTGACAGATTTATCTTACAGATCTTTGAAGCCAAAACCTGGAACAGACTCTAAACAGGGATCAGGTCATAAAGTAAAGACTTTTCAAATCCATTCCTGGCTTTGGCTTCCAAAATCTGTCAGATAAATCTTTCTGTGTAAACGCACCCTAATACAGCTATACAGTGGGGGAAAAAAGTATTTAGTCAGTCACCAATAGTGCAAGTTCTCCCACTTAAAAAGATGAGAGGCGTCTGTAATTTACATCATAGGTAGACCTCAACTATGAGAGACAAAATGAGAAAACAAATCCCGAAAATCACATTGTCTGATTTTGTAAGAATTTATTTGCAAATTATGGTGAAAAATAAGTATTTGATCACCTACAAACAATCAAGATTTCGGGCTCTCACAGACCTGTAACTTCTTCTTTAAGAATCTCCTCTTTCCTCCACTCATTACCTGTAGTAATGGCTCCAAACTCCACTATAGTAAAGGCCAAAGAGCTGTCAAAGGACACCAGAAACAAAATTGTAGTCCTGCACCAGGCTGGGAAGACTGAATCTGCAATAGGCAACCAGCTTGGAGTGAAGAAATCAACTGTGGGAGCAATAATTAGAAAATGGAAGAAATACAAGACCACTGATAATCTCCCTCGATCTGGGGCTCCACGCAAAATCTCACCCCGTGGGGTCAAAATGATCACAAGAACGGTGAGCAAAAATCCTAGAACCACGCGGGGGGACCTAGTGAATGAACTGCAGAGAGCTGGGACCAATGTAACAAAGCCTACCATCAGTAACACACTACACCGCCAGGGACTCAGATCCTGCAGTGCCAGACGTGTCCCACTGCTTAAGCCAGTACATGTCCGGGCACGTCTGAAGTTTGCTAGAGAGCATTTGGATGATCCAGAAGAGTATTGGGAGAATGTCCTATGGGCTGATGAAACCAAAGTGGAACTGTTTGGTAGAAACACAACTTGTCATGTGTGGAGGAAAAAGAATACTGAGTTGCATCCATCAAACACCATACCTACTGTAAAGCATGGGGGTGGAAACATCATGCTTTGGGGCTGTTTCTCTGCAAAGGGGCCAGGACGACTGATACGGGTACATGAAAGAATGAATGGGGCCATGTATCGTGAGATTTTGAGTGCAAACCTCCTTCCATCAGCAAGGGCATTGAAGATGAAACGTGGCTGGGTCTTTCAACATGACAATGATTCAAAGCACACCGCCAGGGCAACGAAGAAGTGGCTTCGTGAGAAGCATTTCAAGGTCCTGGAGTGGCCTAGCCTATAGAACCCTATAGAAAACCTTTGGAGGGAGTTGAAAGTCCGTGTTGCCAAGCGACAACCCCAAAACATCACTACTCTAGAGGAGATCTGCATGGAGGAATGGGCCAACATACCAACAACAGTGTGTGCCAACCTTGTGAAGACTTACAGAAAACGTTTGACCTCTGTCATTGCTAACAAAGGATATATAACAAAGTATTGAGATGAATTTTTTTACCGACCAAATACTTATTTTCCACCATAATTTGCAAATAAATTCTTACAAAATCAGACAATGTGGTTTTCTGAATTTGTTTTCTCATTTTGTCTCATATAGTTGAGGTCTACATATGTTGTCAATTACAGGCCTCTCTCATCTTTTTAAGTAGTAGAACTTGCACTATTGGTGACTGACTAAATACTTTTTTTCCCCACTGTATTATGAAGTTGGTACCAAATCATCACAGATTACGATACTCACACGACTATGGAAGAAGTGGACATAGGTATTTATCTCTGGATGTATTTGGATGTTTTATATTCTACATTAAGTCAGTTTTCACCTAGAGCTTCAGTTTTAAAAATCCACTCTAGTTCTTTTTTCTTTAGAACTAATTGTTGATCTCCTCCTCTTTTTAGTGGCCCCACTCTGTCAACCACCATAAAATGCAGGTCCTTCTCGTTGTGGCCCCACTCAGAAAAATGCTTCAAAACAGGTAGGTCTAATTTTTCTTTCCTAATTGAATATCTATGTTGATTTATTCTTGTCTTTGGATCCCATGTTGTTTCTCCAAATAAGTTTTGCCGCATGAAAACCATAGAGCGTGTATAACATATTCTGAAACACACGTAAGGTATTGTTTAATCTTAAATGTTTTGCCTGTTATAGGATGTTTCAATTCAGTTCCCTTATGCATTAACTTACAGTTTATGCAATTAAGGCATGGATATGATCCTGTTTTTGCTGTAGTGATGTAAGTTTGTGTGGGATGCATGCTTTTACGGACTTCTGCTCTCACCAGCATGTCCTTAAGGTTGCTGCCCCTTCTGTATGACATCAATGGTGGGTTTTGAAACTCCTTAATATTACGGTATCCCTTTTTAACAATGTACCAAAATTTATTAATAATGGTACCCACTTTAGGTGAGAAATGAGAATATGTAGATACAAACGGCATCTGTTCCAATCTGTAATTTTTAGGTTTGTCTTGTAGTAGTGTCTGTCCATTCCCCTGATTTCTTTTTCCCAATCTATCAGTAATTTATTTTGATACCCTCTTTCCCTAAATTGGGACGAAATTTTAGTTAGGGCTATATCCAGGTTTCGTGGATCATCCACAATCCTTCTAGCCCGCAACATCTGACTTCTGGGTAGTGATCTAATTGTTCTGTTAGGATGACAACTTCTAAAGGAGAGGTCTTTTGACTTGTCTGAAAGGAGCACCGAGTCGCTGGGATACTTACCTGACGACAGCGGAACTCTGGCAAGTCATCTTCTTAACTACCTCTTTGGGGCTACAATTTTAGTCCAGGCCTAGATTCCCATATGGGTCATGACAGATATGTGTGAACAATGTTTTATGAGTGGGAGCGGCCCACGCTGGGGAGAAAGTCTCCAAGTATACCACACCTATTTAGGTTGCACCTTGCAACTGATACCAGGAAACTTCTTCCTTGCTCCAACGTGTAGTACTATAGTGAATGTACCCTATTGTATCCCATAAAAGATGTTTTGATATGTAACAATTGATTTTCAAGCTATCATTTCACAAATACACTTAACTGCATGGAAACATGAACGGACTTCACTTTTATTTATGCATATTGTAACACGTCGAAAGTTATGAATGAACTTTTGGACATTTTACACACCCTAATGGGTGTATTTACATGGACAAGTTACCAGAACTTGAATTTATTGATTTGTGTGTGAACCTATTGTGTGTGGATTGTTAATTAAAACACATGTATTTAATTTGGAGTTGATGTCACTGTTATGCTTGAAAATAGCGGTAATGTACTGCCGAAACGTTGCATCGTAACCTGTCTTGCTGTGCTGTACATGTGTGAATATGGTACAATAAATCTTTTTTCACGTTCACTAACTGGAGTGCCAGCTATCTGTTCAGCTGGTATCTATCTATCTATCTATCTAGAGCAAGAAAGGCCTGCAGCACTCCTCAATGTATAGGAAGGTGGGTGCCAAGCGGTCAGCACAAGGGACCAACAGTGCGTGGTATATAAACGGGTAGAAAACTGCAGCACTCGAAGTACAGTCAAGAAAACGTGATTGTTTATTCCACCCAAAACTTGCGACGTTTCGCTCCCTCACTGCTTGAAAAAGCTCCCAGTGAGGGAGTGAAACGTCGCAAGTTTTGGGTGGAATAAACATCACGTTTTCTTGACTGTACTTCGAGTGCTGCGGTTTTCTACCCGTTTATCTATCTATCTATCTATCCCTAACTAGATTTATCCCTCTTACACTTAGTATAACACCGGCAGTTCTGTTACATGGCCATGTCACAGAACGGCTGGTGTCAGTGAAGATCACCCTGGATGAACTTAATTTCTTTAGGATTGGGATGCGGACAATTAACCATAGCAGGCAATGCAAAGTGAGGCCAGAGCTGTTCTCTACATTGCCTGCTCTGTCAGTCTTGTGCGAACACTATTCAATGAATCCAATGTATACACTCCAGCCAGGATTCCATATTAATTAATGTAATTGGCAATTTTATTAAATAACGGCCGTGGTTGCAAAAACTACAAACAATGTTTAATGAAATTATACGTAGTGTGAACCAAAAATACCCCCCACTTAATGAACCAGAAAAAAAATCTCAGGATCCCTTCCTCCATTTTGGTCTGCGCCTAGTTTGTACCCTGAACACCACCTTGTAAAAGAAACTCCTTTCCATCTTTCCCAACCCTCTTATACAGCCTTCACATTTTTCCCACTGCTGACACTTAAAGTCCTTTATGATAAAGCCAGTGATGTAGCTATGCTGGTTACAGCGGTCACCACAGCAACTGGGCTCGTACTCTAGGGGGCACCTGCTAGGCCCCCTCACCACTTCTTGTCACTTTGGAGTTCTCCTGAATAAGCTGTGACAATGATTTGGGAGAACTGCAGTGAGCAAAGCAGCAGGCTGTTCTCTCCCAATTTAATTGTATCAATCAACAATCACTAAAAAGTGAATAGAGTGCCGGCAAGAGCCAGGGAGCACTGTGCTTCTGGGAAGAAAGGATATGCAAAATAGCTCTCACAACTCTTGAGCAAAGAGATGTCCCTTCAAGTCAAGTCTTAGTCAGTGCAGGGACACTGCATACTCCCCCACTAAAAATAATATTTATGGTGTGGATCCCTTCCTTGTCATTTTGAATGAGAAGACATACTCGCAGCGGAATTAACATGGAGCCTATAACTGGAGGTTGGCACAGGCAATAGCTCAGGAGAGGGTAAAGCAAGTACATAGAAGAGTTGGTACTTGCTGGGATCTCAAATCTTGATCTGAGCAGAACTTCGCCTATAGTGGACAGTCTTCTGCTCACTGGAGTACTAGGAAGCACTTCTTGTTGCTGAGGAACTGGCTGTGGAAATTGCCCATCACTAGTGCATATTTTAAGTCTTTTACAGTACACAGCTTGAGGAGTCCTTCCAGACTTTTGGATCTCATACATGCCTGCTGATGGGTATGGAATAGCAACAACTGTGTATGATTCCACTTCCCATAATGGATCCAACTTTCCTAAATGCAGGAAAGGGGGCGCAGTCCCGGGGAGAGGTGCTGCAGCGGCAGCCTGGGCGGGTATAGGTGCTCACCGGGGGGTGGAAGTGGGGAGCTGAGGCCGCTCAGTGAGGTACCAGGGTATGCCACCAGTGCCCCCCAATCTGTAGGCACCCTGACTGAACATGGTGCTGCAGTAAAGCTAAAGCAGACTGGAGCTGACTGTCCTACACTAGGTAGGACGTCCGAAAATAATGATCATGTTCACTATTTTGACGCCCGGGGGAAAAACCGCCGTTATTCAATACGCTGTGTGCATTGGACGTCTGTCTTCCTATTGACTTCAATGCATTGCATTGCAGTCAGTTAAATCTCTGCAAAAAAGGACGTTATTTTAAATATGAAAATCGTCCGCCTTTTTAATATTTTTGATGTTGTGTGAACAAAGACTTACTCTGTATGTATGATTTATTAAGTCACGGACTACACTATACACCTGCTATCTCATACTTTGAATACATAGCTACAGTCTCAGCTCATGTCTTGTCTAGACAATACTTTTCAGTGCTATACAAATTAATAATATGCCAGAATTATCCTATGCTTAATACAGCTGTGCTCTGTATTCACTCTGAAAATTAAATTTAGTCTACTGGGCCACTGACAGCTGGGCCTTGCACACATTTAATGGATTTGATATGGGTCTGCAGTTTGTGCCTGCAAGCAAAAAAATGATTATTATTTTCATAAAATAGAGACATTTTTGTTTAAGCTTAAAATTAAAATGTTCCGTTTATATTCAGAATCTTCCAGAAAGATGCAAGAAGAAGCATTTCTCACTGTATTGGATTAGAAGAAATATATACCATTTTCAAAGACTGGTAACATAACAGCATTGTATTACTGCATAAATTTAAATAATACAGCAATTTACTTTGCAATATAGGCACATGACTTAGGAAGGATTTTGCTAGATGTTGCTTGTTTTATCTAATGAAGTAGTTAAGCTTAAAAAAAAAACCTCAATAAGCAGCACCGAAATGAATAGTTTGTAATGTTTTATATAAGGGTAAGCTTCAGAATTTCCCACCTTACGCCGACTTTATGTGCTTCTCTTTAGTTGGGCATTATCATTGCTAATAAATAATGGTAAATCAGCAGGGGAACTGATATACTACATCTTTGCAATTTACTTAATTATTTAGTTAGTTATTTATTTGTTTATTTATTTATTGTTTTAATATTAAATACAATGCTGTACATTTTGCTACTAGGTGTCTGACTGGAAAACTGTAGTTCAGGCTCTGTCAATAATGCCATTTGGAAGTGATGCCAGTTGTTCCTCTGCTCTGCACAACCTGGCCTAGTGAAGATGACAGCATACATAAGGCTAGCATTATCTATACATTTACTAAGGTTTTTTATTTCCTATGTGTCATCACAGGTACACTTCTAAGTTTATAATCTCACTTGTTGTGTTCACTGTTGTCTTGCATGATGCCATTAATGGCTTTTTGATACCCTGCCAAAAACCCCTTGGCTGCCACTTTCCATAGTGCTGGCAAGCACTGTGGTGTGAGTGTGGAGCTGCTGTGGGAGAAGTCCGTAGGCTAGAGAGAAGAAGAAGAGAATCAGAGAGCCAGAATAGTACTGTACCCAATGCCATTGCCATAAGACAAGCTGGTGTGCTTGTAGACAATTTGTGAAACTTCAGGAACAATTGCTGGTTTGGTTTGGGATATAAGAACCCCAGGCCAGTGTAAGGATGACCAGTGGTGAGACACTGAAGGCTCCAAGGCTTACTGAAGCCTTGTTGATCTCAATCTAGCTGTGTAAGTGAACTGTTGGGCAAAGAAGCACAACAGTAAGGCAAATGTGTAATTGGAGAATTATCATTTTAATTTTTCACCTACAGCGGTGTATGAGGTGTCATGTTTTGCACCATGATCCCTAGTTTTTATTAAGCATGAAAAAACAATCCCAGCGCAGAAGATACATGATTTAAACAAGAGAAAATGCATTTATATTGGGAAAAAAATACTTTTATTGTTTCACAAAGATAAAAAAAAACCAAATCATGGGTCTATGGAGTACAACACAATTAAAACACTGACATGACACAGAAACTCCACATTCAACAAAAGAAAGAGGACCCCGGATCAAAAGACCCTAAATGCAGTAATGGAAATATTGCAGTATTCCCCCACTGGAACCAAATGGACAAATAAGCAGTACAGAATAAACAAAGTGCAATAGTGCAAATAAAGACTGGTATGTCCAAGAGAAATCACAATGCTGCTAACATAATACAGAAAAAGGGGAAGATTCAGCCTGACAAAATACGCAATATAGTAACAGTTTTGCTGTTTCCGCCTAAAAATACAAAAGTGCAGAGTAGTAATACAAGCAAGGGATCCAGGGCCTTGCGACCAGACGTGTTTTCGCTGCAAGGCATCTTCTTCCTTTTAACTGTTTACTGTATACCCGAGTTTGTTGCTATTTCTATATATATTCCTATAACTATCAAACCCAAACACCTCTTGCAGGTAAAGTTATTATAAGCTCCACATTAAAACAATTCTGTCTATAATATTCTTGTTACACCCTCTACTTTAATGAGGTGGTCACTAGTAGCTAATTGTTGTAACCTCACAAGCCCATAGGGTCACGCTTGGAATTAGATTCCACATACACCACTTTCTCAGTGTAATATTGTTAAGCCATGCTCTGGTACTAACAAGACACTCCCTCTCCCAACACCTCGGTAGCATCCTGAGAAAACATCAGCTCTGCCTTTAGTCTTATTATTGCAGATAACACACCCTTTTCATATGAGCCACTATGCAGCTGCACCAGTATGACTGGCCTTGTCTTATACTGGAATTCCTATAAAGTCTGTGAATTAAATCCCTTATAAAAGATCACCTTGTGAGAATCTCATTAAAAAGGTTAAAGACTAAACTTCTTCTTCAACACTAGGAGGTGCATATGAAATTTTGGTGCAGTTCATTGAGAATTGTACAAATCCTCATGTAGTTAATTCTCCTTACTGACAGCTAAAGGAACATAGAAATTTATATTATATTATATTATTAAAAAGGAAAAAAAATACTACTCTGCCCTTTATAACATCTACTACTAACACCTACACCATTCTAAAGACAACACACCCTTTCTCTTAACCCTTAGATGACTGGGCCAATTTCAATTTTTGCGCTTTCGTTTTTTCCTCCTTGTGCTTAACCCCTTAGTGACCGCCGATACGGCTTTCTACGGCGGTCACTAATGGTCCTTATTCTGCTGCCATCAGCTTTTTACGGCGATGGCAGAGAATAAGGCTGCGGGGCCGGGACGGCCCCCACCCCATCCCCCCGGCTACCGGAGGTAGCTGAGGGGTTGGGGCAGTGTGTGAGGTCCGTCCCGCCCCCCCCCCCCTTACCGACGATCGCCGCTATTAACGTTATAGCGGCGGCCATCGTTAAAAGGGATTACCGGTGCCGCCGCCGCCTTTCATCTCCCCCCACCGTGAATCTACGGCGGGGGGAGATGAAATAAGTGTATATCAGACCCCAGATCAGACCCCCCTAGTGCCCCGATAACTAACCCCCCTCCCCCGGCGGCCATCATTTCCAAGATGGCCGCCGCCATCGCTGTGAACCGACTAACGTCGGTTCACAGCGATTAAAAAGTTAAAATGAATGAAAGCCCCATGCTCTCCGCCACCGGAGGTAGCGGAGAGCATGGGGCAGTCATCGGGGACCCCCCTGTTGGGTCCCGGTACAAGTGATCAGCGGTATATACTATATACCGCTGATCGCTTGTACCATGTGCTCCCGGCACTTTTTATCCCCTGTCACCATAAATGATTGGTGACAGGGGATAAAAAGTGATGTCCCCCCACCCCCCAAGTCGCCCCCCACCCCCCCTGTCACCCCCGTCCCCCAGTCACCCCCCCTTCCCCATATACTCACCGGATCCACGGAGCTCCTTCCTCCTCGACGTCCTGGCTGGTTATGAAGTGCGCATGCGCTTCACAACCAGCCAACTCTGAAAATTTAAAGTGACAGAGACCAATTTGGTCTCTGTCACTGAACTATGATTACTGAGATAGAAAATATCACAGTAATCATAGTAATACAGTGAAAATGAATATGTAAAGTACAAAAAGTGACAAACATACAAAAAAATAAAACACACACTTTTTATTATAGTAATAATTGCAGTTTACTCCCAAATTACCCCTAACCCCTCCCCAGATTACCCGTAACCACCGCACGTTGCCCGTAACCACCGCACGTTGTCCGTAACCACCGCACGTTGCCCGTAACCACCGCACGTTGCCCGTAACCACCACACGTTGTCCGTAACCACCGCACGTTGCCCGTAACCACCGCACGTTGCCCGTAACCACCGCACGTTGCCCGTAACCACCGCAAATTGCCAGTGACCCCCTCCAGATTGCCCGTAACCACCCCAAATTACATGTACCCACCCCAGATTACCTATAAGCACTTCAGTTTATCAGTAACAATCCCAGATTGTCTGTAACCCTTCCAGGTTGCACATAACCCCCCCAGGTTCCCCGTAATCATGCCAGATTACATGTAACCCCCCCAGATTGCACGTAACCACTGCGCGTTGCCTCTGACCACGCCACGATGCCTCTGACCACGCCACAATGCCTCTGACCACCGCACGTCGACTCTGAGCACCGCACGTCGCCTCTGACCACCGCACGTCGCCTCTGACCACCACACGTCGCCTCTGACCACCGCATGTCGCCTCTGACCACCGCACGTTGCCTCTGACCACCGCACCTTGCCTCTGACCACCCCAAATTGCCAATGACCCCCTCCAGATTGCGGTGCCCATGTCAGATTACAGGTACCCACCCCAGATTGCCTATAAGAATTTCAGTTTATCCGTAACCACCCCACATTGCCCGTAACCACCCCACGTTGCCCGTAACCACCCCAGATTGTCAGTAAGCACTGCAGGTTGCGCGTAACCACCCCACGTTGCCCCGTATCCACCTCAGATTGTCTGTAAGCACTGCAGGTTGCCCGTAACCAGCCAGCGTTGCCTGTAACCACCCCAGATTGTCTGTAAGCATTGCAGGTTGCCCGTAACCACCCCACGTTGCCCGTATCCACCCCAGATTGTCTATAAGCACTGCAGGTTGCCCGTAACCACCCCACGTTTCCCGTAACCATCCCAGATTGTCTGTAAGCACAGCAGGTTGCCCGTAACCAGCCCACGTTGCCCGTAACCAGCCCACGTTGCCCGTTACCAGCACACGTTGCCTGTAACCAGCCCACGTTGCCTGTAACCAGCCCACGTTGCCTGTAACCAGCCCACGTTGCCTGTAACCACAGCAGGTTGCCCGTGACCACCACACGTTGCCCATAACCACCACACGTTGCCCGTTACCACCCCGCGTTGCCTGTAACCACCCCACGTTGCCTGTAACCACAGCAGGTTGCCCGTGACCACCCCATGTTGTCCGTAACCACCCCAGATTACCTGTAACCACCTCAGGTTGCCCATAACCACCCCTGGTTGCCCGTAACCACCCCACGTTACCTGTAATCTCATTTTTTTTATTTTATTTTAGTAACTGCGCTATTCTAATAACCATTACTAGCTGCGGTTTTGCTCCTGTAAATTGGCGCTCCTTCCCTTCTGAGCCCTGCTGTGTGCCCATACAGTGGTTTATGCCCACATATGAGGTACCGTTTTACTCAGGAGAACCTGCGTTACAGATTTTGGGGTACGTTTTCTCTCCTGTTCCTCGTCAAATTGATAAATTTCAAACTAAACCAACATATTATTGGAAAAATTCGAGTTTTTCATTTTTACTGGCCAATTTTGAATACTTTCCTCTAATACCTGTGGGGTAAAAATGGTCACCACACCCCAAGATGAATTCTTTGAGGGGTGCTCTTTCCAAGATGTGGTGACTTTTGGGGGGAATCTATTCTGCTGACACTACAGGGGCTCAGCAAACGCACCTGGCGCTCAGAAACTTCTTCAGAAAAATCTGCACTGAAAATGCTAATTGGCGCTCCTTCCCTTCTGAGCCCGGCTGTGTGCCCATGCAGTGGTTTATGCCCACATATGGGGTACCGTTCTACTCAGGAGAACCTGCTTTACATATATTGGGGTGACATTTCTCTCCTGTTCCTCGTGAAATTGAGAAATTTCAAACTAAAGGAACATATTATTGGAAAAATTCGAGTTTTTCATTTTTACTGTCTACTTTTGAATACTTTCCTCAAATACCTGTGGGGTCAAAATGCTCACCACACCCCAAAATAAATTCTATGAGGGGTGCACTTTCCAAAATGGAGTGACTTATGGCGAGATTTTACTCCGCTAGCACTACAGGGGCGCTGCAAACGCACCTGGCGCTCAGAAACTTCTTCAGCAAAATCTGCATTGAAAAAGCTAATTGGCGCTCCTTCCCTTTTGAGCCCTCCTGTGTGCCCATACAGTGGTTTACGCCCACATATGGGGTACCATTGTACTCAGGAGAACCTGCGTTACAAATTTTGTGGTACTTTTTTCCTCTTGTTCCTCGTGAAATTGAGAAATTTCAAACTAAAAGAACATAATATTGGAAAAATTTTAGTTTTTCATTTTTACTGTCTACTTTTGAATACTTTCCTCTAATACCTGTGGGGTCAAAATGGTCACCACACACCAAGATGAATACTTTGAGGGGTGCACTTTCCAAAATGGAGTGACTTTTGGGGGGGTTCTCTTCTACGGACACTACAGGGGCTCTGCAAACGCACCTGGCGCTCGGAAACTTCTGCAGCAAAATCTGCATTGAAGAAGCTAATTGGCGCTCCTTCCCTTCTGAGCCCTCCTGTGTGCCCATGCAGTGGTTTATGCCCACATATGGGGTACCATTGTACTCAGGAGAACCTGCGTTACAAATTTTGGGGTACTTTTTTCCTCTTGTTCCTCGTGAAATTGAGAAATTTCAAACTAAACGAACATATTATTGGAAGAATTCAAGTTTTTCATTTTTACTGTCTTCTTTTGAATACTTTCCTGTAATACCTGTGGGGTCAAAATGGTCACCACACACCAAGATGAATTCTTTGAGGGGTTTACTTTCCAAAATGGGGTGACTTATGGGGGGTTTTCTCTCTGCTGACACTACAGGGGCACTACAAACGCACCTGGCGCTCAGAAACTTCTTCAGCAAAATCTGCATTGGAAAAGCTAATTGGCGCTCCCTTCCTTCTGAGCCCTGCTGTGTGCCCATACAGTGGTTTATGCCCACATATGGGGTACCGTTGTACTAAAGAGAACCTGCATTACAAATTTTGGGGTGCTTTTTGTCTCATATTCCTTTTGTAAATGAGAAACTTTAATCTAAACGTATATATTATTGGAAAATTTAAATTTTCAATTTTTTTACTGCCTAATTGTGAATACTTTCCTCCAGCCCCTGTAGGGTTAAAATGCTCATTATACCCCTAGATTAATTCTTTAAGGTGTGTAGTTTCCAAAATGGGGTCACTTATGGGGGTTTTCAGGATACCAGACTTCTAAATCCATTTAAAAAAAGAACTGGTCCCTAAAAAAATCAGTTTCACGAAAATGTGATAATTTGCTGATAAATTTCTAAGCCCCATAACACCCTAAAAAAGTAAAATATGTTTACCAAATTATGCCAGAATAAAGAAGACATATTGGTAATGTGACTTAGTAACTAATTTATGTGCTACGACTTTCTTTTTTTAGAAGCAGAGAATTTCAAAGTTCATAAAATGCAAATTTTTTCAATTTTTCATGATATTTTGATGTTTTTCACAAAAAACACACAAAATAGTGACCAAATTTTGCCACTAACATAAAGTGCCATATGTCACGAAAAAACAATCTCAGAATCGCTAGCATACGTTAAAGCATCACTGAGCTATAAGAGCATAAAGTGAGACAGGTCAGATTTTGAAAAATTAGCCTGGTCATTAAGGCCCAAACTAGCTGCAGCACGAAGGGGTTAAAAGGCCATAGCACTTTCATTTTTTCACCCAGAAACCCACATGAGCCTTTTTTTTTGGAGCCACTAATTGTATTTTGCAATGACAGGCTGAATATTTTCATAAAAAAACACTGCAAAAGCAGAAAAAAAATTCAATGTGTGGTGAAATTGAAGAAAAAAGAAAAAAAAAACGCATTTCTTCTATTTTGAGGGTATTTTTTTTACGCTGTTTGTCCTGAGGTAAAACTGACTTGTTATATATGCTCCTTAAGTGGTTTAAGTCGTTACGATTACAACGATATGTAACTTGTATAACTTTTATATTATCTGATGGCCTGTAAAAAATTCAAACCATTGTTAAGAAATATATGTTCCTTAAAATCGCTCTTTTCCCATGCTTATAACACTTTTATCCTTTGGTTTATGGGGCTGTTTTAGGTGTCATTTTTTGCGCCATAATGTTTACTTTCTATCGGTACCATGATTGCGCATATGCGACCGTGCGAGATCAGGAATGTGATTAATTAATAGTTTGGGCGATTACGCACGAGGCGATACCAAAAATGTTTATTTATTTTTATTTATAACATTAATAACACATTTTTTTTAGGGGAGGGTTTTTTTAATATGAATGACACTTTTCTTTTCCTTTTACACATATACTAGATGCCCCCCTGGGGGACATCTAGTATATGCACACTGATTCTCGTTGAGATCTATGCTGTATAGTAATACAGCATAGATCAATGAGATAGGCGCTGGATTGCTTCTGGCTGCTGCAGCAGGAAGCAATCGAGTGCCAAACTGGGATCAGCGCCATTAAGGCGCAGACCCCGGCCCAATCCGAATCCACCCCATTAGACACCAGGGAACAGCTGCATAAGGTAATCAGATGCAGTTGTCATCTTTGACAGCTGCATCCGATTACCTAATTAGCAGGCACAGCGATCGGACCATGCCTGCTAATAGCTGTGGCCCCGGGCTACATGTGGCACCCGGGACCGCGGCGGTTTAGAGTGCGGTACAGGTACGTCCAGGGTCACCTAGGGCTTAAAGGGCTGGCACCAAAGTTGCTCTTAAAGGGCAGTTCTGTATTGGCTAGGCTCACCTGCCCACACTGGGGTGCTTAGCATCAAGGCAATAGTGGTTTGCAGCTACTAGTCTTTCAGCTGTTCTCTAACAAGAGATAGTGACCGCATTGATGTGGGCCAAGAAAAAGACTGACTTTGATGTGAGTATTGTGACACTGGAATGCTGTGCTTAAAGAACATAGAGGGAACAGAAAAAAGAAGATAAAAAGGAATGATTTGAGGAACCTGCATATGGTTCCTTCAAGACCTGCAATCGGCCTATATAATTGTTAGGCACAGGACTTGTTCTGAAGTAGTGTGTTAGTAAGCTGGTGACTGCAGAAGCATGTTCATTGTGAGAATGATGTTGGGATTCCTGGGTCATAGGGCGCCTGTTTAACCACTGTGTAGTGCGTTACCTATTTATTCTCAAACTTTACTAATATTGTACAATAATACTGCAGACAAAAAGAATTTAGTGATCACAATTCCAAATATGAGCAAGACACTTTAAGAGGATATTTAACAGGGTTAAATCTGGAAAAAAACAACTCTAAAACTGTTCTAATTAAGTTGCAGAAACGATAAAGTGTTCTGTACCAACTAGAATGTATTGCAATCAGTAGACTGAAGTGAGGTCACCTGTATGAATGCCATATTACAGGAGCTATAATATAGCCTTGTGAAACAGTCTTTAAAAGGGTTATCAAGCGCTACAAAAACATGCCCACTTTCCCCCTACTGTTGTCTCGAGTTTGGGTGGGGTTTTGAAACTCAGTTCCATTGAAGTAAATGGAGCTTAATTGCAAACTGCACCTGAACTGGAGACAACAGTAGGGAGAAAAGTGGCCATGTTTTTGTAGCGCTGGATAACCCCTTCAATGTTCCATTTTCACACATGTTCTTGTTCTATAAATACAAAGAGGTTTTTAGATTTGTAAGTCATATCAATACACACAGTGCCATATTTATAGCCTGTGTCGCCCTAGGTATTCGGACTTTATAAGCCCCATTTGGGTGATTCACCAAGCATCAACATTTTTTCATGCAGATCTGTTACAAATACACAACAAAAAACACATGAGTTATAAGTGGATTTTGTGGATTTACAATCTCATCACTATACAAAGGAAGTGGGGAATATTATCATAAATCCTCAACATAATGTACATATATATATATATATATATATATATATATATATATATATATATATATATTTTTTTTTTTTTTTTTTTTTTTGTTTTTGTTTTTTTTTATTATTATTTTTTATTTTATTTTATTTTTTTGTTTACTCACCAAAGTCATTCCGCCCTTAACCCTGCTGCCCTAAGCACTGGACTAAGAGTGCCTAATGGTAAATACAGGTCTGAATATGTAGTATATAATAAGTATGAATTCAGTCTAAATAGCTAATGCACTTAATTGTAATTAAACGGGTATATGAACACATTGCCTACATAACAATATTGCTTTCTTTTCCTGGGGTCTTGCTACAGAAAGCCAAGCTGTTCTTATTTGGATTACAATTTTCTGTACTCTCCATTAACTAGATGAAACTGGCAAGAACACAGTGATCCATTTGATTAGGACGGGATGAAATGTATGTATTCATCATGTTTATTTGAACACCATTTATTGGCAACCATACCATAGTATAAATATGGCTTAAACAACATAGCATTATTAAGCAAAGGCAAAGAACATATTTTTAAAAACCTCAACAGTTGCAATCACATGAAATATAATTACAACAAGTTCTTGCAACATTCACCTGGTTCAGTAACAAAACATACACTTTCAAATGTCCCCCCAGGTTATTAGGAGGTAAAAGAGATGATTACAGTTTTTCAGTTGTATTGGTGATAATTTTAATTATGTACTCATCGTGGGGAAAATATGTGAAGCTATTGTAAATTTCCTTTTGTTGTAGTAGTTGGCAAAGGCAACATTTTGAAATAGGAAGTGTGTGGGTTCTTGAATAACATCCCTAGACACTGAACCTTTTGTCTTGGCGTGTAGTGCACCTTTGCACTTTAAATAGGTCTAAAACTAATTTAATTCATGTTTGTTTAAGAAAACACTATCGGATCTATGCACAGTATTGGAGCAACAATATGATATTGTGTTACTGTGGTTAGCTCTTTATATTGCATTCTTGGTAAAGGCCAGACAAATATTACCTTGATAATGGATAGAATACTCTCTTAAATGATGTGTATTATCACTTTCTCTCCAAGCAAATACCTAAACCTGTTACATAAATTTAAAACATTCATCAGACATCTGCTTTCTTAAAATATTAAAGCGACTCTGTACCCACAATCTAACCCTCCCAAACCACTTGTACCTTCGGATAGCTGCTTTTAATCCAAGATCTGTCCTGTGGTCCGTTCGGCAAGTGATGCAGTTATTGTCCTAAAAAGATACTTTTAAACTTGAAGCACGTGCCAAATGGGAGTATCTGTGTCCTAACTTTGCACCACCCCTCCGTCCCTCCTCCCCACCCTCTTCATCATTAGGAATGTCACTGAAACATTTTCTCCATGCTGAACAATGCACAGGTCCTTAACAATCCAGCCCATGTGCTGGGCTGACACAGGTGGGGAATAGGAGGCAATCTGCCTGGAGCATTCCTAATGATGAAGAAGGTGAGGAGGAGGGACTGAGAGGTTCTGCAAAGTTAGGGCACAGATACTCCCATTTGGCACGGGCTTCAAGTTTAAAAGTATTTTTTTAGGACAATAACTGCATCACCTGCAGGACAGATCTTGGATTAAAAGTATCTATCCGAAGGTACAAGTGGTTTGGGGGGGGGGTCAGATTGTGGGTACAGAGTCGCTTTAAAGCCAGCCATAAACAAAAGATAACACAATAAACATTTATTTTTATGGTTAAGGGTGCAAACACACTGGGTGAATCCGCAGCGGATTTCTTGCTGCCAATTCGTAGCGAGACCTGCTGCGGATCCCTGCTCAGTATACTCATGGCCAGACAAACTCGCAGCGGGATGTCCATCCCCCTGTGCAGGGGCGTAGCTAATGTCTCTTGGGCCCTGGTGCAAGAGGTCAACTTGGGCCTCCCCTTACCACATACTGACTAATAACACCACATACTGACTAACACCACCGCTGCTACGGATTAACACTACCACATACTGACTAACACCACCGCTGCTACTGAATAAAATCCTCTGTACATAGACCAATATCACTTCATACAGTCATATAGAGGTGGACGCACTGTACACAGGCTCTATACACCTTATATATTACAGTGCAGTTATATCAAGTGACTCACAGGGGACGTCTTCATCTTCTCCATCTGCCCTGGGCCGTTAAGAGAACTTCTCCAAACCACGAATCCACAGAATCTGCCAGAGAAACATATTAGGCTCCTCACCATCCTTATCTCTCTACACATTACACATCTGTATTGGCCCCTTTACACCCTCATTTAGTAGGTAGCCCTGACACTATGTGATCACCCTTATAGTACATATCCCCCTATTGTATACACCCCCCGTGTAGTCCACCTTATAGATGGCCCCCCAATGTTTCCCCCTTATAGATGGCCCCCTGTGTTGTCCCTATTATAGATGCCCCCCATCTTATCCCCCATATAGATGGCCCCCCATTTTATCCCCCTTACAGATGCCCCCATGTTGTCCCCTCCTCCTGCCGCTCCATCACCAAACTACTACCCCTTTCATCCCCCTGCCCCTCCATCATCATACTACAACCACCTCCATCATAATACTACTATCCCTTCATCCTCCTGCCCTTTCATCATCATACCACTACACCCTTCATCGTCCTCTTGTTCCTTCATCATCATACCACTACACCCCTCATCATCCTCTTGTTCCTTCATCATCATAACACTACACCCCTCATCATCCTCTTGTTCCTTCATCATCCTCTTGTTCCTTCATCATATCATTACACCCCTCATCATCCTCTTGTTCCTTCATCATATCATTACACCCCTCATCATCCTCTTGTTCCTTCATCATCATATCATTACACCCCTCATCATCCTCTTGTTCCATCATCATACCACTACACCACTCATCCTCCTCTTGTTCCATCATCCTCATACCACTACACCACTCATCATCTTCTTGTTCCTTCATCATCATACCACTACACCCCCCATCATCCTCTTGTTCCTTCATCATCATACCACTACACCCCTCATCAACCTCTTGTTCCTTCATCATCATACCACTACACCCCTCATCATCCTCTTGTTCCTTAATAATCATACCACTACATCCCCCATCATCCTCTTGTTCCTTCATCATCATACCACTACATCCCCCATCATCCTCTCGTTCCTTCATCTTCATACCACTACACCCCCATCATGCTCTTGTTCCTTCATCATCCTCTTGTTCCTTCATCATCATACCACTACATCCCCCATCATCCTATTGTTCCTTCATCATCATACCACTACATCCCCCATCATCCTCTTGTTCCTTCATCATCATATCATTACACCCCTCATCATCCTCTTGTTCCATCATCATATAAAAATTAAAGTAAAATTTTTTTTTATTAATAAAAAATACCCTCCGCTAATAAAAGTCCAAATTACCCACCTTTTTCCATTTTATAAATATAAATAAATAAACAAATAAATAAACATAGTTAGTATCGCCGCGCGCGTAATCGCCCAAGCTATTAAATTATCACATTCCTAATCTCGCACAGTAAATTGCGTCAGCGCAAAAAAATCCCAAAGTGCAAAATTGTGCATTTTTTGGTTGCATCAAATCCAGAAAAAATGTAATAAAAAGCGATCAAAAAGCCTCATATGTGCAATCAAGCTACCGATAGAAAGTACATGTCATGGCGCAAAAAATGACACCTCACAAAGCCCCATAGATCCAAGAATAAAAGCGCTATAAGCATGGGAATAGAGCGATTTTAAGGAACATATATTTGTTAACAATGGTTTGAATTTTTTACAAGCCAAAATAAAAGTAATACATGTTATATATCGTTGTAATCGTAACGACTTGAGGAACATGGATAACAAGTCAGTTTTACCCCAGGGTGAATGGCGTAAACACGAAACTCCCTGAAATAAAAACAAATTCCTTTTTTTTTTCAATTTGACAGCGTAAATGATTTTTTTCCGGTTTTGCAGCATATTTTATGGTAAAATAAAGTCTGTCATTGCAAAGTACAATTGGTTTCGCAAAAAATAAGGGCTCATGTGGGTCTCTAGGTGAAAAAATGCAAGCGCTATGGCCTTTTAAACATAAAGTGGAAAAAGCAAAAGTGCAAAAAAGAAAATTGGCTTTGACCTTAAGGGGTTAAACATGATCACATCCTTACTTTCTCGTGGAAAAGCCCTACATACACAACAGGTAAAAAAGAAGATCAAAAAAGAGTTATTACACCAAAAATTTGCTAATATTGTGCTTAACATTCAGTATCTAGGTACATATTAAGG